>NC_056728.1:1425043727-1425261227 GCF_019279795.1 Protopterus annectens
GTTAAGTTGGGACCCTTCTTGGATGTGTTTACACTGACGGCATGTCCCACATTGGGTCATGCCCTTACACCTATTAAAAAATGTTCTTTTGTTATTCCTCTCCAAGAGGGATTTCAGCGAGAAACCTTTTCTAAAGGTGAATCCTGGAACTGAGCCTAACAAGTCTGTTAACTGTTTGTCCTCTTTAATGATTGACCAATTCTTCTGCAAGATATCCCTGATGTAATAATGGTCTACTGAGAACGTACACAAAAACTTTATTCCCAAATCTGTCCTAACACTATTCATCATTTCAATTTCCTTGTTGTCCTGCTTTGTATTAATATCAAAATACCCTGAGTTTAAAATAGGCCTAAAATGTCCAACCACCCTTTTACTCTCTACTTCCTTTTTAATTTCAATAAGAAGGACTTGAGGGTAACCTCTGTTTACAAACATGTTACTTAATTTATCGCACTCCTTATAGAAATCTACATCCCTGGTGGTCATACGTGCCGCCCTTACCATCTGCCCTTTCACCACTGCTTTCTTTTGATGGTAAGGGTGGCAACTACTGAAGTGTAGGAACCCATTCAAATAGGTGGGTTTACGATAAATCCTACTCATAAACCTGGATTCCTCATAATCCTTAGTAAGCAGTATATCTAAATAATTGATTTCATTGACGTTCACTTCAAAAGTAAAGTCAAGAAAACTTGTGAAAGTCTTCATGGTTTCAATAAAGGCTTTTATTTCATCCACAGAGCCCTTCCACAGAAAAAAAACATGTCGTCCTGGTATCTAGTATACCAGGCGACATGTTTTTTATAGACTTCATTGGTAAATAGGAAAGTATTTTCCCATTGTGCAATAACACAATTTGCGAATGCTCCTCCGCACGGGGAGCCCATGGCCACCCCTGTAGTTTGTTTGTAGGTGAGCCCATTGAAATTAAAAAAACTATATTTCAAAATCAGCTCCAATAATGTTTCAGTAATGTAGATTGTATTCTGGGGTACTTTTTTGTTTTCCATAAATAACCTTAACCATTCTACACCCAAATGTTGTGGAATCACAGTGTATAAATCTTTTATATCCACTGTCAAAAAGACAAAATTTGGGTCGAAGGCTATTTTGTTAATATTCTCCAGAAAATGCCACGAGTCCCTACAGATTTGTTTCTCTGTTTTAATGAGTGGTTTAAGAATTGTGTCCACATATTTAGCACACCCCACTAAGATAGACCCCCTGCTGTCAACAATTGGTCTAAATGGGGGTTTAATGATGGACTTATGGATTTTTGGGACTCCAAAAAACTTCAGCATTTTTGGTGCTAACATGCACAAATAAGAATGTATATCCTGGTCGATGAATTCCTCCAGGAATAGGTCCTCGATTACATTTCTTATGTAACTATGAGCTTTATTTACTTCATTCAGGCTGATTATCTCATACGGACCATTATTTAAATGAGTGGATAATTTATTTACGTAATCGTTGTTGTTTATAAAAATAAGTCCATTACCCTTATTTTTTTTTTTTTACTACCCTTATTTTCCGCTAGGTGTCTTAGATCCAGCTCACATGCTTTTTCAAATGATTTCAGGTTATTAACTAAAGGTGGGTTAAATAAGCTAGCTATTCTAAAAGGGTTAGTCAAAGAAGAGCCTTTGCCCAAAACAGTTTTTAAGTTCAATTTACGAACAAACAATTTGAGGTCTATGATGGTTTTAACTAAATCCATATGGGAATCAGGGACAAAGCCTAGACCCTTGGAAAAGAAATCAGCCATGTCCTTGGTAATATTCAACGTGGTGTAATTGAAAATCCTAAAATCTCCTTCTGAGCTACATACTACCACAGGATATTCCTCCCCAGGTGTCATAGCCTTCCCTAGTTCTGCCTGTTCTTTGGGTTTATTCCTGATGTCACCATCCTCTTCGACCTCAAATTCATCTGATGTAGGTTCCGGCCTTCCCAAAAACCCTGATTATGGTCATCACTTGTATCAACCCCTTTGTAATTAGAGGCTCCTAACTGTAATGAAGATGTCATACCCACATCTTCAGACGTTACTATAACTTCTAAATCGTCCTCTAAGCAATCCCCCCGAGGGTTATCCACTTGGTTGATAATGCCTTCATCATTTAAAAAATCGTCCAAACACTGTGCCTCTTGCCCTACTCTAGGAAGATCATGTCTATCTTTTTTAGAAGGGATAACATTAACTTTAGCGTTATTCCTATTTTTTATGTTCTTTGATTTGCCCACCTGTGAGGGTGCAGGGTAGGCAATTTTGGCCGTGTACTGTTGTATATCTCTCCTGATTTTGTTCTTCTTATTTTCGCATAGCTTATTAGTAGTAGCCTCTATGCTCATGAAAATACGAGCATAATCATATTTGTACCTCAAAAAATCTTGGTGTTCCTTTATTTTTTGTTCCAAATCAGCCAATTCCCCTCTTAAAACATTTATTTGTTCATCATAATACTGAGTCAACAATCTCATAAACTCAAAACTCTGTCTATCAAATAAATCAAGCAATTGGTGATGAAATGGGGATCCTTCAACTAAGCCTACTGGGAAGCGCCATTGCCTAAGCCCCTTTGGTACAATCTTCCTCTCTACGCACTCTTCGAGGTAGGCAATTTCTAATTGTAATTTCTTGCATTTAAACAACTTGGCGTCAAAATGACTAATAAGCATGTTAATATTGTCCAGCACTGAGCCCATGGCTCCTATACCCAGTTCACTTTCATTGTTGTTATTATAGCTATCGTTGAAAAAGTTTTTTTTATTAAAGTACAAATCTATAGTAGGTGCTGAATCATGCAACCTACTTCCCATTACAGTACCTTGTGTGTGCCCCGTGTTATGCATAGGCAAATGTCCTTGTCCTGGTGGAATGTGAACGTCGCTATTTGAGGTGGTGTTCAAATTGTTTATCTCAACCATCCCTTCCACTGCGTTACCACTTCTACCAGGTCCTGCGGGTCTCGCGGCTTTGTTTGAGTCCATGACACCCATTGCGTTGTAGCTGGTGTTATTCCGTATCTCGGTGTCTCCTCTACACCCATCCGACACTTCAGTCCTTCCGGTCTTGTTATCCAATCGGTCTATACGTTGTGTTAGCGTATCCATCCTGCCCAGAAGCAAATGGATCAGTGTGGTCAGGTTGCCGTCAGCGTTCGCCTCCTCGGCCCCTCCGGTTATTACATTTACGCTGTTGTTTTCTCCCACATAGTCCTGGGAAAATAGTGGATCCTGCATGGAGCTGCTTCCAACGTTGGCCATACCACACACTCAAACGAAAACAGCCAAACAAACTGATGAAGTTAAAAACCACGAAGGAAGCTTACTGCAGATATGATAGAATAATCCAATGAACAAGCGGTAGCTGTAAAACGATAATGTTAGCACTTTTATTAACCAAGAACTTTCGGAAGGTGTAATAACCCTCCTTCTTCAGACAAAACAGTTAAAAACAAGGAGGGAGAAGTTTAAATACTTGTAATCCCTCCCTAATTAAAAAACTTTTAATTAGTGATCCACCTTCATTTAAAGAGCTCCTTGTGCTTTTTCGTGTGGATTACACAAGAAAACATTTTTTATATATGTATATATGTAAAAACATGCTGTTTCCTAAAAACACCATTATTTAAACCAACTTCCTTAAAATCTAATTTATGTCAATGCATACAAATAATATAAGCGGTTTTAATTGTTAATTAAATAATGTACAGTAATAACCGCATTAAAAACAAGCAAAACAGGAAGAAAACATTTCCACTCAAATTAAGTGATGTTAACCTATATATTTACATTAATGATACAAAATACTGATATCCAACAAAGCAGAAATTCCCCCCCACCCCCCAACAAATGCGACTCACCCACATGAGGGCTACCTACAGCTTAACCAAAAAACCCGTCTTTCTAAAAAGCCATGTATCTAAAAAAGAAGTAGCGCCATGCTAAAAAATAGTAAATAGTAATAAATGATTGGCATGAAAACCCTAAAATATAAAGGACCAAGAAATAAGGTAGGTTGGACCTTAAAGACAGTGGACTATTCTAAACAGAGTAATGTGACCGGTGTTAGGATGAAAACCTGTGTTATCTCCTCATAGCTAACATTTTAAGGATGCAGGACAAAGCAATGGCATCATTTAGTCCAGGATGTATGTACGCTGCCGTTCTCACCTGCCAGAACAATTCTTCCTTTTCTAAGTTAACCTGCCAAGGGCCACTATTTGGGTCTGTTGCCACTTGTTTTACCACAGCAAAGTGAAAAGCATGACCAGGATAGTCTATAATATGGCGGGCTAGTGCGTTCTTTAAATCTACCTTTGAGATTGCATAAAGGTGTTCATATATGCGTTTCTTAAGTGCCCTTTCGGTCTTTCCTATATAGAAAGCTGAACATAGATTACATAGGGTGACATAAACGACTGCCTTAGACCCACAATTGAAGTTACCCATGACCTTGTATATGTTCTTGTTGATGTTAAGTTGGGACCCTTCTTGGATGTGTTTACACTGACGGCATGTCCCACATTGGGTCATGCCCTTACACCTATTAAAAAATGTTCTTTTGTTATTCCTCTCCAAGAGGGATTTCAGCGAGAAACCTTTTCTAAAGGTGAATCCTGGAACTGAGCCTAACAGGTCTGTTAACTGTTTGTCCTCTTTAATGATTGACCAATTCTTCTGTAAGATATCCCTGATGTAATAATGGTCTACTCAGAACGTACACAAAAACTTTATTCCCAAATCTGTCCTAACACTATTCATCGTTTCAATTTCCTTGTTGTCCTGCTTTGTATTAATATCAAAATACCCTGAGTTTAAAATAGGCCTAAAATGTCCAACCACCCTTTTACTCTCTACTTCCTTTTTAATTTCAATAAGAAGGACTTGAGGGTAACCTCTGTTTACAAACATGTTACTTAATTTATCGCACTCCTTATAGAAATCTACATCCCTGGTGGTCATACGTGCCGCCCTTACCATCTGCCCTTTCACCACTGCTTTCTTTTGATGGTAAGGGTGGCAACTACTGAAGTGTAGGAACCCATTCGAATAGGTGGGTTTACGATAAATCCTACTCATAAACCTGGATTCCTCATAATCCTTAGTAAGCAGTATATCTAAATAATTGATTTCATTGACGTTCACTTCAAAAGTAAAGTCAAGAAAACTTGTGAAAGTCTTCATGGTTTCAATAAAGGCTTTTATTTCATCCACAGAGCCCTTCCACAGAAAAAACATGTCGTCCTGGTATCTAGTATACCAGGCGACATGTTTTTTATAGACTTCATTGGTAAATAGGAAAGTATTATCCCATTGTGCAATAACACAATTTGCGAATGCTCCTCCGCACGGGGAGCCCATGGCCACCCCTGTAGTTTGTTTGTAGGTGAGCCCATTGAAATTAAAAAAACTATATTTCAAAATCAGCTCCAATAATGTTTCAGTAATGTAGATTGTATTCTGGGGTACTTTTTTGTTTTCCATAAATATCCTTAACCTTAACCTTAACCTTAAAGTTATAAAATTATTTATGCTTGTCAATCAGATGAATTAAATGAGTTATAGTAATGTATATGTTTGGGACATAGGTTTTTAACACATATTATTAATCTGCTATTCCTGTATCTGTGATGTGTAAGTGTGATATCTAGGTCAAAGGTAAGACCAGCTGCTTTCAGCTTCTCTGTGAGAATTCTGAGAATTGAAGCTTTTGAAGTAGCTCATGGACACTGTGCATGAGACAGCCCACATCCCAGATTGTCTCTCTTAACATTTTGGCGGGAAACTTATTAAAAACTAGTGACAAATATTCATTTAGCAGTGTAAATGCATTTAAACATGACAAAACCTTCACAATGCATTCTACAGGTTATTACAGACTCTATGTAAGTGAAATCAAGCCCAAAATTATTAATAAGTAACAAAACTCAACATTTTTGTCCCGTGTCTATATGATCAAAAGTATTTCTATATATTAATAAAGAAAAGAAAAAGAGAGTAGAAAGTAAAAGGGTGTAAGGCAGAAATAAAAAAATGTAAGAGAAAGCTATAAGAAGTATATACAATAGAATATTACTTACTGTTTATATTAATAGAGTTAAAAATAAAACATTATTTACTATTATTTAGTTCTAATTATTATTAGTTAAAGCTTGACAGATTATTTACAAACAAGCATAAGCAGTGTAATCAAGAAAGTATAATTAGGTAGTGTCATTCCTGTATCTGTGATGTGTCAGTGTGATATCTAGGTCAAAGGTGAGACTAGCTGCTTTCAGCTTCTCTGTGAGAATTCTGAGAGTTGAAGCTTTTGAAGTAGCTCATGGACACTGTGCATGAGACAGCCCACATCCCAGATTGTCTCTCTTAACATTTTGGCGGGAAACTTATTAAACACTAGTGACAAACATTCATTTAGCAGTGTAAATGCATCTAAACATGACAAAACCTTCACAATGCATTCTACAGGTTATTACAGACTCTATGTAAGTGAAATCAAGCCCAAAATTATTAATAAGTAACAAAACTCAACATTTTGTCCCAACTCAACTCCTATGCAAATCTTATTATTTACTGTGTCTATATGATCAAAAGCATTTCTATATATTAATAAAGAAAAGAAAAGAAAGTAAAAAGTAAAAGGGTGTAAGGCAGAAATAAAAAAAATGTAAGAGAAAGCTATCAGAAGTATATACCATAGAATGTTACTTACTGTTTATATTAATAGAGTTAAAAATAAAACATATTATTTACTATTATTTAGTTCTAATTATTATTAGTTAAAGCATGACAGATTATTTACAAACAAGCATAAGCAGTGTAATCAAGAAAGTATAATTAGGAATAGCATTTGAAGAACATGTAAACTTTTAAAGGAAAAAAAATGTATCAAATTACTGACCTTATTTTTCCTCTTCAGAAAGAGAAACAAGTTAAATCACAGCTTGCCATTAAATCTCCAGATATTTTGACTAGTTATGAAACAAAACATTTCTTTGCACACAGAGAATAACTTTGATTAAATCTTTTTCAAAATATTTGTTGCTTCTTGGAAATGCAGGAACTATATTTAAAAAGATTAATAATAAAATAAAATGATGAGGGAAAAAAAAAAAACATAGTACAAATTTGTTTTTTAGTCACTTTTTCTTCTCTGAAGTCTTCCACAAAGTTTCAGTTGCCATTCTCTTTAACGAAGGACTAGCCCATTCCATTTCTTCTATTTTTTCCAAAATCTTATTTTTTTTGATAAACAGTAAAGCAGAGTCTAAGTCATCGAAAATTTTAGGACCATCAGGAAGGAAGATTTTAAGCTTGGCAGGAAACAGAAGGTATGTTTTAAACTGTGCTTTTTTAAGCTCCCTTATTAGAGGCAGAAAAACTTTTCTTTTAGCTAATACCATGGAAGAGTAGTCATTGTCAAAACGCACAGTTGTTTCATTAATCTTAACAGGAGCTTTAGCCCAAGCAGATTTAAGAACCATCTCTTTATCAAAAGATGATAGAAATCTAACTATAACTGATCTAGGATAGTTTTTGTTAGAGTTAGTATTAGCTATAGATCTATGTGCTCTTTCGATACCAAAAGAGAATGGTTCTGGTAAATCTAAAGTTTTAGGGAGCCATGTTGTTAAAAAAGAAGTAATATTGTTACCTTCAATATTTTCTGGCAGTCCAAAAATCCTAATGTTATTGCGCCTAGATCTATTTTCCAGGTCATCCAGCTTTGTTTGTAAATGTGTATTTTGTTTCAGCAGAAACTCGATGTTGATTTCCTCTTCTTGTATTCTATTTTCCATGTCATTCACAGCTTCTTCTATGCCTGTCATCTGGATCTTCAGTTGTTGCAGGTCCATATGTAACAAGTCTATTTGTTTTGTAGTTTTTTCTATGAAAGTGTCTATTTTAGTATCCATTTTATCCATCTTAGCAGTAAGTTGCTGGACTATAATTATCAGAGACTGAAGTTCTTTCTTGATGCTGGAGTCTTGAGAATTTGTCTTACTGGAACTCATTTCAGACTGATAAACTGACAGGAACATTTCCAAAGTAATTTCTGACAGGAATATTATTAAGATTTCCTTTCTTTTTTAGATATAGTTCAAGAACTATATAAAACAAACATATTTAGAAAGAAAATTACTTCAAAAATTAATTTTTTAAGTAATTAATTCCTGTCAATGTAATGAAATTGGTGGAGCTGAAGAAATCTGCTGCTATCCTGTGTTCATCCTTGGCCACGCCCCAACTTAGGTTTATTAGTGACAGTAAAGGGAAGATTTACAAGGTATGAGTATTCAGATAGTATTATACATTTGAGCAAATAATAATGCAATGAATTAAGTGACTTAGAAGCAGTAATATTAAAGTTATATGTAAATGGGAAAAATGTGGAATACAGGTAGCAACTGAGGTGAAGTCTCCTGTAACAGGAGACAGCAGAACCAGTGGCTAGAGTGACTGACTGAGTTCACTGGTAAGCCTGAATAAACTAGTCCATAACTGATATATCTATCTATTTATATATCTATCTATATAGAACAAGAAAATCCAGAATGGCACGCCAAGCAACCATCTGTGGAACCAAAATAGCTAGGCAGATCTGTGAAAAATGAATATACCACAAAAAATGCACTTATGGCATGAGGGGCAAAACCAGTATGGTAATACAGGTTTGAGCTGTTTGCTGTGATCTGCTAGCTGTTGTGTGCTCTTTACTTCATTGCACTGAATTGAAGCAAGGAACTTAAGTAAAGAAGTATTTTTCTGCACTTTTCATGGTATATTCATTTTTCACAGCCATTTTGGTTCCAAAGGATATAATTAAATGTGTAATAGATATAAGTGCAGAACTTCTGTCTATCGTTGATTTTATATGTTATAATTATTCACAATGGGTGCTCTAAATACAGTATTGAAAATAAATGCATATAAGGCAAAAATGTGGTCATTATGCTTTGTAGTAGACTAAAAGATGTGAATTCCACCATTACATGCTATCAAACTCTGACCTGCCAAGTAAACATAAACACTTACATTTATCCAAAAGTTTGCATAAGCACATCTCTTACACTTTCACATAAAATAAACACTTCCCATATGTTCTCTGTCTTACTTCAATAAAAATGTGTAAAAAATAGAAATGTTTTAAAGTAAGAAGTTGAACACTATGTAACATGATGTGTGATTGTAATGAGTAAATTTTCTCTTTTGTCTTCTCCCCGATCTTTTTCTCTGTTTTTGTTTTGTTTATGCATTGTTTTGTCCTTTATTATTTCACTTCTCCGTCATTTCTTTTTTTTTCTATAGCTCCAAAATCCTGCGGACTGACCTAGGCATATAACTCTCAGGTAGGGGATCATTCCCTCTCCCCCTGTCTCAGTGGTGGTAGCTTGCAAAGCCTCACAAAACAGGGGTTTCAGAACTTGGCTGAGGGTGTAATAGAAGAGGTAGTTCTTCAGAGGATTCATCCAGTTGAGGCTTTGCTGCAGTGTGCAGAAGACACTCTGTTCCAGCTGGTGGTAACTAATGTACCACAACAGGCCTCTAGCCCCACAACATCAGGGTCTTTTACTGCCCTACTATCTGTCAGTGGTAAGATTTGGAGACTGGTGAGCCAGGGCTCTTAAAGGTACACCTACACCCTCTCACCTGTTTCTCACCCACACTAACCTCTCATATGAAAAACATTAAAGGGTTCTTCCAACAAAAACAGTGTGCCCCTTCAATCCCACCTCCTCTTGTATGACCATCTTGATGTCTTTCCATCTGTGTTAGCCTCTTTGTTGTGTCTCCCCCTTTTAAGTCTTTTTTATCTCACCCTTTCTAACATGAAATTTTCATGGTGTCCACATAGGAATAACCCCTATATAAAATATATTAAACCTCTTTATTTTTTTTTTAAATATCAGTAATAAAAACTGCACTGTCTGCAGCTTAGGTATTTTAAATGTGACAGTGCGTAGCCTCATCCATCCCTAATATCTGCATATTTATGAAATACTATATAGTAATATGAAGCCTGCAGTGGTGCTGCGGTAGCATTGTCGCCTCTTTGTCCTGTTCAGTTCTCAACTAAAAGCATCTTCTGTGTGGAGACATGCGTGAATGGGCGTACCTTCGTTGAAGGTTGTGCATCAGGGCTGGCAACTCGGCATGTAAAAATCTACTGCCAATCATTAGCGGAATGGAGTTCCGCTGTGGCGACCCCTAACCAGGAAAAGCCGAAAGAAACAACAACAACAAAGTTTTCACATAGTCCTTCATATCTTCTTAATCCTTGACTTTAGATAGTTTATACTTTTACCATATGTAGTTGCGTTTTTCAAAATATGTTTGCTTTTTATTATTATTCATCATAAATGTGCACAATTTAATTAATTTACCTTTGAGAGTAGTGGCTCTTAATGCTCATAACTTCTACGTATTTGAGAACTGACAGACTATGAATACCACCCATGGACTGAAGTTTAGAAATTGGGTACTATTAGCATCCTTCATTCTAAAGGCAGATTGATTTTATCCCACCGTCTACTGGTAATCAGCACAAGGTAATGGATGTCAAACTTTTTAAACATGTTAATAGCATCAGCAATAATTTCACATCGCTTATGTATGGATTAAAGCTTAGAAACAGCCCTTTTGGTAATCAGTAAAAGGCATTCCTAAGTCCATCTCCTTACACAAGACTGAAGTACATACCTTTACTATCTAATGCTGTATTGCAGTCATGTCACTTTCCTGTGAATTTGAGTAAAACTGGACTGTATGTGAATATATGAGTTACCTAAGTTACAAACTGGGATAGTATATTATCAATATATATTATTTCCATACTAGAATAAAAGGTATCACCATGTCCATTATCATATATAATGCATCCCCAAGGGAGAGTTAACTCCTACTTAGTTCCCAAGAAAGGACCCTCATGATGACTCAGTACATTGCTGTGGCTATATAAACAGCAGACACAACCATCCAACAAGAAGACACACCCGATTGAATAGATGCTGACCATTATGCATGTGAAGCTTTCAATGTCATTGGTTGAACCTCCCTTTCAAATTGACCATCACTCTCTACATTTTTTCCAGATCATATTCAGGGTATCCATTAAGGCAAGTATTGTCTGATCCATTAAGCAAAATGGTTAGATAGCACTGCTCCATGAACTAGCATCATCAGAACAGTCCTCCATCATCTCTCTTTTACAATGCATTTGTGCATTACAGGACCTCCAGAACATTAATTTACTATTATATAATAAATACTATCCATTCAGAAACAAATGGGCAAAAAAGTACTGCAGAATCTGCACTTTTTCTTATGTCAGAATTGAAAACTTGTTTCTTAAACAAGATAAAAAGAAAACATGAAGTAAATATAAGCCGATAAACTGCCATGACTCATGGCTTAATTATTATTGCATTCGAAATGAATATAAAAAAAATCACTACTAAGGCCAAAAGCAGAAGAGATGGAAGCATGCATTGCTTGACAGTGCATGAGGTTTCTGGTAAAAAAAATCACTTGCAAAAGAAGAGAAATTTGCAACTCTGACATTAGACTTGCTTAGACTGCAAGCAGTTAATTTGTCATGGAATGATTGTTGAGATCTTTGTTATTCTTTAAAAATGGTTTACTGTTCTGCTGACTTAAATAAACTTTCTTCTAAGAAAGGATCTCATATGGTCACTGAACTCTCCACCATTTTCAGGTTTCTACCCTTGAAATGTGGAAGAGATTAGTCCATGGCTGAAACTTATTTCAAGCCCTATGAAAGGTTTTTGACAGGTCAGACCTAAAATCTGTAATGGTGTGTGTGCATACCTCTCAACCTGGAAACATCAAAAATCTAGACAAGGCCCATGAAAAATAGGTACAAATATGTACGCTGATTAACATCTAATTTGCATACATAATTATGTAACCCCACCCACTCCAATGGAATTGTGTGATACCAACTTGCAAATGCAAACTGAAGAACAGACAACCAAAATATGGCACCAGAGTCCCCCTGCAGCTATTCCAATGTCCCAATACCTGGCAATTGCATCCCATTTACCATATAACACTAATGTGTGCAAACTGATTTACTTCTACAATGATTATTTGGATTTTATTTTTACATTTTGCAGCACAACAATGCACAAACACTAACATACATCTTCTAAATAAAGCAATACTGTCTCACAATGAAGATATACTTGGCATTAAAACTTCTCTACCCTTGAAACTCACATTAATTGAAATAGCATTGAAACCCACACACCACATCCAAAGAAAATGGATCTGGCCAGTGGTGGATAAAGATTACCTTTGGGCTGTTTTCAAATCATTGGCCCCTTGCACACAAAACAAGAAACATACATGTGTTCTTTTCTTTGATACACCTTCTTGACTTTATTAAGTTATATTCCTTGCATAATACAGCACACTTGTTAGAGCACATTTTAAATTTATTGTTTGAATATTTTTCCAGTAGGCTGTACTGTAGGCAATGAACCAAAATGCATGAACCAGTAATGACAAAACTGCCCAATTCAGAACATTTCCATCATAAAAGTTTACTTCCACACCCATGCTATAAATAGAATGACAGATGTTTAAGCCATAGGCATCTTGCACAGCTTCTCTCACTTATTTTCAACTTCAGTTTTTTTTGTTGGGGTGGGCAAAAGGTCACAAACCAGGGACACATTTTAAACATTGCTTGTATAATTTTGGAAAGTTCCTAGCATGAAATGTTGTGTTACCACCATGCATGTCACAGGCAAGTCTTGAACCAAGGACTCTATACACTACAGAAAGAGCAACATACCACTATGCCAAATCAGCAGTTTCCTGAAAAAAAGGAAAACTGAAACTTAATGGCTATCATTTAGTGAATTCAGTTCTCACTTCTCACCATAGGTCTCAACCTCTTAGCACAAAAAACCTGGACAAACAATGCCAATAATGGGGGAATACAAATTCATTTTCACTTCTTACCATAGCTCTCAACTCTTAGAACAAAAACCTGGACAGAGCTCACAAGTGGTGGTGGCTAGGGACTTACCAGGGACAGATTTTAACCATTGCTTGAATAATTTTGGAAAGTTGCTAGAATAAAATGTTGTGTTACCACCATGCATTTCACTGGCAAGTCTTGAACCCAGGACCCTATGCACTACAGTCAGAGCAACATACCACTATGCCAAATCAGCAGTTTCCTAAAAAACAGGAAGACTGAAACTTAATCACTATCATTTAGTGAATTAAGTTCTCACGTCTCACCATAGCTCTCAACCTTTTAGCACAAAAAAAATGGACAAAGCCAATGGGAGAATACAAATTCAGTTCTCAATTCTCACTCACCATAGCTCTCAACTCTTAGCACAAAAAACCTGGACAAACAACAAAGCCAATAATGGAGGATTACAAATTCTGTTCACTTCTCACCATAGCTGTCAACTCTTAGCACAACGAAATCTGGACAAAGCTCAGAAATGGTGGTGGCTAGGGACTTTAGGCTCTTTTTCCTTGCAGCAAAGTTACAGAGTTTGACCCTGAATACCTCTAGCCACCAGGTGTATTACATGGGGGCCATTTACACACACACACACACACACACACACACACACACTAGCCAGCAGGTGTATTGCATGAGGGGCATTTTCACACACACACACACCCACACACCTTACCTGAGTTCAAAGCTGTTTATTCCCCAAGATTTCCTGTTTGCATGCTGATTCCCCAAATGAAACGAGTGCTGGTGTTAAATCCAAATGCACATGATAAATCCAGAGTGCTGATGTTAAGATTTCCCACTCGCATTTGCACATTTGCATGCTGATTCCCCAAATTAAATGAGTGCTGCTGTTAAATTCAAATGCACATGATAAATCCAGAGTGCTGATGTTAAGCTTTCCCACTCGTATTTGCAGCCGGAAATGATGATGCCCTGATGGAACATTGCGCACGTGATGACGTCAGCTCCGACAGTGCAATATTTGAAAAACAAAAGAAAAAATCGGAAATGAAGGGGTTCCACTCAGTCTTGGCACTCCTTCATTTGGACCACAAAACTCAGTAAAAACTGAGTAATTCGGTATGGTTGGGAGGTATGTGTGTCTGAAGGCTGCCAGCCCAGCTTGATAGAATTTTGTAAATAATTCTATGTCATTTGTAAATATTAATATAATCTACAGGCTTGTTTGACAAATGTAAGAAAACTGTGTTTTGTGCTAAGCTTCAAAAATGTAACCACAGTGCAGTCTGCAGGAAGAAATCTGACAAGTAAAGAATTTTACAACTGTGTGGGATCTCAAGCTAGGAGACAGGATGTCTGCAGCTGGAAATTGTTTCTATTGTCCTAAGACAGAGATAATTACTAGGTTTCAGATGTAACGTGTCTTTTATTGCTGTGACGTCCTGGCAGGTGCAGGTCATAAAGAAATGTTAAATTTTAAGTTCTGTTAGCCTGGGAACTGGTGACAAGAATGATGTAAGCTGAAATGACTCAGCAGTATTGTGTTTTATCAATTTAAGACTATCTGAGAGAGAAAGAGATTGCATTTTGTATTTTGTTCTGAAGCTGGCAACAACTCTCCAGCACTTGCTTTGCTCTGTAAGTAAGACCCAGATCTTAGTATTTCTCTTAGAGATTGATAGAAATAGCAAGATTAGTCTGTTTTCTATATTTATGTCATACTATCCTACAATGTTGTTTTTAAGTATTTCCTGTGATTTCTAAGCTCTCTAATGTCATTGTGTTGAATTAATGAGTATTGTCTTGGGTTTTTTTATTTATTATTAAATATGTTTAAACCTTTTAACTGTGGCTGTTTTATTAGTGTACTTGCATGTATTTGGTGATACTGTATAAGCCACTCCAGTATCCTTGGTGTTCATCACGCTTACTATTTGGATAACAGTAACATTACACAGCAGAATTTGTCACCCTTTGGGACGGGCCTTATTAGTTGCTGATAAGTAGTGGTTGGTGGCAGTGATTTCTACGTTATAGTCTATGCAGTAGGGGGCATAGCTAGTGAACCTGTGCCAGCCTTCCCCAGGAGTGTCTGTGTGTTTCATATAAATAAAATCTCAACGTGTGTGTGTGTCAGCTACTTGGGCAGGGACATGAAGCACTGGTTGAGCAGAGAGGGTGCTGGAGGTTTTGGCTTGACAACTCAGCTGAGATCTGAACCCTATAGCTGTGCCAGTGGGGAGTCTTATTGGGGATCTGGAGAGAAAGGGAGAAACCAGCCCAAGACTGATTGTGATCTCTGTGTGCTCTTAAGGGAAATTGTACTTTACTGTGTGTATACTTGTTATCCTCCCAATGTGGATGCCCCTCACTGGTGCTAGTGGTGAGGATTGAAGCTCCTTGATTACTGGACCAGTGCACAGGCGTCATGGGTCTTTATTGAATAATTGAAATGTGAATTCACTGAACTGTACTTACATCAAAAATACCGTTCAGTGAACTGTTAATAATGAGATTGTAGTACAGTGAAGATTGTACAATTTGCCCTTTTTTCACTGTAGTGTGATCTCAGAGTTGGTATATATAATTAGCAGGAGGTGTGGGGGGCACAGCCCCCCACAAGAGCAAATTCCCTGAATCGTATTTTCGATGTAAATATCATTTGATGAATTCACTTTTCGATTATTCAATATAGACTCGTGGGTCACACCCATCTGTTGCCATCACTTTGGCCTTGTCCTCATTTATCCATAGGTCTTTGATTGGGTAATGCAGGCAATGTCATAGAGGACATCTGTGGCCTCAGCATCACTGCATGCAAGAATGGTGCTGTATTTGGCAAACATCAGGTCAGTGACAGAATGGGCTTCATCATACTAGACTCTGCTCCTGACTTCAAATACTCTTCTCTTGATGGTGTCCACTGGTATATTGAAAAGCAGTGGAGAGACCACATCCCCTTGATGGACTCCAGTCTAGATGGTAAGCTCTTCGGACAATTCCTTTGACGATGATGGACAGCAGGCCGATGCCACAGTAGTTCTTGCATTTCCTGTTGCCCCTTTTCTTGTGGATGGGTACAGTGATGACCTTCTTCCATGTGGATGGTATCTGTTCTGTAACCTCTAGCAGCTTGATCAGTGAGTCTTGTCGGTGGAGCAGGATATTCCCTCCAGCACTGATTGCTACTTATATGTCAAACTTTCTGTGCCCAGACTTAAGGCACAGAAAGTTTGACATATAAGTAGCAATTCTGCTTTGAAGTATGATTTTAAACTAAGGTTTATGATAGGTGTTTAGTCTTATTGTATGCATTTTTAACCATGACAGTAATTTATTGTGTTTTTGTTTTCTACTATTACTTTGCCAGTTTGTAACGTGTTAATAAAGTATTTTTTTGCATTGCTTAACAATTAGTTATATAAATTAGGAATTTTTATCAGTTAGACATGTTTTACTCCTTTATTAAAGGATTAGTTAAGTTGAAGAAGTGGTCATAGGATTTAATAACATGAACTATTTTTCTTTTTAACTGCTGATGGTCCATTACTTTTTGTTATAATGGGATACTGGTCTTGTGATCATTTTAATGAATATAAATTGCATCTGTGTTTGACTGACTTCACTCTTATGAAGCCTGAAGGATATGATGGGTGAAAGAGCTTAGTCTTTTTATTATAGCTGAAAACAATGTTCATTGTCCATCAATATTGTTTGGCAGTGGTGATCTTTTATTTTTCATTTTTTTTTTTTTTTTTTTTTTGTTACAGTAAGTACTTCTTGGTGTATGTGTTTCTTTGTTCAAATAAAATGGCTCTTCAAGAGGTGAAAGACTGTCTAACTGAGATTATGGGTCTGGGACAGAGATATGTAATACAACTCTGTATCTCCACCTGGATTTCTCACTGGTGTCATGAGCCTCAGCCACAATGGATATATGGCATCATGTGAAAAAAAAAGAGAAAGCGAGAAAAGGGTAAGGAAAGACAAATAAAAAAATGTTTAGTATTCAGGAAAACATTTTAACATTAATATCTACTTAAATACAACATATATATATATACTTTTTTTTCAGCTTATCAACAAGATAACGACTGGGCATCCTACCATGTAGGAAGGCAGGAAGAGGTATTAGAGTGAGCGACTGCGCCAGATAACACTACCTGGCAATTGAAGGAATAGTAGCCCTTCCTATTGTAGTAATACTGAGTCTGTGGACCAGAAGGAGCCCTAATTGCAGGATTGGCACAAGCTATCCCACTGAGTACCTTAGATTAACATGCCACCCCTTAAAAGCGACTCATAGTCTCATCTCAGTCCTCAACTGACACCAAGAAATAGGTGTACTGATTCACATATGCAAAGAGTATATCCAAGAACTGCTGGAGTATCTTAGAGGTAGAAGGCTGTGAAATCTCCACTGTGTCACCAGTCTGTACCTGGAAGGTCTACATGGCTAGTATAGTGAGGGCTATACATACCTTAGTGTCAACTGGGATAGGAAGTCCATGTATTCCTCCAGTGCTCCTATGAAGGTCTAACATACCTACTAAAACCTTTGTAATGTTCCTGTTCACTCAGAAGCTTTGAATGATTTCCTGATTGTCTACGTTATAATGAATCCTTTGTTTATATTTTCACCATTTTGGATGGTGAGCACCACAGAGTACAAGTATTTATTTTGCAGACAATATAAGCAACTCACACCTGGAAATAGCAAAACTAGCAGCAAGTGACAACATTACTGTAGACTGCAACTCTGATAGATTTGGCAAGATTTCACTTTAACATATCTGCAAACAGTGTGAGCAAGCAGAAAAATATCACTATGAATTGCAAATGGTGTAGAGAATACTTCATGATCATTCTCCGAATTATATCATTCCTCACTTATGTCTCATTATTAGTTCATTTGCATAGGTCCAGTCAAGTTCATCGCACATTTGCATAAAAAGCATCTGTGAAATGCAGCTAAGCTGCACTCATTCAATGACATTGCAGAAAGCCTAAATGCATTTCCATAAATAACTATGAGTATCGCCCATAATGTTTAGCTAGAGTGACAATACACTAAAGCTTCCATTTAGTACACACTGCTGTAAACGGTGTCTTAATGCTGATGCAATACTCTGATTCCTTATTTGAAAATGATGGTGCAGCGGTTAGCGTTGCTGCCTCACAGCAAGAGGTTTTCCAGTTCGATCCTCAGCTGGGGTGCCTTCTGTGCGGAGTCTGTATGTCCTCCCTGTGGTCGTGAGGGTTTCATCCGGGTGCTCCGGTTTCCTCCCACATCCCAAAGACATGCTGTATGTTGATTGGACACTCTAAATTGGCCCTAGGTGTGAGTGTGTGCATGTGTGTGCCTTCTGTGGAAGGTTGGGCGCCGGGCTGGCAACTCGACACTGTAAAACTCCACTGCCAATCATGAGCGGACAGGTGATCTGCTATGGCGACCCCTAACCAGGAAAAAGCTAAAAGAAGAAGAAAAAGAATAATCCACAACCATATCATTAATTTAGTTGCACTACAAAAATGTATCAATATAAGAATGCAATTTTTGTAGAAAACCAGGGAATGGCTTCCCGTTATCTCTAACTAGGCATTATTTGTTCAATGCTTCCTCTAATAAATTAAAAAAAATAAAAAGCTGCTAAAAATAAGTACAGACTAGAGAACTTCTAGAATGTAAAATTGATATCAAGAAATCAGTAGAGAATGGAAAAGAATTTAGAGATGAAATAAGTGGATATGTATTTCAGAAATTGATCATAAAATCCCAGCCAAAACAGCAGAGTATGAGATTACATTGTTTACAAATTACACCATTTCCTAAGTACTGCAGTTCAGTTGCATCACTGAGATTCTTGACGCTTACATAATTATGTTCTTTTATTGCACCTGTCAGGATCCAGACATTCGATTATGACACAGGACAGCTCTCTTTCCAGTCTTTTGTATAGAAATCCAGATTCTGAATAAAACTGAGCTGTAATTATGTAGTTTTACAGGTAACCTTTGTCAAAAATATGAATATAATTAATTGATGTTTTATTTGAACATATCAACTTTAGCACCATTGGGTATTGTGTATGAAAGAGTAAAAAATGATCAGCTCTGCATTTTTGGTTAAGCATTGTCTGGTTCGTAATGTTGTTTGCATTTCAGTCACTCAGTTCAGAATACATTTAGTAAAATTGTCTTGAGAGAAATATTCTGAATTTTAAAATCAAAATCAAAATGTTGTTATAGGTGACAAGTGTGGACATATTTTGAGATTAATATTATTTGCCATTTAATGTGCATTGTCACTCTTTTCATTAGAATAACTCTCAAAGGTATATAACAATGTTCAACTGCTTATGTATTTATTAAGGGAAGGGCAGTGATGGTACCACTGGATTTTAATATCCTACAAGTTGCATAATTGCCATTTTCAGCAATAATGTCCCACAGGATTTATGTTGTTAAATGGTAATATTATGACTGGCATTGCTGAACAGGAGGATAAAGGCTACTGAGTATTATAAACACCCTCAAATCTGAAATTGTCCCAAAGAAGACAGACCCTAGTGAGATTTATTATAATGTGACTGGCATTTATAAGCTAATTCATGATGCAAATGTAAATCACTTATTGGAGGTTTGCTCTCAGTTAACCGGAGCTGCTCAGAGTCTGGTCACTTTAGCCAGAAATCTGTAGTGCATCTGAACTGAAATCCAAGGCATCCACTGCAAACAACTTAAAAATAAGTGTATTTAAAGCCTGTATTGCACTTTGTTAACTGTATTTATATGAATTGCTGCTTCATTTTTGCTGATTTTATCTGCATTTTTTTCTGCTGTTTGAAATTCTGCTTGGTATCACTGTGCTCTAAACTAGCCATCTTACATTAAGAGGGCCTTCCTGCACCCTTGTGGCAGAAGTCTGTAGCTCAGGTTTCATCCGAGTTTGGGGTTGCTGGAGAAAGGCTTATTTTAGGGCTTTTCAATTGGTAGTTTGTCAGAAAACTGTTGAATTTCTCCTGTATTTAAGCCTCAGTTTGCTTGTAGCTGTACATTGCACAATGGGGGTTGCCCTGTATAGATGCAAACATCTGGAAACTTAAATGTTCCCTATACATCTGTCAGTAAAACCCTCCCAAGTACCGTGTTGCGCTGAAGGCAACTCAGCTGCACACTGAGCAGCATCACCACAGCTCTTCACCCTAAACTGTCAACAGAACAAGCCCGTGTTATTCCTACATCATAAACTGATCTAACTTACCCACTCCCCAGCAGTACTATGGTATAAACCTGCCATTATGGATGGTTAATTTCCCCCCCATTTCTCCAGCCAGCCTGATTGACATGGGCATTCTGAGGCAACGTAATAATTCCCTCATGTATACTGACAACCACATAGTCCTGAAACAAAACAAATACTGTAAGTGAGAGATGTAATTATGCTATCAATTTGGAAATAATTCTCTCACGTAACAAAAAAAAACAAAGACATCAAATGGGTTGTCAGCTCATGCACTTCACCTCTCAAACAAGTTTAGGACACATGTAACCCCACATATGTGAATGTACTCACTAGAAGCCTACCAAAAGATCAGAGACCTCCAAAGCGCAAATTATCTGCACACATTTCAACAAATATAGAAACCACTGCACATAACAGCACACATATCAGTATCTCACCAAATAAGCCCCAAAGACAAAACATCTCAAAACCTAATGTCTTCTTCATAGGAGACTCCATAGTGAGACACCCAGATGTCCTCATCACCAGGCTGGACAAGGAAAAGGTCATGGTCACCTACCTATTGGGTGCCAGGATCCATCAGATCATGCATGAACTTAGGTCACTCAACAACAAGACCTGTTATTACTCTATCACAGTCCATGTTGGGGTAAATATCTTGAAATATACCTCCCTGGATTGTATGAAGAGAGACATGACTGAGCTCTCACATTATGTGTCCCAGGCAGGTATGACATTAGCCCTAAGCAGCATTCTACCTTCACTTAGGCTGACGCCACAATATAAACAAAAATTTATTGACTTCAACAATTGGCTTAGGTTCTGATGTCATTCCAAGAGGATCCAGAATTTGTCAGCCTGGGAAGACATGGTCGACAGGCCACACTGCTTTGCCATCTGCACCTGTCCTCACTAGGGTTTCAGATACTGGCTAAGGTACTTGCCTCACCCATAGTGCCTTTATTTAGGCAATGTCAAAATAACAACATTTCCAACATAGCAAAATCCACTTGAGATAAACGCAAGATTCTGCAGCTTAATGCTAGGATTCTAAAGATGAAACTGCACTCTCTGGAAGCACTCCTCACCTTGGAAGGTGCTGATGTCTGTGCAGTCACTGAAACATGGTTCAAGGCCTGCTAAGGGTACCCCAGCTGTGCAAGGCTACAATGGCTTCCGCATGTTCAGACTTCAGAATGAGCATGAAAGAACTAAAGGTGGAAGTGTATCCATCTTCGTTAAAGCCAAGTACACCTCCAGATGGGTCAAACAGTGTGACTCTCTCAGACTATTCCATGCTTAAGTAACTATAGCAAAACACCCTACCACATTATTGCTAGCTATATGTCCCCATCCAAGAACCAACAGAAGTACAATGCCTACCTGGACTTACTGGAGTCTTTCGCCATACAGCCCAACACCTTAATCATGTGAGATTTCAATTATCCCATCATTGAATGGGTAACATACATGAGCTCAAACATGCTTGCCCAGATGTTGCTGGACTTTGTCAATGCAAATGTCTGGAACGGACCGTCTGCACCACCACGAGGGTCTCTAATAACCTTGACAGAGTGTAGTGCTCACCAGCATGGTTGATCACTGCACTGCCCCCTGTGTGATCCCCTCCCTGGTAAGGTCAGACCATAAATCAGTAATTCAAAGTAACTATTGGACCCCACACCCCCAAAAGAGCAAAAAAACTAAGGAACTTCTCCAAATCAAACTACAGCCTACTAAGTGATGGTATAACAAGTTTTATACCCCCTGCAATCACAGGCAATAATGACTCCTATTTAGAGATGTACACAAATGCCCTGTATAGTCATCTTAGCAACTGTATAGACTCAGTTGCACCTGACCAGATTAAAATCAGTCCCTCCTGAAAAAACAAGCCACCTTGTTGAACATCTAGTATAAATAGATTGCATAACAAAATGAAGCAACTGATGTCCAAGAACAAGAGGCAACTGCCTCTTCAGAGGAAAAATTCCCTCCACAGACTGAACAAGCAAATCAGAAAAACCTAAACCTTTACTCTCCCCTCCCTAATCCTAAAGTCCCTGATTGTTCCGTAACAGTAAAACTCCCCTCCCACTCCCTAAACCTAAATACCCTTTTCAGTTGCTGCCCTAATTCACACTCATACCTCCTCCCCCTCTCTCCCCACGTCTGCCACACTCACTTCACTTGAACTTGAATAATGTATTTTGGTAAGGTGTGGCAGCTGCTTGCCTGAACTCGTATTTGAGTTCAAGTGTAAGAGGCAGCCTGCACAAGCTACAAGATGTTCAAGTCATTGGCTGTGAGACAGTGGTCTTCAAGAGCTTGGGACTTGCAATCTCATAGTGCTCCCGATTTTTTTTTTTTACAAATGGTTCCAACTATTTTCAAGCCTAATTGTGTCCAAAGATTTTCGTAGTTTTTATGTTTATTTTGGCTTTCTTTTCACAGTAATTTTTGTATAGTTTTTCTGTCATGTGGCCAGTTTTTCCAAGTTGTACATAAGTGTTTAACATTTTGGACAAGAATTTGAACTATATTGTTATAACGTGACCAGTGGAAATATACTAATCACTCATTACATTTTTATTCTGGTTCCTTCTCATGCTTTGCAATACTGTAACAGCCCTCCTTAACTTTACTTAATTTCTCCACTGTCTACAACTGAAAACTTAGATCAGTTTACAGTTCTTCATAAAACTGCAGGGCAGCAGGATTAGCTGGGATAACTTTGTAACATTTTGTAGATGTAAGCCAGGGAACCTTGTTAGCTAGGCTTATGTAGGCCCTTGGACCGATAGCCTAGTACCTACCTATGAACCTATAAGTCCTATAAAGTCCTCTAAGGCTAATTTTGAAGCTGAAATACCATTTCTCACCAAGGACAGTCATAAGGCATTCTTTAACTACATCAGAAATCTAAAAGGGACTGCCCAGCTATGTGCCAAATTAATAGTAGATGGTACCACTCACACTATACCGGAGGAAATTGTCAACCAGCTAATTGACAGATTTGGTGCAAACTTCACCCCCACTATCCCCATAAGCCATACCCCCAAAGCATATCTGACACTATTCCTCTACCTAGTATCTTTAGAGATCAAGTCATATCTGTGCTCTTCAAGGCAAAAAACATGGCCTCAGTGGGACCAGATAACATCCCAAGTAGCTTACTAAGCAATCTAAGACAGAACCTAGCCAGTCTCTTTAACTGTAGCTTAAGAACTTTTTTGTACCAGCAGAATGGAGAACAGCAACAGTGAGCTCCTTGCATAAAGGGTGCCCATCCACTGACCGTGGGAACTGTAGACCCATAAATCTAACCAGCTTCATCTGCAAGGCCATGGAAAAGATTATCATGGACCTTATCAACAAGGACATAGATGGCCATCAACCTCTAGACCCAACCCAGTTCAGCTTAGTTAAAAGTAGCTTGTGCTTACTGAAACTGGTAGGCTTCTTCGAGAAAGTCACCAAAGCAATGGAAGAAGGTAAAACAGTGCATACTACCTATCTGGGTCTAGCCAAAGCCTTTAACACAATCCCCCCACTTAGGTAGCATTAAAAACTCTCCAGCTAGGTGTTAACCCTTACATCACTAAATTGGTAGCTAACTGGCTCACCAGCAGAACACATACTGTCAAAGTTTGTGATTCCACCTATACCAGTAGATCTGTCACCGGTGGCATCCCGCAAGGATCTGTACTGGGCCTTTTACTATTTGGAATCTATTCCTCAGAAGTCCAGGCTATAATAGACAGCCTTCGGCTTACTAAGTTCACTGATGGTTCTAAATTAGGTGGAAACATTGAGTGCTGCAACAATGTTAACATAATACAGGAGGGGCTTACACAAACAAATAACTGGTGCCAAAGTCATGGTCTGAAACTAAAACAAAAAAGTGCATTATTATCCCATTCAACAAAGCAGAATTCCCCACTAATTACAATATTGACAGTACCCCTCTAAGTTCAAACCCAGTGGTGTGAGATCTGGGAACACAGGTCAACAACAATCTGAACTTTGACCATCAGGTTTCCACAGTGGTAAGGAAAGCCTTCTACACTGTGCATCTCATAAGTAAAGGCATTGCATCCAGGTGTAATGATGTTATAACTTCAGTTTACTTGACCTTAACAGACCATTAATAGAGTGCAATGTTCCCTTCTGCCTGTATCTCACCAGACACCTGCAGCAACTGGAGAGACCACAGAGATTTCTCACTAAGAAGATACATGGCGTCCAAACCATGACCTACATGGATAGACTGAAAGCCCTGTCACTGTACTCTGTATCATACAGGCTACAGAGAGGCAACCTCTGCCTGGCCTACAGAGCAGTATCTGACACTGACTTGATGGAAATACTACAGATCCCCAAATCAAATAGCACTAGAGTCACTCACTGTAAAGATCTCGTCCTTGCTAGTGACATTAACAGAACATGCTGGAGAGACAGGTATGTCTCCCAGAAATTGCTGCTTTGCTAGAATAAACTTCCAATTCATGTGAAGCAGAGCTCCTCTATGACCCTTTTCAAGTGTAACCTGGAGAAATGGATGGGTGACTGCAAATTCTTCTTGGGGGTGGCAAGTGTAAAGTATGTCCATCTAACCAAGGACAATTGGGGCAACCCAGGATTAACATGGCTAGTATTATAAAGGCTCTAGGGCCTCTATCCCAGTAACCCTCTATGAAGCTGCAGCATTTTATTAGAGATTAGCCTTCCAGTCTGTAAATAGTTCTGTAGCTGTTAAAAAATCATAGAGTACAAAGAATCAAACATGATGGAAAGCTTGTAAGAACATGTAAGAACATGTATGACTCCAAGTTTAATTATTCATCTCATCACCAGCATGCATTCTGAATAATGAACTCATTATATACATAAAGAGTTTTTGTTCCAAGCTGATATTTTTGTCAATGAACTCCAGACAAGGTTATCAAATTAGTTTGTCTAACGAGACTGGTGATTTATAAGAGGTAAGGAAAGTTTAAGCATAAATAAAAGATGGAGGAATTGGAGGAACTTAGCTTTAGTTGTTGTTACAAAGCTCAGGAAATTGTAATTAGCAGGAAGTATTTCATTAGTGAAAGGGGGAGGTTAGGATGTTTAAGATGGGGAACAGTAAGCATTAGAACT
Source organism: Protopterus annectens (assembly GCF_019279795.1). Classification (NCBI taxonomy): domain Eukaryota; kingdom Metazoa; phylum Chordata; order Ceratodontiformes; family Protopteridae; genus Protopterus; species Protopterus annectens. Next base: position 1,425,069,104 of record NC_056728.1, read on the forward strand.
CAGGAGGCAGGTTTTTGTGAAGGTAATTGTGTGGAGCATCAACCAGCACCCAAGAGACCAATTGTGAAGCAGGTACTGAGGAGTATATGGTTAGGTGAGTTAAGTAAGTATTGTCATTAAAGGAAGCAGGCAGCTTGCTTTCTCAAAATAGTGAAGCTGAATAACAGTATAGGGGTGGTATGTGTGTTATGCCTGTTAATGGCAGAAGAAGGAAGGATGTAGCTTTCTGCAGTCAGTGGGTGGCCAGAGATATAGTTTACAATGGACCAGAGGTTTAGGCAGGATTGATGATGGTGGTCTGGTGGGGTTGAAGGAACCACTTAGGTTCAGGAGAAGGAAGATGTTAGCATTACAGTTAGTGGGACATTGTGGGCAGCAGTACTTTCCACAGGTTTTTTCTGCTACATAAAAGGGACAGTGGGTGAGCAACTATTTTTCTTCAGCATTGCTGGTATTTAACAATGGTTTAATTAATTTGGAAGAAAAGAGGAGAGGATATCTGCTGCAGAGTGGAGTAGCCATAGGTCCCCAAGCAGTTGAAAGCAAGTAGAGTTTAGCTCCACCCTAGTAAGGAGTAGGCATGATCGTGTGGCTGGAGTAATCTTGATCACACAATGTCCAGACTCTGTATCAGGTGTCTAGCTGCTGCTCATAAAACATGTGGTTTGCTAATAGGTCAAGAGGCAGGAGAATGAAGTCACTAAAGAAAGACAGATGTGTGTGCCTCAGATGGCATATCCATTAGAAAACATACATACACTGATGTAAAATCTATGCATTCATTATATTCATCACTGCTGCAGTAACCTCAGTTATATTGGTTACATCCTGCCAAGGATATAACTGTTGATCAGCTTCCAAAGCATCAAGGCACTTCCCACGTGCCCAAACCATGAAGCAGCTTGAGCTGAGCTGGCAAAAAGACAAGTTTGGGTGAGAAGCCATTCAGAACATTCCTGCCAGCAGAGAGAGGGAGGCTACGCTATGAAAAAGGCAATGCTAGGAACAAAAATAAATAAATAAATAAATTACCACATACTGGCATTAAAAAAAACCACCAAAAAACGGGGGCATCATATTGAGAACTGCAAAAACCCACCAAAAAACAAAAAAAAATGGGGTGGGGGTGAGCAACTACTACAGCAGTGATCATTCAAACATCTCCTGTTATGGCAAGCTCAATGTACCCAACTGCATGATGTTCATCATATTGAGAACTGCTGCAGTAGCCTTAGCTATATGGGTAGATTTCCTTAGCTAACTACATTTGAGAGGTGGAAAAGAAGAGTCTGGGAACCCTTGGAAAATAGTTCTTGCAAAGCTTGATCTTGGCTAGAATTAAGCTTATTGCGCTTAGTACAGACCTGGTGGTATTTTGTTTGGATTTGATGCCACTTCCGGGAGGTATCCTGTCATGGTATTAGAGGAGTTTCATAGTAACAGTCATTGTCTATTTTAGATGGATTCCATTTGTTGTCTATTTTAAAGAGTCAAGTCCAAATGTGATCACTGCACATTTAAAAAAGAGTGCTCTGACAGTTATTCCAAAAATAAGACTGTTGTCTTAGATTGTATGAGATTAATTTTTGTTGCAGCAAAGGTTTTCTGTGGTGATCATTATTTAGTCTGCCATTACTCCAAGGTTGGGATGGAGGGGTGCAGTTACGGTTGCAGCAGTGGAGGCAGACAGACATTTTATTAATCACAGAGTGACTAGGATTACATTGTCAGTGGGAATCATGGTCTTGGAGCATTGGGATTTTTGTGACAGGGACTCTATCTGCTATTGAAGTGACAGAGTACACTTGACTAAAGAGGAGCTCTATCTTTTCAGTGCTCACATGTTGCTTTTGCTAAATGATTTTTGATATCAGGTGCTTAGTGGGACTTGCCAAGAAAGAAAACTGGGGAACAGTCTGCGGATTAAGCATCCTGGTGAGTGCTTTGTGGCTATTGGTACCTGTGGAGAAACGGTTTTACCCACGTTTCTTTCCTGGCTTAATAAGAAAGGGAATAAGCAGTGTTTAAAACTGCCCTTTCATGGATTTATGTTTTGCAAGTGAGCAGAAACTTTTACACTGCTTGTTAAATGTTTTAATTATTTGTGGACTTGAGCAGTATTTCACTTGTCTTAAAGGGATTGTATGACAGATGAGCAGTGTTGGATGCACCAACAATATAAATTCAGCCTGTTTTTCTATTTATGTCATGCATATAGAGTAAGTGCCTGATTATGAGTGCTATGTAATTGTCGTCAACAGATTTGGTTGCAGTTGCAACTTGGTATGTTTTTTATGTTTGGGAGAGGTTCACGTACAATAAAAAAGTGCATAACATTATGCTGACTTTCTGATCATATCCTGTAGAATCTGTTATTCTCTTGGAAACTTCCATCTACAGTGCTAAACCAGCATTTCCTTCCCACATTCACACTTTCCAAGTCTTCGTTTAGTATTATTAAATAGCTGCCTTCTTCTCTATATCTTTGTAAATTGTACCGGTACCTGTACATCTCTGTGAACTCCCTGAAGTTGCTTAACTGCTCTTATTTCTATTAGAATAACATTCAGCTGAAAATCCTTTGTATAGTATTTCAATATATTTTTTGTAATGTCTTAAAAATATTACTTTCGTCTGAAAAAGGATGATATTGTGATAATAGCTGCACTGCTATTCTATGGGACAGGGAGACAGAAACATTTTTTTGTACGCTCAGCATTGAAGAAAGATTTTTCTAAACATGTTCATATTAAGCTCTGTTATTCATATTTTTGTTCATTTATTCACTTCTCAAATTCAGGTTTGTTAGCCAGAAGTAAATACAATTATGTATTTGTTGACTGGACCTGTTTTCTTAGCTAAGTAGGCACCGTAGGACATAGCGTTGTGGGACATAGCACTGCACATGCAACTGTGTTCACAATGCAGGATCTTCTAATCAGTGACCTTCACCAGTAATGCTGCTGTTTGCTAATATGTTCTAGTGTGATTGATGTACACAGTAATCAAAGTTTAGGTGTCACCACCTTCTGTATTATATTCAAAGAGAAGCTGCTGACGTCTGAGATCCACATCAATTTTTATGTTAGGGCAGAAGGTAGTGTTGCTTACAGTATGTCAGTTTTATTACAGATAATGTACTTAAATCCATTATCAACCTTAGCGGTTTCCAAACTAAATGACCAAGATCTTCTGAAATTAAGCCAGATACAGCCAGAGAATTAATTTTATTATGGCCTAGTTGAAATATTTCAATGTAATGCACATCTGTGGATTCAACGAGCTTCTTAACTGTGCCTGAGTGTGATATTGTGCCAAATGCCTTGGCCAGGTCAAGGTAGGTTGTATGTACTGATTTGCGGACGTCCATGGTTTTGGTGGCTTCTCAAGGATGTCCACCAAGTTACATAGGATAGGCCTGCTCTTGACAAACACAAACTGACTAGTATTCAGAGTTTGTAGGTTAAATATGTCATCATTTATTACATCCACAATAATCCTGAACATAGTTTTGCATAGCAGGTTCCTCGGGCTAACTGAATCATAGTTTCCTGGGTCCGTGGATAGGCTACCCTTGTACCATGATTTAACAATTTCACTCCTCCATTCATTTGGTTTCAAGCACATTTGGTGGCTGTGGTTAAATAGAATTTTGAGTGGGAATGATTATTTGTTATTTCATGCAATTAAGAAGGCATTCTAGTACATTATCAGGACCCACTGATGTAGTTTTCTTGGCTCGTAAAGAACCTTGAGGACTTGCTCTTTAGTGATTATTGGGGTGAGACAGATGTCAGAAATTCCAGAAGAAAATCCAGGGGAGGGAGAGGGGGGTTAAAGTTTGAGCCACATTTCTCAGCCAGGAGATTAGCTATGTTTTCTTGTTCTAAGGAGGTAGTCCCCTTTAAAATTAATTTGGTTCATTACCATGTATTACCTTTGAGGTTTGGGGCATACTGTAAGTGAGGAAAGCCTTCTGGTTGTTCTTGACCGAGGTGGTTATTTTTACCTCAAATTTAGCTTTTGTGGACTTTATTAACCTCCTGACTGGCATGTTTAGGTTTATGAGGGAGTGTTTACCTTAGGGTCCCTATTATATTAGTGAATGCACTGAATTGAGAACGCTGTTTAGTCAAACGTCATTATGCAAAATGGCAAAATACCGAAAGCACAGAACAGCGATTTTTTCCTAGGGAAAAAAATCACTGTGCCGTTTTTGGGACTTTTCCATTGCGATCTCGGAGTTGGTACATTTAAGTAGGGGGGGTCTGTCCTGGGAAAAAAATGCTGATCCGTGTGTTTGACATTTTGGGTTTTCGGGGATTGTGGATCAATTATATAGCATCCGCAATTCAGTGCATTCGCTAATATAATATAGACCCTTTACCTTAGAGGGTATTGCTCCACTTAGTTTTTGCAATGTGTTTCTTCCTTTTGTTGTAGAGCCAATTAATGTTGCAATTTTACCAGGATGGCTTTTTTTTCAACCAACAGGGTGCAAATTTCTGGTAAGTACAGAAGTTTCTATACAGCTGTTTATATGGTTGCATAGGGTTTCTGTGAAGGTTTCTGCATAGTCAGCAGTATTCTCAAGGTTAGGGGGGCTTGAAATGTATTTATATAAGGTTTTCACTTAGTAGTGGGAAGTTTGCCTCAGATAATTCTAAACAGTAGAAGAAGCAAAAGAAACAAAGTGCAACCATAGAAAAATCACCAAATTCACTTACAACAGTGGCACTGATGGTCAATAAAGACTGGAAGATAGAGATTTCCGCTTTTGTCTCACCAAGACTTCATCAGAAAAACAAATGAAACAGTAAAACTTAAGCAGCACATCTTAAATACATTCCTATTACAAACAATTAATCAATTAACCAATGAAATTCACATTAGCTCAAAACCATTCATAAATTTAAAAAAACATACATCTTGTAACCATTTCAAACTCCTAAGAGCAAGTATATAAAAACTTTACTACCAGACACTATATAATACAAAATAATAATAAGGGAAAAAGTTGTTGTTGTGTCTTTTGGCTTTTCCCAGTTAGGGGTTGCCACAGGGGAACTCCAGTCCGCTAAAGATTGGCAGTAGATTTTTACATGCCGAGTTTCCAGCCCTGACGCACAACCTTCAACAAAGGTATGCCCATTCACGCATGTCTCCATGCAGAAGACGCTCTAGCTGAGAATCGAACCAAACAGCGTCTTACTGTGAGGTGACAATGCTACCACAGCACCACCACCGCAGATAATAAAGGAAAAAAATAATTTTACATTTTCCTAATAGTTAATTTTCTATATTTCAAGAAGCATTTGATATTTATTGCATCATTTAATCTTGGCTTTTTATCTGCCCTCAACTTTATTTGCCAAGAAGTCTCTCTCTACTCTATCATATTTTTAAAGTCTCCTCCCCTGGGATCTGCTTTAACCACCTCCAAAACTGAAAATAAAAACTTCTTAAATTTGTTGCAGACTACAGAATTCTTATACAGGGCCTTGTTCTCATCCTTAGTTTTAATACTATACATGTGTTCTCTCATTCTTCCCATCAAGGTGCGTGTGGTCATTCCCACATAAAATGCTTCACATCCACTGCACAAAGCAATATAAACGAAACCTTTTACTTTGCACGTTAAATGACCTGCCACTTTGTTTGATGTGGTGTGAGCTTACAAATGGCCCTTCCAAAATATACCACCAGAAGTTGCAATGCCCACACTTAAACATCCCCATCTGCTGGGCTATAGCTGGACCACTGCTCCTAGAGGAACACCTTTCCAAAACATTCTTTAAACAGTTGTTGTTCCTGTAAACAAAATTAGGCTTAGTACCATCAGTGCCACTGTTGTAAGTTAATTCTAAACAGTTTTAAGGTTTCTAGGTGTCCCTGGTTTTACATTTACCTCAAAGAAGACAGATTTATGTTCTGATCTGATTAGTGAGGGCAGTACACTGGGGATGGAGAGGGGGAGGCATAGCATTTTGTCATGTTTGTAAGGACCAGATTGATGATAGCTGTGTCCCTGTCTGGCATGTCCAGGGTGTTGGTGTTTATGAAGTCCAGAAATCTCTGGACTTGCATGTAGGAGCAGTGTCAGGGTAGTTGAAATAGTCAAATTGGGTTGTATGGAACATGTCTTCAGTGCCTTTAAGAAAGTGTTGTGGATTTCTTGGGTCATTGAGGGGGACATATCTGGATTAGTGACAGAATTTTTGGTGTGCCTAGCACTGATTTATTTAACCAAACACTCTCTTCTATAAATTGGTCTTTTCTATTCAACCTCCCCCTCGAAGAAGCTGTCCTTCAATTCAATAGCATCTTCCTTAACACCCTCAACTCCCTGGCCTCTATTAGAAAAAATTGGGTTAAATCCAACTATGCTCCCTGGATAAGTAAAGAAACTCTCTCCCTCATGAAAAAGAGAGACAATGCATGGAAAATCTGGAATAAACTCAAAACCCTCTCTAGTCTACAAAACTACAAGGAACTACGAAACATTGCAAAAAAAAGTCACCCTTGACAAAAAATCCTTTTATCTTAACCCACAAAGAAGCCTCCACTCAAATCCCTAAAAATTCTGGAGTACTATCAACACACTCTTACACCCAGGAAATCCATTTCCTCCTAACTCATTCCCTAACAACTCTCCACTCAAAACTGCCACTCTTCTGAACTCCTTCTTCATTAACTCCATACAAAACCTAATTAAACCAAACACAGATACCTGCCTTGGAACTCCTCACCTCCCCTCCCTCAAAGCTCCTTTCTCTATCAAGCCCTTCCCTACCTCATTCATCAGATCCTTACTCTATAAACTAAAACCTTGCTCCCCTTCTGCTGACAACCTACCTCCTCTATACCCTAAACTCGCTGCCCCTTCTATTGCCTATCCAGTCTCTATACTTATCAATAGATCAATTAAGGAAAATTCTGTCCCTAATATTTGGAAAAAGTCCTATATTATACCCTTACATAAAGGAGGTAACTCCACTGACCCCACCAATTTCAGGCCTACTGCTATTCTATCCCCTCTTTCTAAGATTCTGGAAAAGTGTGCCCACAAGCAGCTCATCTCATATCTCATCGACAAAAATCTCTTCACCCCAACACAACATGGTTTTTGACAACATCATAGCACAAATACAGCATTACTATCCTTCACTCACTTTATCTCTACCTCTCTTAATGACAACAAACTAGTATCATGCCTCTTCCTTGAACTGTCTAAAGCTTTCGACACTGTGTCTCACAACATCCTTCTCTCTAACCACTCCTCCTTTCATCTCTCTACCTCTACTCTATCTTGGTTCTCTTCATACTTATCACATAGAGCTCAATCAGTCAAATGGCTCTCTGCAACTTCACCTTTTCTCCCTGTTCAAACTGGTGTGCCCCAAAGCTCCATCCTATGGCTACTATTGTTTAACATCTTTACTAAGAATCTCAACCAATCCTGCCCCCTCTCCACACTTATGCAATATGCCGATGACTCCACCCTCATCATGACTGCTGACAGTCTACCCTACCTGCTCTCCCTCACCTAATACACCCTCAACTCAGTTGAAAGATGGCTCATGACTAATCAACTCCTTTTAAACTCCAATAAAACAAAACTGCTTCTCTTCCTCCCAAAACCCTCCAACACCTCAAAACCTCTTTCTCAGTCTCTTCTCTAGACAGCACTACCATTACTGTTGAGTCTTACACTAAACTTCTCTGGGTTTTCATAGATAATGAACTTAAATTTGACATCCACCTCAATAACTGCATCAAGAAGACAACAAAAACTAGGCCTGCTCCATACAAAATAAAAAATTCTTAACCCAAGAATCTAAAGTCTTCCTAGCTTAGGCCTACCTACTTCCTACCCTACTATACGCTACCCCAATTTTTACTAATCTCCAAAAAAATTTGTCTACCAAACTTGAGCTCATGAGCAACAACATTTCTGGATTTGTCACATATCTCCCCTATCACTCATATCACTGTCTCTACTTACAAAAACTCCACAGGTTAGAAATCCATAATCAGCTCATTCTGCCTGAACTGCCTCTGACTCATAGTATCCTCCATCAACCTACAGCCTGTCCATCTCTAGCAACCCTCATCTCTCTTTATGCCCCCAACCAGGAACTTTGAAGCTCCAATCAACACCTCCTTCAAATCACAAAACCAAATAAATCTATAGTAAAACTGTTATATAGCCACTCAGTTAGCTCCACTTGGAACCATCTTCTTCTCCATATCTGAACCATCCAAAGCCCTTGCAACTTCAAACTTGCTATAAAGAAATATCTGCTTAACTACTGGAACTGCCCCTGTAAAGATCCTACTTGAACTCTGCCCACTCTGCCTCATCCCTTCCTCTTCCTTCTACCATTATCTCTTACAGTTACCTATTCCTTCTTGTATCCTAGATTTTCCTGCTCTCTGACCTTCCCATCCCACAATACTCCTATCATTACTTTATATTTCTACCTCCTATTCTCCCTTCCTCTTACATTATATTAACTTTCCATCGCTCTTCTTTTGTCTTCTGCCTTGACCCCTTCTTTTTGCACCTGTATACCTCACTTTACCCACACTTAGGTTAGCAAATTTTCCATGTCAACTATAATTATGATGTTGAATCTGTGTTTGCAAGTAACATAATCAACTTATATCTATGTTTACATTTTCTTTTGCTTCTAACACTGTATAAAATTAATCTATTTTGCTGTATTTATCTCCAAATGATTATATGCTTAAATACTTAAATGATTGTATAAAAAATTCATTGCTGTAATGGAGCTCTACTCGGGTCTTTGTTGAAAAAGGGCATCTGCACAGCCAGACCAACATGGTTAACAAATGGCAAATAAATAAATAAATAAAGTGCCAATCTATAAGACTTCTGGATACTTCCAGTCTTTGTCTCACCCTACCATGGCCACCCATCATAACCAAACATTTAGTTCATGCTACAGAGTTTTAGACATAGTAATCACAGACCGAACTATGGTTTTGTAATTTGACAGGCGTGTGTATAACACTAAGTTGACTGATTTTAAAGAGGGAAATTGACAGTGACAGACATTTAGTGGCAATGGTTTTACGTTACAAAACTCTATATGTAGGGCTCACTTTAGGTGAAATGAATCCCTAGGCAAAGGCTGCATGTACCCCTCTCTGTTTTCACATAACCCCAAGATCCCCTTAATGTGCACAATATTTCAATCTTTCTTTTACTCACATTCTAACTTACTCTTCAGCTTTTTCCAGAAGTCATGACTTCCTATATTTTCTGAAGTGCATTTTAAAGTATTTTATTTTTTTAACACAGTTTTCATCCAAAGATGACTTAAACAAATTTTATGTTTAAGAAAAAAAATTAAAAAATTCAATGTTGTTGCTCAACATTACTTTTCCTTGCATCCCTTCAATGCACCTTATCTGGACAAGACAGCAGCATAATAACTGTGTAGGAAATAATTCATAAATTGTGCCCATGTCTTAAATTTCAAAGTTGATGAAATAGTAATTTACAATAAACTACCAGGAAAGTGTTTGACAAGAAATTTAAATCCTGTATGGGAATATTACCCCCCCCAAGATAAAAAAATGCATTCATTGTTATCTCTCTGGTGTTATATTGGGATGAAAGCAGAGGTTCAAACTTCCACAGTCATGTATTTCATGTTGCTGCAGTCATTTATGTACATTGCATGGCTCCACACTACTCACCTGTCCTGCCAAAGGCAGACTCCTGTATACATACCTGTAATTACAAAGAAAATAAAAAAAAAAATAATGATCCCAGTAATGTAGTGCAACTTGCTGCTGATAGATAGTACGCTGCCCTACACAAGCTATAATAACCTTTTTTCACACCAATGAAGTCGGTGTGAAAAGCAAAAGTAACAATGACTACAATGTCCCTAGCCCCAATGGAAACTATAATAGCCTCCTGTGTACACTTCTAAGGAATGATTGTGAGGAAAATTAAAGATGCAATGATCACACCATCACCAGCCCCCCCCCCCCCCCCAACACACACAAGCTGCAGCAAGCTTCTCTACATAGCTCGGAGTTGAGTTGTCTATACAATGTGTCCAACTGAGGTAGAGCCCAGCACTAAGTCCATGTCAAAATTCATTTATGCAGTCAGGGTTGTGGAGGCCAACAGAGCCCTAGAGGCTTTAAAGGTCTAAATGTTCTATTATGTATTTTATGTCTTATTTTTTAAATATAAATTACATGTTAACTGCATTTATTACTGCTACCCAGAAAGGTCCTCCATGTGCCCAACATTATTGTGTTTTTGCACAGATAAAAATCAGTGATATTTTTTTTTTACATATACAAACACACACACACACACACACACACACACACACACACACACACACACACACACACACACACACACACACACACACAAACACAAACACACACAAACACACACAACACACATGCATGCACAAATGCATGCACTGCCCTTCAAGGAAATTAAAAGAATGCCAATACACCTCCTGTATGTCTTTGACTTACTGATGAAATGACACACACAGACAGGGAGGTTATGTAGACTCTACATAGAAAAAGCCACAGCTAGGAACTCAGGCAGAGCAATGCACTGTACAATGGTAATTCTCATCAAAGTGCCACTATGGCAATGAGCAGATGCTTTCACACACATATTTTTTGCCAAACCACCAAAGATAGACACCTGTTATGTATAAGGCCTATGTTTTTTTATGGAAAGTGATAGAAGTTATGGCCAACTTGTTACTCTTAAATAAATTGCAATCACATCCCCCCATGAGTGCCAGCACATACAATCATGCCAGTGCCAATGATTTTTGTGATAGAAAGTAACAGAAAGTACTGCCAATTTGTTACTCTTACACTGTAGCCCCTCCCCATACAGACAAGCATAAGCCACAGCAATATTAGTTTTACACTGATATAAACAAACAGCAATACATTATGCAACGCTAATACTACTACACCAGGTCAGTGGTTTCTGTTTAGCAGTTATCGGGAATTATACATACCTGTCACTGTCCCAGATTTCACCAAATGTCCCTAATTTTCTTCATATGTTTGCCCTGTGCCTTGTAAAAATTTGATTTACTGGTAAAATCATTCAGAAATGCAGACAATCAATAATGCCACACATTAGGGGTGCATGTTTTATTAAAAAAAAAAGAAGAAGAAGCGAATGTTGATGTAAGCAATGTTATTCTATTATGTTTTTATGTGAATTAGAACAACATTTAAAAGTGCTTTGATGTTGACTTTTTATTCTGCCATTATTTTTGGCTGTGCCCAATATTCATGAGCATAGAATTAATGGAAGCTATAAGCAAATAATTAATGGGAGTTATAGTATCTGATATCTTGCCACCATTTATAAAACACCCTAAAGAAAAAAAAAGGTCCCGGAAGATTGGGAATATCGGCTCTTCTTAAAATCCCAGGTAAGTACTGACTGGTCACCCTAGGCTACTGATCTCTAGTGCTTACCAGGCTCAGGTTTGTTTACTGAGAACTATGTTTGTCCCAGCAGCTTTGTATTACAACCCTATTTAGGATAATTTAAGCTAAAGCGTGTAATTAGATAATGCATGATCTTTTTTTTTCCCTCTCTGTCTCCATAGTTCTCCTAACCAGAAGCAGCATTTGCAGAGCTCCTACACAGTCAAGGATGATTAGCAGAGCCCCTCCAACAGTCGGTATTGTGGGCATCTAAAGGCAGCTATGATGTTAGTTATAGTGGGGAGAATGCCCACCAGGAAAATGTATCTAATAGGTCAAGGGCACTATATCAGTGTTAAAAAAATTAATGAAATGATGGCACCTGCAAATGACAAAACACTGTAACTATAACCAGATGCATCTCTGAATTTTAAAAAAGAAGTGGTGCTAATCCTTAGTATTTATCATCCTAAGAGTTGTTACTACCCACCTGGTATATTAAGAGCAAAAGACTGCTGTACTAGCTTTTATTGTTTTGACAAACAGGTAACAAAACAAAATAGTATTACTTTCTGCGGTTGGGAATCCACAGGACCATGGTGCCCCTGATAACCACAGGGTTCGCTGGTTCCTAAAACTGGCAATGGGACCCGTAGCTTGCAAGTATATGGTATAGGAACTTATTTATGGTGATTTGGACATGGAGAAACTCAAATCCATCATGTAGATGGACCAGACATGAGGTGTGTTTATTTTTAATCACTACAGAGACACGCCCACCTTTTTTCCTTTTTGCGCAGTAGCTGTTCTAAATGTGTGGAAGGCATTATAACCATGCATTGCCAGGGTGCTTTCCATGGCTTTAAACCTCATCTCAGTGACACCTACATTCTCCAAGTTGAAGAGACCCTGCAAGGAGTAAAGTTTCTTGTTTAGACTCTTGTGAGGTGAGCCTGCAGGAAGTAAAATGTCTTGTTCAAATGCCTGGTGAGGACAGCTTGCAGGGAGTGGAGTTTCTTATTCGGACTTGCAGTGAGGAGAGCTTACATGGAGTGGAGTTTTTATTTATACTCATAATCTTTGACCTTCCACTATACCTCTCAATTGTCCAGATTTTTGCCTCTATTTTTGGTCTGTTTATCATAAAACTTGTGGTTTTCTTGCAAATCATTGAGGATTCAAGTCACTGATTTTGGGCATTTCTCCCCCCATCATTTTGAGTTTTGTTGAGATTTCTTGTGCTTGAGAGGTTTGAGAGGTGTGTGTGCTATTCTGAGATGAGTGGCAACCCCAAAGCAGAGGTCTGAGCCTTTTTCTTCCTCACTTCTTCCTCACTTTGGAATCTACTGCCGCATAGCTAAGAGGTCTGTGCAGAGATATGCTTCTAATTTTATTTTTAACTTATAAAAGTAACTTTCGTGTGATAGATATTGACTTTTTTGGGCAACTTTGTTTTGCTGGTTGCATATTTTTTATAGCCAGGCTTGTTTCTTAAGGTATATTCATTTTCTACTAAAATGTTTCTCACTTAAGTCGAGCTTAAACAAAACTATTGCCCAGCTATATGATTTTGTAACCAAATTATCTGCTTATTTTATTATAAAATATAAGCAGTTCTACAACGCTTAAAAGTGCTAAATATATTATCCACTGTGTTAAAACTTTAAAAGGCAATGGTCATAAAACTACATGTTGTTAGTGAGCTTACAATGTGGCTATATTTCTGTTTACCATCAGTCAGAGTATACAAAAATAAATAATGGCCATAAATAGGTATCATATTACGTACACACAGAAAAAGTACATAGTAAAAGATAAAATATCTAGGCTTTCCAATACAATTAATAACAATTCCCCCTGGGTGGTGGTTGGGTGGTGCTGTTGTTTTATTTCCAGCTAAGAATATGGTCTCTTAATTGTACTGAATTTTCCAACAAAATAAATGTATAAATGTAGTTAGTAATGTTGTATTACTTTAGCTGGAGGTTGTGCTACTGTAGGTAATTACAGGCAGATGCAATAATAAATGACAAAGATATATAGGTTTCCCAATCTAATTGATACCAACTCCCTTGACAGGCCCCCTAACATTTGTCTTTGAAGCTGAGAGTGAGGCTTCTTGTTTGCATTGACATCTTCAATAAAGTGGCTATATAAACATGCTTAGTACTTTAATATTATTTTAACTAGACTCTCTGTTGCCACTGCTAATTACTGCCAGATGCAAAGAAACCATGAAAGGATGTGCTGTATGACATCTCTGATCCCAACTTCAGTATTAATCGGTCTAATATTAATAGTCTGTCAAAGTAAATGTATAGTGTTAAACCATAACACAGATGTGAACAATATTTACTGAAAATCTAACAACTGTATTGCTTTATCAGTTGAAGGGAAAAAGCAACCAGAAGTGTTTTGCTGCTGGTTACCATTTTTACATATTTTATTTATTTATTTATTTATTTATGCATGCACGTATGTATGCATGTACTTTGTTTTTTGGTATTGACCTTAAGCATGACTAAAAAAACTGTGATAGAACTCAATTCTACCTGCTCGGACTTGAATCAACATGAGTATAGCATTGAGTCATTTCACTCACTGCATTATAGAGTTTGCAGACTATTTAAGAAATTCTAGCACATGCTCTATTCTAAATGCAATTAAACTCTCAAGGACATTGCCTGGTCTTTTGTTGACTGAACACGTTATACTTGATGAGACTTGAAACATATGAACTTTATAAAGTCAAATGGTGTTGCCATTGTGCAGCAGTTGTTTATATGAATTTAGAAAATGATTTTGCGTAAGTCTTTACAGTAATAGCAGATGTCACACACACACACACACACACACACACACACACACACACACACACACACACACACACACACACATGCACACACACATACACAAAAAACTTTCTGATTTATATTATTTTTCTGCTGGAAGCAATCAAATATTACAACATATTGCCTTTGTATGACGTCTTTAAGATCTGGTGAGAGTGAAATCATACCGAAAACACTGAAAAGTTAACATTCAGACAACATTCAGTTTGCTTTCATAATTCACTCTAGTTTCCTTCCCAGTACTTCATACTTTTGAAAATCTTAAGATATATGAATACTTGTAGAGATTACTTTGTGAGATGTCTACTTTTACTGCTGACTTGCTAGCTGAAATTACAGTCCTTTTTTGACATATTCCAAACCAGTGTCATAGAAGTAACCATGACTGCTAGCCCACAAGAGTAAGCAATTCATGTGAAATAATAAGGTAAGGGCAGAGGATGCCGCAGCTGTAAGCTGGCAGATGTAATTGTGTAGTTACACTGCACTTGTTATGTTGTGAAAATTATCATTACTCATATTCATAGATGACTTACTATTATCTCTAAAATATAGAAGTGGGAACTGTATTAAGCATAGCGATGGGTCTTCTGCAGTATTGCTATCTGCACATTGGGCATTATTACTGCAATGCTTACCCTGTGTTACCACCTACTGGTGATGCAAAAAGTTAAATTTTAATTTATCAAAAATGAAACCTATGTGCTAAATACAATAATATAAATATAACCCAGTAGGAAGGCGGTTTGTATTATGACTTAATTTATTTATTTACTTTTGCATCATTGACCAGATTAGTCCAACAAGGCCAACAGCTTGTTTTCAGGGTGAGCCCTGAGGTAGTACCATTCTGAAGTTGTTTGAAAAGGAGACTTTGAATGTCTAGTATTATTTTTGTTAAGTGTAGTGGCATCTTTTACATCTGCCTGAGCTACCAACAACTCAGGAAGAGGGGGCCTTGGATGGATGGTACATTCAGGAGAGCAGCGCCCCTCCCATGCTGCATTGCAATACCATTACTGGAAAGTGAATCAAAGTACCAGACAAAGAAGAAGTCTTCTCATCTTCTGTGTGTGTGTGTGTGTGTGTGTGTGTGTGTGTGTGTGTGTGTGTGTGTGTGTGTGTGTGTGCGCGTGTTACCTTTTGGATACTGACACTGACTAATGACTTAAACATCCATTTTTTTTTAGTATGCTAGATAATTAAAATTTTCTTAGCAAATACATCAATGAACACATGCATTGTTAGCTCCTGGTTCTTTCCTGCCATCCAGTAAATAGTTGTAGGACTAGTATTTCACTGTCTGCACAATGCTGCACTGGCAACATAGTGCAATAAGTTGATCATTCAAAATTTTCTCAGCACACACACACACACACACACACACACACACACACACACACACACACACACACACACAAACACGCACACATGCACACACCTCCTAGATAAATACATTTTCCATGACATTCAGAATGTATTACATATACTTTTTTCATAAGATAGCTTACAGTTCTTACATAGTTTATTAAAATTAGAGATGTCATAAAGAACCCGGTGCCACTATTCTGATACTGAAGTCTTATTGCCAGATCATATTCCTAATATAGTAATATCTATTGTAGTAAGGCATATACTTCCCATTGTCACCATTTTGCCAAAGCATTACATTTTCCCTTATTGTTTTTCGCACCTATGTACTACAAATAGGTCTCCAGTTCTTTTATTAGTACCACAATCCATAATATATTCTTTGCAGCACCTGTTATGTCATCTGCATCTAAAATCATTATTGGTAAGTGAACAGTAGGACAAAATTACAATCTGGCATCATGTAAACTTGTATTTAAACTAACTATAATAGCATGTTTGACAACATAAGGGTACCATCTCAAATGGCACCCTTGTTTTACACCATTCCTTCCTATAATATTGTCAATAAACCATCTAATAAGTAATTCCCTAACTGTACTTCATGTTTATGCAGACTTAAATGTATAAACTGTATACTCAAACTACATATATGTAAAATCGACCATAAATATTCATGATTCACTCTGTCATGTTCCCATTCAGCATAACACACTACCAGCTAAACCTTTATGTCCTTTATAAATACTTATTTATATTGAATAGTTACTTATAACCTTAGCACCTACAGAGACTGTGGTTCACTATCTAACAATATATCACTTAATTATTCAGTTTATAACATTTGTCATATCCCCAGAGGCATAACTGCCTTATTCAGACATTGTTTTAAGAAAGCAATTGGAGAAAGGAGCTTTAATAAGCCTGAAGAAACTGTCTCAGGAAATCAGAAGTAAAACAACAAATAAGACTTTCAAGGAAGAACTAAAGAACCACTTAGCAAATGAGCTTTGGGAACAAACCAGTTTGTCCAGGGACATCTTCGCCGAGGGTCAGATAGGAATAGTAATGGTAGGGCTTTGCAAGATTGTGTTAAATTTGTGTTGCAGCTGCCTGAGGAGGAAGGAGTTTGGTGGGAAGGGTTGTTGTTGAGATATTTGGTTCCAGCTCGGGAACAAGGTAAAGCAATTCAGTCAGTCAAGGTGGACTAAGTTACAATTAGCATAGTTGCTTAGGTAGCAGGGTTGCATGATTTTACTAAATCTTGGACTGTGGTTCATATGTTGATGGGTTGGGGTACTGTTGATAGTGTGAAGACTGACAGTAGATGGCCATTGACAAGACAGGTTTTGAAGATTTTGTTGTGGAGATTAGCAGTGGTAAATAGAGATTCATATTGCTATATTTTATGGATGATGTTTGCTTTATGGATGTATTATGGAGCACTTAGGGTGTCAGAGTTGTTTTTTCACTAGCTTGGCAAGATGATTCAGTGGATTTTGGTTCCATGCATATTTGGTTGTATAGATCTAAACTGGATCAGTTGGGGAAGTGGAGGGAGATAGTATTAAAAAAGGACAGGGATGATTGGTTATGTCTAGTGGGTTGGGTTAGGAGATAGCATTAGGAAAGGACGGGGATGATTGGTTATGTCCAGTGGGTTGGGCTAGGAGATAGCATTAGGAAAGGACAGGGATGATTGGTTGTGTCCAGTGGGTTGGGCTAGTAGATAGTATTAGGAAAGGACAGGGATGATTGGTTATGTCCAGTGGGTTGGGCTAGGAGATGGCATTAGGAAAGGACAGGGATGATTAGTTGTGTCCAGTGGTTTGAGCTAGGAGATAGCATTAGGAAAGGACGGGGATGATTGGTTGTGTCCAGTGAGTTGGGCTAGGAGATAGTATTAGGAAAGGACAGGGATGATTGGTTGTGTCCAGTGGGTTGGGCTAATAGATTGCTGTGGTCTGATGTTGAGAGTCCTCAGAAAGTCATTTTAATCGGTTGGGGGCAAGGTGATGACATGCAAGCAGTTTGTAAGTATGATGAGGAGAGGTTTTGATTTCTGGGAGAGAGGTTTTCCACTCATTCTCTGTGCATTGGAAGGGTATCACATTTAGCAAGGGAAGGCAGATTAATTGAAGTCATTAAGAGGGTTGATTGTTAGTCAACAAATGCTTTCTTGTCTTATATTTGATAATTGAGTACAGTGATTGACTTAATATTAAATAAATTTTTAGGAAAGGAAATCTCACTTTGGTCATGCTTATATCCACTGGGCAGCAAAAGGGGGCTGTAGTTAGGTTGGATCTATGCAATTGGATTGTCACTGTTTCAGGTGGCATTGGTCTCCTTGGAGTCCTGGTGGTACATTTGGCAAGTCATCTGGGAATAATTGGTAGTTAGGATAAGTGATGATCTGTTTATTTTAAACAGGTTATATCCAAGTTTGTTTATTGTGTGGTTGGAGGTGTTACCACTGTTATTTTGGCTTTGGAGAGGACTCATTGGTTTGCTAATTTTAGGCTAGTTAGGTAACTGGTTGTTTTGCGTATTTATATGTTAGGGAATTGGGATGTAGATGACAAAGATCCAGTTTGATTCAGAGAGGATGGAGTACACCTGAATGATTTTGGTGGGACCTCTGTGATATCCACTTAGATTTGTTTTGGAAGGTTTGCTGAAGGTTTTGGAGTGAATGAGGTGGGAACAGCCTGTGTCAGGCTGGTTGTTGGAGAAGAGAGCAGGTTTGCCCCTCTTCTGTTCCTCCTCTGGTGCTGGCTCTTTAATTCAATAAGTTGGGGAATGAAAATGAGCAATGGGGCTCTGTTTGATAAGTAAGAGTAAGCGAGCAGAGGTGAGGATGCTGCTTAATAAGTAACGGTAAGTGAGTAGAGGTGTGAGTAGAGGTGAGGATATTGCTTATTTGTTTAGGGTGAGCGAGGTTACACTGCCCTAGTAAATGGTTATATGGATGTTCATGCTGTGATCCACAAATTAAAATATTGTTCAATAAAGTTATGTTTATGGAAGTTTAATGAAGGTTATCAAATGTCATTCAGTGAGGTGTGTTTATTGAAGGGGACCAGGACAAATGAGGTTTGGAAACAAACCAATTTGTCCAGGGACATCTTTGGGTGTGGATCAGGTAGGAATAGTAATGGGAGTTAAGATAGTAGTGGAAGAAAGTTAGCACGCTGGGGATGG
Source organism: Protopterus annectens (assembly GCF_019279795.1). NCBI lineage: Eukaryota > Metazoa > Chordata > Ceratodontiformes > Protopteridae > Protopterus > Protopterus annectens. The sequence continues at coordinate 1,425,087,997 of NC_056728.1, forward strand.
AAGGGTTAAAATAGAAAGTAGGAGGGTTGGGAGGAAATGAGGTAAGTACAAGGTGGGGCTTAACTGGTTTTGTGTGAGTAAGGGATCAGATTTTGGTGTCAACTTACTACCCTCCCTCCCTTTTTTAGAAGCATTGAGGATTGTGTAGTTATTTTATGGGTTTGGTGTCATGTGTTGAAGAGGGGCAGGTTTGTCCCTCTTCTATTCCCCCTGTGGTGTTGAATGTTTAATTCAATAAGTCGGGGAATGAAAGTGAATGATGGGACACTATCTGATAAGTAAAAGTCAGCAAGCAGAGGTGAGGACACTACTTGATAAGTAAAAGTAAAAGTAAAAAAGTAGAGGTGAGGACACTGCTTATTTGGTTAGAGTGAGCGACGTTATGCTGCCCTAGTGAATGGTTATATGTGTGTTCATGCTGTGATCAGTAAATTAAAATTCTTCTTTTTCCTTCAGTTTTTCCAGGTTAGGGGTAGCCACAGCAGATCACCTGTCCCCTCATGATTGGCAGTAGAGTTTTATGGTGTTGAGTTGCCAGCCCAGCAGCCAACATTTCACGGAGGGCACACACACACACACACACACACACACACACACACACACACACACACACACACACACACACACACACACACACACACTCTCATGCCTAGGGCCAATTTAGAGTATCCAATCCACCTATAGCATGTCTTCATGTCTTTGGGATATGAGAGGAAACCAGAGCACCTGGAGGAAACCCACGTGTCCATAGGGAGGACATGCAGACTCCACACAGAAGGCATCCCATCAGAGGATCGAACCGGAGAAACTCTTGCTGTGAGGTGACATTGCTAACCACTGCACCACTGTGGCCGCCCTGATCAATAAATTAAAATATTGTTCAATAAAGTTGTTTATGGAAGTTTAATAAATGTCATCAGATGTCATTTGATGTGGTGTGCTTATTGAAGGGGACTGGGACAAAGCCTAGTGACATTTGCTTCTTCTGAGAAAAGAGATGATGAATTTCAACTCTGCCTAGTTAGCTTATATAGTGGCTTCTTATAATCTGCAGTACCATTTGATGAAAATTTTTAAAACTAAAGCTATAAATAGCTGTAGTCTAGTTTTTTGTAATATATTTGCACTACAGGGACAAAAAACATAATTCTGTAAATGGCAGAAGGAAACATTTCTTTCTTTAACCTCTCATTATATTGTGAATAATATCAACCTCCTTTCCTTCTTACTCATCTTAACTTTCTTCTCTCACTACTTTTAATCTCATTCAAAACAAAGAATCGATTACCTCTCAATTTACTCTTTCTCTGTCTCTGTCACTTATTACCACTACCAGTGATTATGGGCATGCCTCAAGGGTCTATTCTGAGCCCCCTCCTTTTTAATCTGTTTACAAGTAATCTCCATAATGCTACAACTCAAGCCACCCTTATACAGTATGCAGACGACTCCACTGTCATATGTTCTGCCCCAAGTCTACCTGAGCTACAGAACTTAACCCAAACATCCTTCAATGCTATTGAATCATGGTTGGCAGATGCCCAATTAATCTTGAACCCAAATAAAACTAAACTCATGTTCTTCCACTCCACTAAATTCAAAACCCAATCCACTTACTTCAACATCATATCCAGTAATAAGACTTTGATTGAACCAGTATCATCCACCCAACTTCTCGGTGTTGTTATTGATCAAAATCCGAAGTTCGACTTACACATTGCCCAGACTGTAAAAATGTACGTAAGAAAATAGGCACTTTATACAGATGCAAAAACTACCTAACCACAAACTCCAGAATTACAAAAATAATATTAATAATCTCAGGCCCCTGCTCAGAAATGGCATTGGTGACTCACCTCCCCCCACTTGAAACTATTTCTGAAAGTTTATTTTTTTTATTTAATTATTTGTTAAAATGGGGAAGTGGATTAATACATGCAGCTATTTCTAGCCATGTCCTAGGTCACAAGGGCAACAGTAAGGATTACGTACAGTGATAATTTTAGAATAGTCACTAAGCATAATGCTTTGGCAGATGGGAAGAAATTAGAATACCTTAAGGAAACCCATATGGATGCTAGGAAAATGTGAAAAACACAAGACAGTTTGTTCAGCTTTCTATAACACACTTCACATCAAAAATCTACCTCTATCAGGTACAAGTATTATCTGGCTTCAAGCTTCTTCTCGCTCCCAATGTGAATAAGATTATGCAAATCGGATCTTTTATTGTGCTATTACTTTTTCTCATTCGGTCAAGTGAATCATTTTTCTAAGCAACTCTGCCTCTCCTGACTCAGTGCAGACGCCTCACATTTCACTCCAATAAGATTGTATTGCTCCTATCTGTGACTGCAGCAAGTGTTTCTCTTCCCTTCTTTTGATTTGGCAACATTCTGTCACAAGTCTTAGTGATCATGAATGATCTCATATCACAATATGCTTTTTGCCTGTTTGTTTTTAGTCTTTAGTTGTGCTTATTGTCATACATGAGTCTGACTATTTAACATTTTCTTCTTGTTACTGTATTCATTAGTAACCAGTCATAAACACTGCATCAGCAAGAGAAGCAAAAAAAAAAAAAAAGAGTACCCTAAACCATCAGTCTTCAAATTAAGCCTGTTTTTTCTATCATCCAGGAAAGTAAAAAGAGCACTACACAAACTCTGACCAGTTTGGGGTCGAAAACTCTGTTGAGCACTCAGCAAATCTATGGGAGAGTGAATAGCTAACACTGTGAGCCATACAAGAGGCATGCAATTAGCCACAAGTGCAATGTATGATGGGAAATGTCCCCTTCAATAACAAGACTTGTAACTACTATGGGGAAGGCTATCAGTAGGAAAACATCTTACACGTTGCTGTATTGCCTCTCAGACATATTTTGGGCCTCGTAAGGCATAATGAACCCGTCATAGCCTAGTGTGGTACTTGCTGAGAGAGTGGGGCCCCATTAAGCCAAATAGGTTGAATTGGCCTAAGGCCAGCCCAGCTTTTTGTCATATCAATCAAATCATTACAAATACAATTGTATTTGGGCTGGGCATTCTTATCAAATGATTGCACATTTCATAGTCTTGAATTTTCTGATTGCATGTTGTTTATATTTCTGAATCACTCAACATTGTATAACTGTCAATCAGCTATGTTATATTCAACTTTCTGACAAGACTGTGAACCTTTTATACAATCACAATTAGACAATTGTGGCCGAAGAGTCCTTAGATCAGCCCATCCAATTAACATTTTTAATAAATAAAAAATATCCACTAGTTCATTTATCGGGTTCCTATGAGTACAACGAAAACGTATTATGTCGAATGCATTTTCGTCGACACATGTAAAGCGAACAGTCAAAACAGCGAAGTGGCTGTTGAGCAAATTCTTTCCTTGGGAAAGAAGTCGCTTGACCACTTCGTTGTTTTGCCGTGTTCTGAAGTGTAGTGTGGTCCCTTGTCTGGTATAGCTCCCGAGCATGATTGTGCAAAAGTTACTGACCTTAGGGTTAGGGTGCGGGTTAAGGTAAGTGCATATGTATGAAAGTGTTTACTGTTTTATATTTTGTGTTAGATGTATGGTTGAGTTACGTGTGTATGTGTTTTCAGCTGTTTACTTTTGTTTTGTGGGGGTACAATTAGGGTTAAGGTAAGTGTGTATGTGTTTGGAGCTGTTTATGTAAATGTGCGAGAGTTACTGACCTTAGGGTTAGGGTGCAGGTTAAGGTAAGTACATATGGTTTAAAATGTTTACTGTTTTTTTTTTTCGTTAAATGTATGGTTGGGTTATGTGCATATGTGTATTTAGTTGATTACTGGTTTTTGGGGGGTTATAATTAGGATTGCGTATGTGTGTATGTGGGTATGTGTTTGGAAGTGTGTAATGTTTTTTTTTTTTTTGTGGGGGTTGGAACAACGATTTCTTTCCCTAGGAAAGAAATCGCTGTTCTGTGGATTTGACATTTTCAGCTTTCGCTGAAAATGTGTCGATGTAACATAGTTCGCTGTTTTTAGTGTTCGATGTTGCAATATAGACCCTTTCTCATTACCTACATTTTATTTGACTTACATATTTTACACCTAAATGCTCCATGTACAGGCACGTTTCCTAACTTTCTCAATGCATTCTGCAAGAATGTAATTAAACAATCAATATATCACACTGTATAATGTTATCCAACACAGGTTTTCCATAAAAATTACATTTCTCTCACTCATGCATGTGCACTCAAAATGGCAAAATTTACTTCATCCAAACATGTATAAATATCTAGTTTTCTTCTGTGGGCATCTTTTCTTGAAACAAAACCACAGTTTAAGCCATATTTACCTGACTTTGATTCTTTATTTGTAAGTTTATAAATATGGCCCATTACTGTCAAAGCTATAACACTGTCTAAGAAATTGTCATCTTCCTTTATAATTCATGTCAAATCCCAACTTTATGTAATAGCACCACTCTGTTTTTATATGGTGATAAAACATACACAGCGATACACGAATACCTCGTCCATGGTCAGAACAGCACCACATGCACTGCATGCATGGCAAGCTGCACTGCACTGAATCCATGCTTTTCATGGTGGCATTCTCTCCACTACTGCATTAGCAAGGTAAGCCATGGAAGCATTCAGACTGAAGGTATTATAGAACACATATTTTAAGGGAATGTACCATGCTTACTGAGAGATAGCAATGAATTTAAGCCCTTGTTTATTCATAGCGATATTTTTTCTGCCAGCCAATTAGCAAAGTGAGACATAAAAGCATTCGCATTGGAATAAAAGGACAGATTATTATCCCAGGGATAAAAATTCAAAGGGGGATATTCCAGGGTGACTCTCTGTCACCATTGCTGTTCTGCCTTCCCATTAATCCATTAAGCTGTTTACTTAACAGCTTAGGCCATGGCTACAATTTGGCTCCTAGAAAACAAAAAAGTCTGATGACTTCTCATCTTCTCTTTGTCAATGATTTAAAACTGTATAGCTCTTCAGATGGGGTCTATATTAGAAAGTCGACCGCTTACTTACACGAACGCCTAAATGTCGACCGTCTTCATCGAACCGTGACAACATCGATTGTCCAGAAGAGTGAAAGCAGAAATGTCGAATCGTCATGGTTGGCCTTCTGCGGTATAGCTCTGTAAGGTAAGTGTGCGATAGTTACGGACCTTAGCGTTAGAGTCCGGGTTAAGTTAAGTGCATACATGGTGGTACATGTAAGATTTAGTGTAGGGTTAGAAGTAGGGTTTAGTTTAGGGTTAGAAGTAGGGTTTTGGTTAGTGTATGTATGTGGTTTATTTAGTTTGTTTGTGTAGGTAGTATGTAGCAGGCGATGGGGTGGGACAAGTAAGAGAGTTCGACTTTTTAAATTTTGCGGTTTAGAGCGTTCGGTGTTTATGCAGTTCGATGATGACAGGTCGACTTTTAGGTATTCTATGAAGTAAGAGGTTGACTTTATAATATAGACCTCATCAGATGAGGAACTGAAAGCACAGCTCCTGGTTGTCAAAACTTTTTCAGATGATATTAGAATGTCATTTGGTCTTGATAAATGTGCAAAAGAACCTTTAAAAAAGGAAAACTGCAACACCAGGAAAACATCAGTTTGGGACAAGAATGTGATATAAAAGAACTTGAGCAAGAGGGAGTGTATACATACTTAGGAATTGATGAAGGATCAGCAATAAAACATGAACAAATGTGAATAAAACTCAGTAAGTAATATTTTAGAAGACTTAAATTAATCTTGAGAACAGCATTGACATGTAGGAACAAGATCTAAGACATAAATCAATTTGCTCTTCCTGTCCTAATGTACAGTTTTGGATTGACTGACTGACCCCAAATAGTGTTGGATAGACTAGATATTAAAATAAGAAGGATGCTTCATGCTCACCAAATGATTTATAAAAATCAATGTATACCAAGATTATATACTCCCAGTTACAAAGGAGGGATGGGCCTCCTTGAAATTGATTACATGTATAGATCTGCAATCTTGGGACTCCACACATCTACTGATCTCAGAAGATCCAAATGTAGTGAATGTTTTGAAGCATGAGGAGACTAAATCTAAGATGACTTCTCAGCTTAATTTAGCAAAAGCATATCAGTATCATGCAGGAATGAGAATCGAACCAGAAGTAGATAAAAACCTGGCAGCAACTGAATGTGCCAAAAACAAAAGAAAGAATATAAGGTGAAGGATCAGATGAGAAGCCAAGGAATGTGTAAAAAATGAAAATATAGTTGCAAGTATAGAAACCTTGTGGAAGAGCCTCATGTTGATCAAGAATGAATGCAGGAATGGTTAAGGAGAGGTGAATTCAAACCAAGAAATGAAAGGTTAATATTGAAAGCCCAAGATAGTGCGCTACGTACACACTGTTTTTCAAAGTCTATTGAAGATGTGGAAGAAACAGACAAATGTAGGTTTTGTAAAACTGAATTGGAAACAGCCACTCACCTTGTTGCTGGTTATGACACACTAATGGCATAAGGACTATATGCTGAAAGGCATTATAATATGGCAAGACTGTTGCACTGGGGATTGTGCAAACATTGTCATATCAAAGTGGGTGAAAAACACTGGAAACATGAGCCACAAGCCATCATAGAAAATGATGAAGTTTATATCAGATGAGATTACCCATTACCAACAGTTTGAAAGATAGATGCTAGAAAAGCAGATATAGTGGTCCAAGAAAAGAAGACAAAAGTAGCATTGATCATTGATATCACCATACATAGTGGTGACTATACTGTCTTGCATACAGAGAGACGCAAAGTCATAAAATACCAGGATCTGTAGGCAGACATGAGAGCAATGTGGAAGAAAGAGACCCAGACAGTTCCAATATTAGTGGGAGCAACGGGTCTTATAAAAAACAATTTACAATCATATTTAGATATGTTACCCATTCATGTAACCCAGTACGAATTGCAGAAGGAGTCATTACTGGGCACATTGGGGATGCTGTGAAGAGCACATTTGGCTGACATCAAACATTGAAACAATACTAATTTTGTGAACTTTAATCATACTTTGACTTAGGAATGGGGTCCATTCCAGTCATGGTATTAGAAACCCAAAAGTTTTGGAGAAATTAGAAAGGCAGAAAGGTATTATAAGCACACATTTTAATGGAATGTAACACATTTGCAGACTGATAGCAAGGCAGTCATCAAAGAGCTTAAGTCCATGCTTTTCATAGTGATATACTTTCTATCTGCCAATTACCAAGGTGAGTCATAGAAACATTCATGCTTAAGATAACATAAAACATACATTTCAGGGTAATGTAATATATAATCAGATAAATAGCAAAAAAAGAAAGATAGGCCTTAAGGGATTTAACCTCATTCCTTTGTTAGTGATAATCTTCCAACCAGTGCATTAGCAAAGTGAGTCTCAACTTAAGAATGATGGTGTCATAACAAACACATTTCCAGGGAATATAACATGTTTGTAGATTTCAAAATGAACATATAACACCATATATTTTGCTAGTTTGTTGTTTAATCTATATATATCATAACTGCAAAAGCCTGTTTCAACGAATATGTAAATGTCGACACATATTGCGCAAACCACGAATACACCGAATGCTCTAAATGGTGAAATTCAAAATCTCGAACCGGCATAGTTGGCCTACTCCACCGCTTGCTACATACTACCCACCCAAACAAAATAAATAAAGCACATACATACACTAACCAAAACCCTACTTCTAACCCTACACTAAACCTTACATACATTACTATCTATGCACTTACCTTAACCCGCACACTAACCCTAAGGTCCGTAACTATAGCACACACCTTACGGAGCTATACCGTAGAAGGGTCAAATATGCCAATTCGAGATTTTGAATTTCACGGTTTAGGGCATTCGGTGTATTTGTGGTTCGCACAATATGTGTCGACATTGATGTATTCACTGAAACGGGCTTTCACGGTTATAATATAGGCCCTTAGTTTGCACTTGGAAACTGCTTTTGCTGTCCTTTTGCATTAACAAATTCCAGGGTCAGACATCTTATAGATTCATAGATTGGTACTATGCTAACTATCCTTGTGGACCATTTTAAGCCTAGCCAGTTACCCCTTGTGAGTATCAAACCCTGCGCCTTGTGTCTGTAAGGGAAATAACTTAACCATTATACCAACTTCCCATCACATCCCATTTGCCCATTTTGTGTCAGATGGTGTTTACCTGAGTTTTCTGTGGTAGGAAGCACTGGAGGAAGCTGAAAGTATCGCAGTTTACTGGCTAGAGTGCATAGCAGTCAGTTTACAACCTTTTTCTCTACTATATCTCAATCAGGTTGCAAGGCTCTTTGTTCACTTACAGAGAACTCAACAACACTTTTCCAGCATGTCAAATGCATCCAGAACCATCCAAGCAAAGATAAGAACGTTTTCATAATTAACTGCACTTGTACTTGCTTTATACATTGATGAGTACTGTTTGAGCATTTTTAATGGACATATTTTTGTAGCAAAAAATATAGTTTTGTTGTTTGTTGGCTTTTTTACTCTGTGTGCACTTTGCAGAAGGGTGGATTAGCCAGGGACTTATTTATTTGGTAGTTGTTTGTTATTTAATCTGTACTTGAGAGCTGCTTTTGCTGTGCTTTTACATAAAACATTTCCAGGATCCGACAAGCTGTGGCAGAAGGTGTTTATTTGATCTTTCTGAGGTGGAAAGCAGTGCAGGAAGCTCAAAGTGTGGTTATTGACGGACTAGAGGGCCTAGGAGTTAGTTTTCAAGTTTGTTTTTCTCTGAGCAGAGGTGCTCACCGGGTGGCTGCAGTTAGCAGTGACCTATACAGTAGCAAATGCCTGGACAGTAAAGTTTAGCTATAAAGTTGGGATTAGATCTGAAACCTGTTTAACAGTGTGGTATTATACAGAAATAAGCTTATAACAGCTGCCTGGTGCATGAAATAGCACTACCATATCCTAGCATTATATAACATCCTAACTTTAACCCCAGAAACTATCCTAATAGATCCCTGTTAAAAAACAATCCTTAAACCCAAGCAGTCAACCGTATTGCAGCACCAGACAACATGGATATGCAACTTACAAATGTCTCTGTGGCAAGCTTGGTAGATTTGGGCATCCTAAGGCAATGAATTAATTGTCTCACATTATCAGACAAACAGTTAAACATTAAAGAAAATAACATAGTTTGCAAGAGATGTAAATATACAACTTCCTTGGAGGCAAAAATCATACATACAAATGAGGTTGTCCTGAATACCCACACTCCATCCCTCACACATATTGATCACCACATACACACGCAGACTGTCTTATGCTGATGTGCTTAAAAGAAACATTTCCAAATCTCAAAGATCTCCACATCCAGCTAATGACAGCCCTGCTCCTCAGCAATCACTAACACACACACCAAAGGCAACACTAAACAACCCAGATAAGCTTATAACTAATCGACCCCTTAGTGCAAAGTCCAAAAGACAAGCAAACACTTTACCTAATACTCTTGTCATAGGAGGCTCCACTGTGTGGCACATGGATGCTCCACTCACCAGGTTGGACAAGGAGAAGGTAACAGTTAGTTGGTTATCTGGTGCCAGGATCTGCAATATCATGCACACAGTGAAAGTTATTTCACCCCAGGCACCAATATGATTCTATTATAGTCCGTGTGGGTGTAAATGACTTGAGACATTCCTCACTGGATGATATGAAAAGAGACAAACTGAATCTCTCAGAATATGGGTCACAGGTAGGTATGAGCGTTGCATTGAGCAGCATTCTACATTCACCAATGATGATGCAATAGTATGAACTTAAAATGGTTGATTTTTATAATTGGCTTAGTTTCTGTTGTTACTCCAGCAGGAACCAATATCTGTCGGCCAGGAAGAACCTGGTAAAAGATCAGATTTCTTTGGCAAAGATGGGCTGCACCTCTCCCCCTAGGTCTTTGGATATTGGCTAAAACTTTATCTAACCCCTTTGAGCCTTTTTTAGGTAATGCCAAAAAGACCAAACTACCAGCATAGTGAGGTCTACAGGCAACCTTTAGCTGTTTCTACTCAAAGCTCAGAGCCTAAGCAAAACACTCTGCACCCTTCAGGACCTCCTCACTCTGGAGTATGCAGACACCAGTGCCATGAATGAGACTTGGTTTGCAGCCATAGAATGTACTCTAGAAGTGTACAATTACAGTACTTTCCACACATTTATATCAACAACTGCACAGACTGGGGCCAAAATTGGAGGTGTTTTGATTTATGTTAGCAGCAAACATACCTCATAGGTCGGTTAAACAGGGAGATACCATGGAGTTCACCCATGTTAAAGTCACCACAGGTAAGGTCTCTCACTATATCATGACTAGCTATAGGTCACTATCTCTGCCCCTGGAGTCTCGTGGCTCTTGCTTAGACCTACCAGAGTTGTTCTCCATACAACCAAACATCTTATTCATGGGTGACTTTAACTAACCGTTTATAGACTAAGAAACATACACTGCCTCAAACACACAGGCACAAAGCTTCCTGGACTTTATTAACACAAACACCATGGAACAGATAGTGCATACTCCAACCAGAGGACCAAACATGCTGGATATGGTATTCATAAACAACAACCAAAAAAATTCAGCTAAACTAGTAACACTTAGGAACTACTCAAAGGCAAACTACATCCTATTAAGTGCCATTTTGTCAAAATTCATGGCTACCCCAACCCCAGAACCACAGCTACCTATGCAGACATTCACTGAGTCACTATACAAACATTGAGTGGCTGCACAGAGGTTGCCAGTCCTACCAGAAATAAACCCAAAACATACCGTAAAAACAAAACTCACAGGTGGAATCCCCACCTAAACTGGATATATAATAAAAGAAGAAAACTCATGGGCAAAATCAGGAAAACAACTCCCTTGAAGACATCTGCTCACTTAAGCAACTGAACAAGAAACTAAGAGGCCAAATTACATCCAACAAGGTCAGGCTTGCCTTGCAGGCTAAAGACAGTCAGAAGGCCTTCTTCAGCTAGGTCCAAAACTTTAGAGATAACACACAACAGTGTGCGGAACTGGTGGTGAATGGTACCACCTACACCAATTAGGGTGACATAGCGAATCTACTGGCTGAGAAACTCAATTCACACTTTACCCCTCACCCCTGCAACTCCATTAAGTGAAATCCCCTCCTTCCACTGTTCAACAGGGATCAGGTGGTGGCAGCACTCACTAAAGGCAATGACACCCACTCTGTGGGTCCTGACAGCATTCCGTGTTGCCTCCTGAACAGTCAAAAACATGATCTATTTTAACCTATTGAGGCACACTTCAACTATAGCCTTGAAACAGGTCATACCTCTCAACTGTCCAGATTTCTGCAGAAGGTCCAGATTTTTGCCTCATATTTTTGGTCTGTTCCTCATAAAATGTGTGATTTTCTGATGAATCACTGGGACAATCTCAGGACAGAAGTCCCTAAATAGTGATATGCATTTATGTTTTAGACTTCAATTCCTTCAGAAAATGCATGTTAACACAAACCCTGTTATTCTTAGCAATGTTCTAAGTTTATAAAAGCAATATTTAAAATCTGCCCCTATTTTGGGGCCTTTGTTCCCCCATTTTATCAGACTTTGTCCAGATTTCTAGCACTAAGAAGTTTTAGGTATGAACAGGCTATGTTCCAAGTGGATAGAGAACTAGAAAAATCATTCCCCTCTACAAAGGTGGTCCATCAACTGACCTAGGTACTACAGACACATCAGTCTAATAAGCCTAATATGTAAAGCCATGGAACAAATTATCATTGAAATGATAAACAAGGACATCAACAACCTAAAGACACTAGTTCCTTCACAGTTGGGTTTTATTTAGGGAAGATCATGCCTACTTAACCTAGTAGATGTCTTTGAGAGGGTCACCAAGGTACTAGATGTGGGTTAAACTCTGCATACTGAGTATCTTGACATGGCTAGGGTATTTGATACAATACCCCACTCAGGCATTGTTGACAAGATCACTGAGATAGGTATAAACTCTTACATAACTTGCTGGATTGCTGGCTGGCTCACAGACAGGACCCAAGAAGTCAGGATTGGTGATACAGTCACCACCAAGAGACTAGTCATCAATGGAGTACCACAGGGATCTATGCTGGGCCTGCTCCTATTTAGCATTTACTTCTCAGAAGTCAAGGCTAACATTAAAGGCCTCTGGCTCACCAAGTTTACAGATGACTGGAAATTGGGAGCTATTATAGATTCCCCCAAGACACAAGCATCTTGAAAGTGGGTTTAACACAGACAAATGACTAGTGCCAAATCCATGACCTAAAACTAAATGTCAGAAATGCATAATAATCTCCTGTCGGAAACTGACAACATGCATTAATTAATTACTTCATCGATAAAATGCTCTTAAGAGTTGACCCAGTAGCAAGGGATCTGGGAACATATGTAGAAAACAATCTGGCCTTTGACCAGATTTATACCCAGTCTAGTCCCTATATCCCTTATGGAAAAGTAGTATCCTAAGTAGCAACCCCCCCATGAATCCATAGCTACCTGCCTACTAACATGCCCCCTCTGTATGATATTTGGGATCAAAATGGTTTGGGGTGTGCGGTGGACTTGTAAGGGCCCTAGTGGTCATTAGCTTAGTAATAACCTATAAACCTATGAAGTTATATAACACTCCAAGCATCAGAACCCTTCATCCACTGTAATGATACTGTACAAATCACTTCAGGACTGCACTGGGCCTGAGACGTGATTAAACTAAAGCTGATAGCATTACCATATTTCATATCTGCATGTTTTTTCTCAGTGGCATTTAGCTCATTTGCATGACTGATGACAGTGTCCATAGAAGATGATAAGGATCAGGCTTCATTTTCGGCATAGGATGGAAATGTCATTTCTTTTTGGCTACACATGGGCATCAGCATTTTTCTCTGTGACAAGCAGAATCTATCAACACAGATGATTTTGTTTTATAATCCCTTTCTGGGCATGTGTGTGGAGGATTTATTTACTTTTTGACTGGATTAAAGGTTGAAATTGGAGTATAGGACAGTAATTAAGAGGTGATGCAAGCAGAAGGTAGAACACAATGTGAGCAAATAAGGAATGCGTAGGATGGAGGCGGAATAAGATCACACTTTTTTAGCTCAGTAATCCTGGACAAATAATATTTGTATAATTTTGTGGGAGGGTGCTCTTTTATTTATTTATTTTTTTCAGAGAAGGGATACTTGGGAAAGGAAGCCAAAGAAGAAAGAGGTTAATAAGAGGGGAATGTTAGCGGACAGACATGATAGGCAATATGTGGGGTAACACAATGACAAATTGGGAACACAATGATGAAGGATACATCAAACAAGCAGAGGAAAGAGAATGGTGAGGACAGGAGTGTGTGACATACAGAGTTGGGTAAGGATGCAAAAGGGAGGGGACAACGGGTTTGTGTATAGTACTGAGTGATTGCAAATGCAGTATCTGCCAGCTTAAACCCAGTGGGAAATTACTTGTCACCCTGGGTACTCTCACCACTGGGTTCTGCCTCAGAAAGTGGAGTCAGCCCTGGTCAGAGACATGACTGAAAGAATCACTAAAATATGGTTTTCTGTGTAGCCAATGCAGGCATCCAGCCTAGTGTCTAATATCTCCTCCCCAAGGTCTGGCAGATAATGGTGGTTGATAAAAGTGCCACTTCCACATGCATTGCTGCTGGCAGGTAGCATTCTCAAGCACAGCGATGCCTGGCACAGGTGGTACAGATAGGTAGAAGGCAACTGTGACAGCCTGAGAGCCAGGTGTTGACTGCCTCAGGTGATGTTGGGGGAGATGGCACTATTATTGTTACCTGTAGAGGGCTGACAGACCTCACTGATGTGGAAGGTGCAGATTGATGTGGTGCTGCATATAATACTAACAGAAACAGACAGAAGCAAAACAAAATGCATGAAACAGAAAGGTTACTGACAAAAATAGTGTAAGAAGAGACATGCACAGTGAAAACTACATTCTTAGCTATGATAACACTGATTCAGTTAAGCATAATAACTCTTTGATAGTAGGACTTAAGCTGGAATATTATCAGTCTGTTTGACTGACTATAACATGCGGTAGAGGGACCTAAGCCAAAAACTATCCTCATGTACAATCTGGCATAATAGAATATTAACAGCAGGAGCTAATTATCAAGATATTAAATGTGTGCTTGCGGCCAATTATACAATTTGGATTCAGTCAATAATAAAATTATACATATATAACATAAACATGCTGATCACACAAAATTATATGACTTACAAAGGTGATAGACAAGGGCCAGATACTTTTATTGTATATTGTGAAGTGCCCAATAAGCTACTGCTTATGGATCTTACATAGATAGACATTGTAGTGGGATGACAGATAACAGTTTTTTAGGACAGTATAACTTTTTTTTTTTAGTGGGGGGGGGGGGTTGAACCCACAGCCTAAGAATGTCAGAGCACTTAGATATAACATGGTACTTGTCTACCTATTCAGGAGGGTGTGCATACAGAAGTGACTTCTATCATTACACAGTGCTACCATCCTTGAACTATGCCAGGTCTGAAGATGGGATACTGCTGAATAAAAGTTATACATAATTACTATAATGCCTACAACTGTTGCTATCAAAACACAGACATTTTTTTTATGACAGCTTATGTATATTCACCACTCACTATCTTAAATGCTCTAGACATCTCCTATCCATCATTCTGCTCTCTTTCACTCTCTTTATAGGCTAGAGATATACAAAAAGGAGAATGACATATTGGATGGTGGCATGCAGGTTATCTGGCTATTAGAATCTCTTAGATTTACAGTACTGAGGTAGAGCTTGCATCTTAACTTCGACATTACACTAGTGAAGGAGGTCAGGATCATGTCATCTCATGTCAGTGTAGTAGTGCCAACACCATTCCCCTGTGTATGTGGGGTGCAAGTAGTATGATTAACAGCCTTAGCCAAACTACTCCGGGCATTAGACTTATAATATGACCTGCTGTAGCCTTTTATGCAGGACAGTCTGGCTGTAATGCTTATGAAGATGCCCAGAAAAATCTTGCTGTCCTCTTCCTACCACCTCTGTGCTATAAAAGGAACACTACTTTCTCCTTCTCTATCCATAATATATCACATTAAAATATCTCAGGAAAAATGCAAAACTTTTTTTTATCCAAAACATGTTTTCATGAGTTCTATCCTTTATATATTGGAGGGTCCACAGGGGGGTTGATAATGCTTTTCAGTGAATATATGTTTGCAGCTCTCCCCTTGAGGTTGGTGTGTCAGTAGCTGCCACCTAACATATGTACAGTACTATCATGGAGTGACAGACTAGTTTCACCATAGCCATGTCAGAGATAGTAAGAGTAATACAGGCTGTGCATGCTGACATATTGAAGTGAATTACCCTTATGTGTGACCCCTTGGATAGACTCATTAATGCACTGGATCATTCAATGCCTTCTGTGGGTCATCTTTTAGGAGCGAGGTACCATACTCATTGCCAGTCATCTGTTACATTCACAAATGCTAGCTTACTTGGCCATGGATGAGAAATATCCTAGTTCTCCAGTGTACTTCCATAGTAACATTAATTGTAGAAGTGACTACACCCAGGAGATGGCATTCCTGTGGTTATGGCTGCTTTTAGGTTGGCATATCTGCTACCAGATGTCAGTCTAGGTTACACAGATCATAGGCATCCAGTCAAATTCAAGTTACAGCCAGTGCAACTTCTGGCAGAGCCAACTCATATGGGTAGGAATTGGCACGGTAGACTGAACCCTCTCTTATGTATGCCCTGGAATTTACCACAGACACACAGACACAAACAAACACACACACACACACACACACACACACACACACACACACACACACACACACACACACACACACACACACATTTTTTTTAAAGCAAGTACTGTAAATATTACATTGAATACCAACAAAATAAGCTAGCAAGGGGAAAATGCAAGAAAAGTCAAAAGTCAAGATGGAGATTGTTATATACTTCAAGACAAGGGTTTCACAGATCACCATCCACCAATGACATGGAAGCAGAACCTTGTCATATTGCAGACATGAAGTAAAGATGCTTCAACAGCTCAACAGCTGTTTCACAAAACTAATGAGATGATTCCCATAAATGAACAAGTTCAGACAGTCCATGCAGTATCCAAAATATAATGGAGTAACAATTTAACAAATGCAACTTTGTCACAGATAAGGTAAACTTTTAGAAGCTTCAAAAATTCAGTGCAGACTAAAGTGGATGAAGCTGATGACTTTGTCCCAAAGACAGATATAAAATAACATCCAAACCACCAAAAGAGCACACAAACTCAGTGGCTCAGCAATGAATCAAGGATCACACAAAATACACCAGTACTTCACTTTAACTTCAGCATGAACGACTCAATCAACAAAATCCACTGCATCTACAGTAAAACAAGGTGCTTCTGGTTCAAAATAAATGGCAATTAACTGAAGAGATGTTTAAATGTTAAAGTCTAAGCAAATAATTTCCACGGATTAACATGAATTCCAAAAAATTCCTCTAAAGGAAGAGACTGAGCCATCTTTGGACATATGCACTACACTGTATCACACACACACACACACACACACACACACACACACACACACACACACACACACACACACACACACACACATGGTAGATTTGGCATTATGGTTAAGGTCTTCACCTCAAAGACACAATGTATGGAGTTGAGGTTATTTGGCAAGGCTTAAAATGCACCTTTGAACCTATAGAATAGTATGTATCTATGAATTAGACACACATGCATGCAGCAATGAGTCCACATATTCATTTCAAATTACTAAATAGTTCTACCTTTATAAAAGACCTGAGCAAATTAAAATGGTGGCATACAGAGATTTCTTTATACAAGCCTGCTGACAAACATTTTATTACACAAGCAAAGCAGCAAAAAAAAATGTCTGCAAGCTCAGCATATGATCCGTATGCTCCTTCTCTGGCACTCTAAGTTACTAAGGGCTAAAGCTTGACCAGATGAAAGAAATGGGCAAGCTTCAAAAAGGATACAAAAACTGCTTATTATGGAGTGTGGGGTTGGAGATCCCCACACTGCAACATACTTAAATATACTAACACCATGGTGAGTTCAGTTAACTATTTGGAACCTTCTACAATGAATATTCAGAAACTAGTAGGATAGCCAATTAAGTTGATCTGATGCTTTGCCATGTTTAGTGCAGAGTACATAAAGTCACGTCTCTCATTAAGATTTTTTAAAGAAGATCATTATATAAACTTGTATGTTGAAAATTTTTGGCCATTCTCTATACAACTCTGGTTAGATAAACTACAGATATCGCTTAGTGGTCTTTCTACTCGCAATTTCTTTATGTACAAATATCCAGATTAAGAGCTGTTTTTCTGTATAGCAAAAAACGTTATAATACATCTTGCAGGAGATGGGCCACTATAGTCAGAGAAATGTACAAATTATAAAATTATTATGTTTGTCATAATCTTATGGATAAAGCTTTGTGGCTGTACACAAACATCAGAATCTAGATTTTATATAGTACTGTATGTGTCTGATGGGTGAAATAGACAATGACAATTATCTGGCATGCTCTTTGCATCAGTTTAACACTCTACCTCTTCTTCATCCTTCTTTCTCCTTGCCCTTTGTTTTCCTGACCCATGCCCTGTTTTGTTCCTCTGTTCATAGGTTCATAGGTGTGTACTAGGCTAATGGCCCTGGAGCCTTTACAAGCCTAGCCCATAGAAGTGCCCTGGCATTGTGCCAGTTGGTTTACTCTTTGCATCCATGCTGGTATCCAGTTCCTATGAATGCTTAACCTGTCTTTGGAAAACTACATTGTGGAACAGCTATTTATATTTCTTGAAAAAATATATGAACACATATACAAATAAAAAATATATACAATACTGTACAATATCTGCTACCTCATACTTTCTTTGTCTATTTCTCTCTCTCGCAGCATGCACATGTGTGTGTGTGTGTGTGTGTGTGTGTGTGTGTGTGTGTGTGTGTGTGTGTGTGTATGTGTGTGTGTGTGTTTGTGTGTGCTTGTCTCTCTTTCACTCTCTCAATCTCACTGCCTAAAATTAAATTCAGTCTGATGGAGACAGACACAACAAAATGTACAGAAATATAAATTCATGTAAATACGCCTTTGTTTTTGAATGGGATAGGATATTTTGCATGAACAATTATACAGTTGTCAGATGTGAATGCTCTGATATAATTTGCACAAAACATATGCTCTTAGCTTTCTTTAGTGATTCATACTTAAACTATTACCATCCAACATTCTCTGTACCTTTTTTCATGTGAGAGGGCATCTGTCTTTTTAATTCAAATTCAAAACGTTTAATACCTATCAAAGAATAAGTGGAATGGAATGTATGAATTTAAGATTTGGCTTACTCCCATTTTAAGACATTAACAGCTGTTTTGACAGTCATGCCTGTTTCTCATCATAACGTCTGTTTCTCAAAGGTGCTATTGTGTTCAACAGAGGCTTAAGTTCAGACTTCCTACATACTGAGCTCTGAAGTCTGCAGAATTTAATTTCTGGCACTCTGGAAAGCATAAACATTAAATGGGTGCAGTCATGCTGAATAATTAATTTGAGGATTCTACGATGCATACCCTCTAGTTTACTGAATACCCCCACTGGACACAGCCTAGTAGGTTATACTACTGATAGTTTCGCTGCTGTTGTCATTGAAAATAACAAGAAGAAATATGTGTTTTACTGACGATGTCATTCTTTAATTACCTCAATGCAAATGCCTATACAAATGAACACAGGAGGATACAGCCAAAGTTTATAAGGCAAAGTGGATTATTTAATTATGTTCCATTAATTTATAATTCCGAGTCATTGTTGGATATAACAGTTTCCATGAAAACACATCTTTTATGAAAAAACTAGCCATTTAGCAAGAAAAAAACACTTCTCGTGTTTTTGCAGGTCTACATACCTCTGCACTGCAACACTGCATCTTGGGAAAAATAACATATTTAAGTATCTTGAGGTTCTGTGCTTAAAATATTGATCAGATAGATTGATTTGTGTTTGATGAATTAAACACAAAGATCATATGCCTTTCACTTCTTTAGGGAGCCAGGAAGAAGTATTTTTCTTTTTCTTTCTCCAAAGGTAGACACATAAATATGCAAAGAGAACTCAAGAATGAAAGGGACAGACAATAGTCAGACTGTGCTAGAGGACAGAAACCTTAATGACAAAAGATCTGTACCTTACTCATTATGTAGAGAAATGGGCAGGGAGTGGGAAGCAGGTCATGCATGTCTCCCTTCAGAGTCTACAATTTGATGATTCCTTGCTATTTTACTGATGCCATAGTAGGTCTGTAGAAAGAAATAGAGAATAATATGAAACAGAAAGCTCTCCTGAGTAATCTCACTGCAAAATATAAATATGTGGTATAAATGATATTTGTTTTTCATATTTTAAAAAATAACTACCCAATGCACCACATACAGTAAAAACAGATTTTACATAGAAAGATAATACTTCCCAAATGTTGACCTTTTAACCACTTATGTTCCAGGAAAACAAAGTCAGAAAATGTGACAAAATCTACAACACTCTGTTTCATAAAACAAGCTTCCATCCTGACCTGGTCTTCCTCACTTAATGTAAATTTAATTTACACAAAGATAATAAAACAGATGTGTGCAATTTTCTCTTCAGATTTTAACTATTCATAATGGCTTTATAGCTATCTTTGCTTCAGTCATAACAGCAGTATAAGACTTACTGAATCTACTTAACTTCAATCTTCAGGTAAAATAAAACATGTTTTAAACCATATATCCATGATGTGGTTTCAAGGGTAACTTTTCACAATGTTTAAATAAACAGATGAGGACTGTCAAAGAGTTTTTCTATCAGCATTCCAGTGGCATTTTACTTACATTGAAGGTGTACCTACCTCTGTATGTAAGCACAGCTAGTCCAACTATGCATTTATTATTACATATCAATTTGATGGTGTCACATCCACAGTTGTTATGATCGTGGACTTATTCTTTAATATGGACTGACTGGGTCATGCGATGCAAAAAGCAGGATTCGCTGCTGCATGTGAAATAACTGACATTTCCAAATTCATTTGTGTATATTAATATGGAAAATGCAAAGTAAAACATCATCCAGTCAGTAAATATAGCAGTGTTATTAAAGGATGAGAATGAGGGATGTGGTATGTACTTTGAAGGGAGAGGGCACAGAAAAAAAGTATAGGGGCACCACATCAGGGAAAAGTGCATACCAGGGCTGAAAAATCAGTTTGTAATATTACCATCGAGTAAGCAATCGGTGCATTATTCACATGCAAATGTGCTGCACAGCAAAGAACATGACAATAAAATAATTCAGATATACCTGTATTGCATATGTCCCAAAAATGCCAATAGAAATAATGGCGTAAGATATTTTCAGACCTCAACAAAAGTGTGTCAGCTATACTGTTAAGATAGCAGAGCTTTTCAAGCACAATATTAGATATGATCCAACATTTTTCCTGCAAAAAATGGGCCTCTGCAATTGAAGCCCAGCATCAATCCCTCCTACCAAAGACAAGTTACAAAAAAACATAAATGCACACGAAAACAAGAAAATAATCATACACACACAAATAGACATACACATGCACAAAAAAACCCACAAGAAAATAATTACACACACACACACATACACACACACACACACACACACACACACACACACACACATATATATATATATATATATATATATATATATATATATATATATATATATATATATATATATAATTAAACACACATGCAAACACATCTAGCTGCCTATCTGTCTATCTATCTACATCTAGGAGTGCTTAAATATGTCAAATATCTGTACAGTCAACAGTTGTTTTGTTGACATACCTTTCTTGTCAAAAGAGCTGAATAACATTTTTGTAAGACTGCTGCATTATCATAGTTGGAGAATATGTCCTTTTCCCGGTAATGTGTGACCTTGCAGTTGGAATATTTAATAAGGATGTGTACGGGGAATGCAATGAGTTGACTTTTTTGTCAATTTTTTGTGTCAATGTCAATGACATTTGGGTGTTTAAATATTTTTTACTACAGCTATTTATACGTATATATAGGGAGTTCTGACATTAGTGAACTGGTGATTTAGTAAACGGGCTTCCTGGCCATTTAATTTTTTACCAAGAGTCCACTTTTGTGTGAGATCACTAAAATGTGCCCTTTCACTAGTACTGTCTTGTCTTGGAGTTGGTATATTTAATTAGCAAGAGGTATGCTGGTGGAGGAGAGACTTCCTTCTATGTAAAAAACATTGTTTTTAAATAGCATGCAATGGGGTTATTTGCCATACCATACACACTGTTCCATCATTTTTTTTAATCTTTTTTTTTACATTTTAACAATGATCTACTGAGAATTTTTCACCATTTTGCAATTCAGTATTATTAGCATTCAGTCATTTGTGTTTTACATACCGCCTCACATATATGTATGTATGTGCATATGTATTTCTATCTATCTATATATATATATATATATATATATATATATATATATATATATATATATATGTATGACACACGCGCACACACACACACACACACACACACACACACACACACACACACACACACACACACATAAATATATATATATATATATAGATAGCAAAAGATGAATAATCAATGCCAGCACTCTGAACACAAAGTAAAAAAAAATACCTCTAAAGAAATAAAACAGTTTCCGTTAACAATAGTTTAACCCTAACCGTAATCACTATCTCCCAATTTTGTTTGAACAGTGAGAAATTATCGGGTGTATATCTATTTATATATATATATATAAAAACACCTTATAATCTCGAAATACTGAAATGTCGAATTTCAGTATCTCAAGACTATAAAGTCACAGTTTTGAAATAGCGAAAGTGCATAATCGCAAATTTGAATATCTCAAATTCGCGGTTATGGCTTTGTGCTACGCAATGCCCTGGGTTGTATGTGGATGGCGTGCAGTGCCGTATGTAGATTTAGGTGTAATGTCAGGTAAGTGAGTGTTTTGTAAGAGTTTTGGGTGGGAGTTTGAGTGTATGTGAGTGTGCTGATATGTGTGATGTGTGTGTGAGGGACTGTAGAATGTGTGTGTGTGTTTGCTTTTGTTTTCTGTTTGTGCAATCTCGGAGTTATTATATATAAGTATGGGGGTGCAAGGGGTGCAGGGTGTAGGTTTGTGGATGTGTGTTGTTTTGTTTGTTTATTTTGTGGTGTGTGTGTTGTGGTATATGTGTGGTCCGGTATTTGCTGTGTTTTCGGTGTTTGAAATTTCGCTTGTTTGAGCTTCGCGGTTTTGAGCTTTCAGTGTTGTGTGGATTCGATTTCATGGTCTCGAAAAACTGAAATGCGAGATTTCAGTCTTTTGAGATTATGAAGTGAATCCATATATATACCTCTATAGCTATATATCTATATCAATAAATATATATATATATATATATATATATATATATATATATATATATATTTATATGCACACACACACACACACACACACACACACACACACACACACACACACACTCACACACACATGCACGTGTGCAGAACAACACAAACATGTTGAGCATACAAATAATTTTACCAGTTGTTTTCCTCCATATAAAGCTGTCTTTTTGCACATATAGCACAGTAGTATCATAACTACTACGAGAGCTAATCATTAGCTAAACTCAAATGTGTAAAAAAAAAAAAAAAATGAAAAGCAAAGTCAAAGATATAAATCAAGTGAACAGAATTAAGTATTTTTATTATAAATGTCTTTAGACTGCTGAATTCAAGAAAAAAAGTAAAGCTGTAATACAAGTAGCAGTTACCGTTGTTAACATACACAAAGCATTATATGATTCCCTATCATAACCCAGTTGTTATATGTTTGACATAGGGATGCCAAGAAATTTGCCCTGAGAGTGGAGCAAATTAAAACTTGAGAGGTAAATCTTGACATCCATGTTGGCAACCTGCCCTTGAAATCTACCATTGTTAGAATCTCCTTGTGTTCTGACTGACTGTGCTTCTCAGACAATCTGTAAATATAGAGCTGATAATTTTTTGGCACTTTTTAACTGTTCAGAGTTCTGCACTGTCTTAATTTTTGCTTGACTAAGTTATATTTGCTGGCATTGTTTTCTGATACTCTAAGTGCCTCCAGTTTGATTTTTTACCTCATTTACTGCTTTCTGCACTTGTTTTTAGTCATTTTTAATTCAATTGCATTTATTTAAACTGTATTCACTTTAATATTGCTACACACTGAAGTGTGCTAGCTTGCACTGTGTTTGAATTGTTTTTACTGCTGTTTTAGCTGCTTTTCTGTAAAAAAAAAAAAAAAAAAAGTTCTAAGCTTGTTTCCCATCTTTCCTGTAAATAGACTAGTCCAGATACAGATTTGGTGTATCCAAGACTATTTGTAAGCTTCTGAACCTCCCCACCCAAGCCTTTCTGTGTTGGAGAGAAGCCTTCTAGCTTATCAGTGGGAGTGGTAAGCACTAGACAGCCTATCTACCACAAGAGGAGTGGTTTCTGGCCCAGAAATTGTAGTTTATTGGATGTTTGGGAAGTTTTTCCATCCCTTTCAACTTTCTGGTTAAAAGCCCGCATTTGCGCTTGTTTAAGCTCCGTGCAGTGGTGCTGAGCTGAGGTAAACTATTACTGATGCCAGAAAATCTGCTCTTCGGCTTTTCCCTTAGATCTTGCTAGTTCTTTCTCTCTTGCTATTCAAATAGCCTAATCGCTTTGCACTTCAACAGGTTTTTGTAGAAATTGTTGTAGCACACCTAAGTGTCATCAGCACTATTGATTCTTCATGGAAATAGCGCCAGTACTTAGTAGTTATGGCTACCCCTCCTAGCATGATTAAAGGGCAGCTCCCTGTGGTTTCTCCTATTAACCAGGTGCACTTCAGCATTCTGAGGCAGCGTACAAAGTGCCACATGTACACAGACAACCCTCTCCTCTTACCTCTCAACTCTCAGACTTGTGATAGATGCACTTATATAACCAAACTGGAAGCTATGCCCTCTCCAGCCCTGACTGGACAAGCTGGTCAAGAGGAGAAGGTCAACACCTGCACCACACCACATGAAACACATAGCCCTCCAGAACACCCACTATCACAGCTCTCACTTAAAAACACAAACCACACACCCACCTTCATGGAGGCTCTCAATAGAAATTTACCCAAACATCAGAAACCTCCAAGAGAGAAATGCACTTGACCACCATAACACAGCACAATCCACAGGACACATAGCTCACCTCCACAGTGTGCCTCTCAACTTAAGCCCCTAAGGCTAAACACCTTGCATAATACACTAATCATAGGTGATTCAATAGTGAGGCACACAGATATGCCACTCACTAGGTTGAATAAGGAGAAGGTAACAGTCAGCTGTCTATCAGGTCCCAGAATCTGAAACAAAACACACACACTCAGGTCACGCCACAACAAGTACAAGTATGACTCTGTCATTGTCCATGTGGGTGTAAATGACCTGAGACACACATCCCTGGACAACATGAAAAGAGACATGGTTGAGCTCTCGAATTATGTGGCCTTGGCAGGTATGACACTAGCCCTGAGCAGGATCCTACCATCACCCAGAATAATACCGCAGTACAAAAAAAAAAAAACGATTGACTTCAACAATTGGCTAAGTGTCTGGTGTCATTTTAAGGGGATCCGGTATCTGTCTGCTTGGGATGACATGATTGACAGACCTCGATGCTTTAGCGGAGATGGCCTGCATATGTCACCCCTGGGTTTCTAGGTACTTGCTAAGGCTCTTGCCACCCCTATAGTGCCTTTTTAGGTGATGTTCCAAAGACCAAATTACCACCAAAACAGAATGAGCTGATCCAGGGCATTGGAATTGATGAATTCCAGGAAGTGTTGGGCCAGTGCATTGCTGCTTGAGTAGTTTTCCCAGTTGTGCTGTAATGGAGACCTGGTTTAAAGTGGCAGAAAGCACCCCTATGCTACCATGCTATAATGAATTCCACACATTTCGGCCCTGAAACATGGACTTAAGCTCCAAAGGCAGTGGTGACCCCATATTCATAAAGGATATGCTCCACTCCAGACTAGTAGCTCAGCATAACGCATCTGAGATACTTCAGGTACAACTAACATTGGGTAAGATGGTGATCCAGGTCATAGCCTGTATAGGTCACTAAACATGTTCCTAGACTCTCACTCCACATTCCTAGGCATCCTGGAATCTATCATGGTCCAACCCAACACTCTCATACAAGAAGACTTCAACTACCCCTCCATCAACTGGGAAACTTACTCAAGCACCAATGCACTGGCCCAACACTTCCTGGAATTCATCAATTCCAATGCCCTGGATCAGCTCATTCTGACCCCCACTAGAGGAAGCAACATCCTTGACCTGGTTATTACTAACATGGGTGATCATTGTTCTACACCAATAGTCAATTCCTCCCTGGTCAGATTCAACCATAAACTAATCATCATGGAAATCCACATCTCACCCACATCCCTCGCAAAGGTAACCACTTTGAAAAACTTTTCCAAAGCTGACTTTGGACTCCTAAAAACAGAGGTGGCTAACTTCACAGCACCCATGCTAATTGAAAATAGCTGCATGACTGCCAAATCATACACCAATGCACTGTACGAACGTGTACATAATGGCATGGAACTAGCCACACCCAACAAGAACCAAGATGCTCTCCTCCAAAACATAGGAAGCCAATCTGATGGTCCCCTGCAATTAATAAACTCTACAACAGAAGGAAGAAACTGTTGCAGAAAAAGGTGAAGTCCCAAGATTGGAAAAGCTCCCTTATTAGCTTCAACAAGAAGTTGAGATCTCTCATCAAATCCTCTAAAGCTAGCTATGAAGGCAAAATTGTGGCAGACTCTAAAAACAATCACAAAGCCTTCTATAGTTATATCAAGAACCTCCATGGCAATACCCAGATTTTCTCTGAGTTACTGCCCAATTGTATCTCTTATACTGAGCCAGTAGATATTGCCAACTTACTGGCCAACAGATTCAGTGCCGACTTTACCCACCTCTCTCTGCCAAAGGACCAATAACAATACCGGAAGAATGCCAGGCACCCAGCATTACTGGAGCACAAGTTAAAGCTGCATTGTCCAAGGCCAAGAATACAGCTTCCATGGGACCCTAAAATATCACTGGCTGTGTTCTACGTGTGCTACAAAGCAAACTGGCACCATATCTGTGAGCCCTTTACAGTCACAGCCTCACCTCAGACATTGTCCCTACTGAATGGTGCACTGCTACAGTCATCCCTCTCCATAAAGGGGGAGTGACAACAGACCCTGGGAATTATCACCCCATTAGCTTGACAAGTCTGAGATGTAAAGCTATGGAGTACATCATCATGGGCCTGATTAACAAAGATATAGGAAATCTCCAAACTCTATACGCCACGCAATTTCGTTTTGTGAAAGGGAGCTCATGCCTGCTTAACATGGTTGACTTCTTTGAGTCAGTCACCAGGGCTGTGGATGAAGGTAAGGCAGTGCATACAGCCTATCTCATCTGGCCAAGGTCTTTGATATCATTCCTCACTCGGGAATTATTGATAAGCTCACCAAACTAGGCATCAACCCCTATATCACTAGGTGGGTTGTAAATTGGCTCACAGATAGAACACACAGTGTTAATGTAGCAGATTCCAAGTCAGACTGCCAACCAGTCACAAGTGGAGTCCCACAGGGATTGGTTCTGGGTCCTATCCTGTTTGGCATCTACTTTTCAGAAGTCCAGGCCAACACAAAGGGACTCTGGCTGACCAAGTTCACAGACAACTGCAAGCTGGGTGCCATTATTAACTCCCCAAATGATGCAGACATCCTACAAAAAGGACTCACTGAGACCAATGACTGGTGTTGAAACCATAGCCTTAAGCTTAATGGCAAAAAATGCATCGTCATCCTCTTTGGTAAACACTCATTTCCCACTAATTACCACATCAATGGGAGCCAACTGAACACTGAAGGAGTTATAAGAGATCTGGGGATGCAGATTGATATAACCTCTCCTTCAAAAACCACATTGCCACTGTGGTTAGAAAGTCCTTCTATGTGGCACAGCTCATTACCATGGGTTTTGCATCCAGGAAGAAAGAGGTCATCATCTCTCTCTACTCTTTACTCATTAGACCAATCATCAAGTATAATAACCCATTTGGTATGTACCTCACTAGACACATAAAACAGCTGGAAAGGCCACAAGAGTACCTCACAAAGAGGATCCTATGAATTAAACGCATGTCCTCCACAGACAGACTCAAAAGACTCCAGCTATTCTCTGTCTCATATTGCCTACTTAGGGGCGATCTCTGCTTGACTTGCAAAGCCATGTCTGACCCAGCTCTATTAGAAATGCTGCATCTAAAGAAATCCAAATCTGTCTGAACTACATGCTCCAGAGACTTCAACCTCATTACCACAATCAACTAAACATGCTGGAGGGACAGGTTCCTCGCCTAGAGACTGATCATGCTCTGGAATAGACTTCTCATACATGTCAAGCAGAGCACCTCGCTGTCCCTCTTCAATAGAAATCTTAATGAGTGGATGGGTAATAGAAAGTTCACCTCAGAGATCACTCCAGTGCCACTACTTGAAAGAGGCACTGGGAACTAATGTCAGGAGGCGCAATGCCTTGGCACTTCTATGGGCTAGGCTTGTAAAGGCTCCCAGGCCATTAGCCTAGTACACACCTCTGAACCTATGAATCCATGAATAACTGAGTTATGACCAAAGAGAACAAATCACAATTCTTTGTACAGGCTAACACAGAAGGCCTCTGGCTAACGAAGTTCACAGATGACAGCAAACTAGGAGTCATAGTCAAGTCCCCAAATGATGTGGACATCCTACAGAAAGGCCTCGCTGAGACAGATGCCTGGTGTCAGAGCCATGGCCTCAAGCTCAATGCCAAAAAGTGCAGTGTCATCCCCTTTGGTAAAAACTCTGTACCCATGAACTACCACATAGGCAGCAATCTACTTAACACCAAATGTGTGATAAGAGACCTTGGGACCCAGGTGGATAGTAGTCTCTCCTTTGATAGTCACATCACCACAGTAGTCAGGATGTCCTTCTACGTGGCACACCTCATCATAAAAGGATTCTCATCCAGGAAAAAAGAGGTCATTGTTCTCCTCTACTCGGCACTCCTTAGACCCATTATAGAGTACAACGCCCCTTTTGGAATGTACCTCACAAAACATCTGCAGCAGCTGGAAAGGCCACAGAAGTACCTTACAAAGAGGATTACTGGCCTCAAACAAATGCCCTACACTGACCACCTCAAAAAATTCCAGCTTTACTCCGTAGCATATCGCCTACTCCAAGGTGATCTCTGCCTAACATATAAAGCTATGTCAAACCCAGAGCTGTTGGACATGCTACACCTAAAGAAATCCCAATCTCTCTGAGCTACAAGCTCTAGGGACCTAAACCTTGTCACCACAATAAACAGGACATACTGGAGGGATAGATTCCTGTCCAAGAGACTTCCCATACTCTGGAACAGGCTACCCATCTAAGTCAAGCAAAGTTCATCATTAGCACTCTTCAAGAAAAATTTTGATGAGTGGATGGGAAATAGGAAATACACCCCGGGGATCAATTCTTGTCTCTGCTCAACAGTGGCACAGGAAAATAACTTTCTTGAGTGGCATAAGCAAGGGGAACCTTGTTAGCTAGGCTTACATAGGCCCTTGGGCTGCTAGCCTAGTACCTACCTATGAACCTATGTATGGAGTGTTACCCGCCTAACTACTTACTTATGAAAAAAGAAAGTGCAGTAGAATGAAGTGTTTTACATTACAAATGTTATGTAGCCATTAGCAGTGTCCCATAAACAGCTGCCAAAATTTAAGTACCCTTCTCATAAATTAACAGCTTTAAAAGCTGTTAGATGCCTCATTCTCTCACATCTTTTTTTTTTTCCTTTTTTTTTGTGTGAGTAAATTGTTTACAGATAGTTAAGTTAGTTACGCTAGTTACGTTTCTTGTTACTGCATTGTACGAAGTAAAAAACTGGAAACACCACACTGGACACAAAAATAAGTTAAGATGAGCGCTTTCGTTTATACCAATTCGATAAACTTCTTCATAAGTTTATCGAATTGGTATAAACGAAAGCGCTCATCTTAATCTATCTTTGTGTCCAGTGTGGTGTTTCCAGTTTTTTACTTCGTTTGGTGTGCTGTTTGGAGTTTGTTTTTGACTTTGTTACTGCATTGTGAGGCTGGCAAAGACCACAGCTAAATCTCTAGCATGTGAAAAATGCTTAAATGCTTAACAGTGTTGAAAAGAGCATGACAAAACTTCAAGTACCTTTAACATTTCCAAAAAAGTGTTTAACAAGTTAATCTTTTTCAAGAATTCAGAGCTGAATTGAAAAGTTCTGTAATAAAACAGTTGTCAACCAATAAACAGTAAAAGCAACTCTACAGACATGGAAGAATGCCTAAGTTTAAGACCCTTTCAGAGAATGTGTCTGGAGCACTTGATGTTGTAATACATATGCTTATAATTAAACATTTAATATTAGAATTTCATTGACTGGTACAACAATACTTGCTGATTGTAGTTAATTGAAGTTTTTACTCTGAGTTCAATAGTTGGAAGATGTCTGAATCACAGCTTATGACTGTTTATAATAAAGAAGCAGGAGATACACATTTTACTTTTGATTGCTGGAGTTCTGACTTTCATATGTCACATGTTTTTAACTGCTGGTTGCCTTTTTTTATTTAGTTTATTTGAAAGCAGTTTAGGCAAGCACGGTTACATAACATGGCAGTGCTTTGTACATTTGCAATGTCAAGCACAATGTCCTGATGATATATATATATATATATATATATATATATATATATATATAATATATATATATATATATATATATATAATATATATATATATATATATATATATATATATATATATATATATATACAAGTGCAGTATGAGTGAAGAGATAGTGAGTGAAATGCAGCACAATAACTGTTTGAAATGCATTGCTCATGACTTCCTACTATAGCGAGCAGCAAGTACGCATATGATATAGACCTGTCTACTTAGAGTCCTGTAGTTTGTACCCACATGAATAACTGTTATTCTAGATCCTCTATACAGGAAACATTTACCCCTTAACTTAAATTTTCACAAAAAAGTTAATCTGTGCCCTTCGGTGTCCTACTCAAATGTCTCCTACAGTATATTTATAATGGACACACAGCATGTACCACTTTATGTATATCCATATAAGTACAGAATCTTCACAATACCATTCAATGCCACTCTCTTTAGCATTTCCGCCCCAAGATTCAGTCATTCTGAAGTCAAATTGGATTCCTGAGTATTTTATTGAAATGCATTTGTATGTGAATAGACAAACACAAACTGTGTGCAAGCTTCCCAAAGGTATGCAGTCATACTCAGTAATAAAGTTAAGCACCTTCATCCCAATGTGTCCAGGGACTTCATCAGAACCAATCAACCAAATAAATAAAACCCTCTCCATTTATTTCAGCCAACTGAGTTATTAAGTGTTATTAAATTTTGGAATATAAAAATCGTATTGTTTTTTGTATAAGTTATTTTTGTTAGCACTTGCAAATGTTATGCTACTGACCTTTGGGTAGATTCTGCACAGTTTCTCTTTTGTTTGATCCAGTGCTATGCACCCATTGGATTTGTTTGATTTCCTTGTATGTGGAATAAATTATATCAGCATTTCTCATTTTTTAGGACACTAAGCCCAGAGAAATAACTCTTCAGTTCTGTGTTTAATTTTATGCAGAGAGAAAAAGAAGTCAATGAGCAGAACCAGCCATACCGTTCAGCCTCATGGGGCTAGAATCAGAGGCAAAGCCAAATGGGGGACAAAAGCGTAAAATTAGGAGCAGATTTTAAAAATTGTTCTTATCAATTTAGAAAGTAGGTAGAATAGCAGGTTTAGCATTACCACACATTTTCTGAAGGATATGAAGTATGAAACTGAAATGGCTGTCTTTAGTGACTTCAATCCTCAATAATTTGTTAGAAAACAAAATATATTATGAGAGATAGCCCCAAATATGAGACAAAAATAGGGACATTCTATGAAATTCTGGACAGCTGAGAGGTATGGACACAGTTGTCCTGATGACATAGTGAATATGCATGGGAATATAATGTAAACACAGCATGTAAACCATGTAATGAATGACACAGAGAAGAGTTTGAATTATAGATTAATGTTAAATAGGCAAGAATATGACAGAATACTGAGATTGGTTTATCATTTCAAATATTCTAGGGTTCATAGATTAGTACTAAGCTAACTGCCCTTGTGAGCCATTTTAAGCCTAACTAATTATCCGTTGTGAGACTCAAACCCTGCATCTTGTGCTTATAAGGCGAACACCTTAACCTTTAGGCCACCCTCCCAACCCAAAGAGATGGTGGGGTGATGCTGTATGTCTTTTATAGGTATCAACTCCCGTTCTCTGAAAGCGCTGTTGCTGTTAGACAGATGATACTGATAAGAGGTACACCACTGTTATTTCAGTGGAGTTGCACAGCTTGAGGGCTGCACAGCAATTTCAGGTTAAATATATGTACATAGTAGGGCATGGAGGCAGAACCATCGAAACCTGCCAGTGCACACTGATGATGCCTCTCTGTGAAAGAGTTTGAAAAGTCAAAAAGCATTACCAGGAACTTTCTTTCATTTTTATCTGAATTGTACTCTATTTTTTAATGTTAGGATGTTCATAATAAAGTCTTACACTCCGGGTAGATAGCACCCCTCAGGTACTTCTCGTTCTGTTCTGAAGCTTAGGATACACGATACCACTCTGTATCACCTACTGACAGATGTACTTCTGTTCCAAAATAAGTCTTCTGTCAGTGATGCAGACAAGACCACAGAGACTTTGGAGTGCAGAAAAGAAATCATGCTTAAAATCTAGACAGAGTTATTTAAAAGCTTGTAAACATCATACCAAACTTAAGCATAGAAAGTAAGAAATAACAGACTTATCAAAATAAGTTTAATGTAGTAAAGTGCAGATTAAAACTATATATGAAGTTTACAAAATAGATTATTCAAATATCTTCAAGAAAAAGCTTCTGCCCTTCTTGTACTGGACACTGATGAGATACCAGGACAGACTTAGTTGGAACCACAACTAGGAAAGTGATAAAAAAAGACAAATCACTTTGTGTACTTTACTTCCTCTCCGCTCTAACCAAC
The DNA here is from genome assembly GCF_019279795.1 of Protopterus annectens. Classification (NCBI taxonomy): domain Eukaryota; kingdom Metazoa; phylum Chordata; order Ceratodontiformes; family Protopteridae; genus Protopterus; species Protopterus annectens. The sequence goes on from NC_056728.1 coordinate 1,425,120,434, forward strand.
TACTAAAATCATTTGCTACTTTTCACTTCTATAATTTCTCAAATATTTTGAAACTTTTTACATATTGTAAATTAATACATTGAATTTACTATGTATCTAAAGCATTACTTTACTATTCTACTGTTTTAATGTCACTTATATCTTATTGTACCCTTGTCTGATCTGTGACTCTGGTCAGTTTTTTACCCAGGGCTAAGACTGAAATTAGTCAGAATCAGTCAGTGCTCTCCCCTGGTAAACAAATTCAAATAAATTAAATAAAAAAATCCATTCAGTAACATCATTGTCAATGTCTTCTTGGTATTTCTGAGAATACAGTGGAAGACCTGTTTTATCTTTTTAAACTATAGTACTGAATTAACTCCCGAATTCTTCTAACTGCACTAACTCAAGTCATTTCACCTGTGTTCTTGATTATGTCAAGATTACATGATTCATGTCTCAGCATTAAGCAGTATGGTATAGCAGACAATACTGTTCCCTTCAAGTGCGTAGTTCACTGGTTTGGTTCATAGCTGGGTATCTCCACTGCACAGTATACATATCATCTCTGTATCATGTGGATTTTCATCAGGTTGCCTGATTACTTTCCACATCCCAAAGACATGCTGAAGGGCAAACTAGCAACCCTACCTGGCAGTTTGTTGCATAGGCTTTAAACTATTTACTGCTTGGCCCAGACCCTCTATCAATTAAGGGTTTGATTCTCACAGCCTCCATTTGCTCACTGTGTGAATCTGAATTACTTCTCCAGGCATTGGTCATGGGTTGCAACTAAAAAGGACTGCCTAAAGTGTACTTAGCTCATTAACAAATGATAATATTATGCATAGGCATCTTTCTAAGTGTGTGTGTGTGTGTGTGTGTGTGTGTGTGTGTGTGTGTGTGTCTGTCTGTTGGTGAATATGCTGGTATGGACTGTAACCCTCCTGAAGTATGGTTCTGTGCCTTAAGACAACTAGTTGCAGAGACTGACTTTTTTATAAAACCTCCTCCTATCATATCTCCTTTCCACACCCCTATATGCCTCATCAACTTTTGCCAATAACCAGGCTACAGAGAAGAACAATGCTACAATAAAATAGCCAAATTTGCTTCTAATAAAACTTACTCTACTCATCAATGCATTGCACTTAAGCACTTCAATGGCCAGAGCTACCTCAGTTCCTCAATTCTTCATTGTATCCTTGTCATCTATAAGTAGCACGCAGTAAAGTGCATCATCCAGAGAGGTGCCCTACCTAGGCTTTTGCTACAAAAGTACAACCCAAACTGGCAAGTCTGCTGTAGTGATAAACATCCCCTCATGGTTCAAAGGTTCAGCAGCACAGCTGGAGATACTCTGTATTCCAGCCATGTCAAATAAGAAACCCGCATGCCACAGAGACTCCAACAGGTACAATAGCCAGTAAACATGCAGTAAAATGCAGAATGGTACAAAAACAGTTTAAATGAGATTTAAACAGCATTTAAATATTTATTTTTATTTAAATGTTACTTACATTTTTTTTAAATTTCATTTAAGAAGTATTTAAAGTTTTTTATCTGTGTTATCTGTTTTTTTTAAATGTGTTGTCATTAAAAATGTTTTGCTTTCCCCAGAGCTTGACAACCAGTTGATCATGTGATTTCTATCATGTGATGTTTTTAATCGTGATTTTTTTTACCATGTGACCTTTTGCATGCTGCTATTTAAATGGAGTTCAAACAACATGGCTTTATCTGAACAAATTTATATTTAATAAAAAAAGTGCTAAGCCACTATTTTTGTACTGTTTTGCATTTTTCTGCATGTTTACCAGCTGTTATACCTGTTGTAGTCTCTGTGGCCTGTGGGTTTCTTATTGTTTTTTTGCTTTTTAGTTTCAATTACAGCCATGTCTCCAAGGCCTGGAAATCTATCTCACTGTCTATTAGACTCAGTGAAAACTAACTCATCTTGAAAAGTAAACTAAAACAAGTCATATTTAACTCTTGGTTATGTCACAGTTTCCTTCATTCTTTGTTTATACAATTTTTAGCACTCTGATCTCTCAAGGATAAGATTATCAATGAACACTACCACAATAACAAGTGCTGTACTTAAAATTCTGTTGAACCACCTAAGTACTGAAACTGTACTGTTCCTAGTATGTATTAAGTATATTCCAAAGCCTTTTGTATTGCCATTATTCACAGACAATGTGTAAGTAAATACGGAGAATGTGAAACTGGGATGATACAATGTATTATTGTTCTTTAACTTTATGTGTAAATAGAATAGAATGGAAATTTTCTCCCAAGGCCACCACTGAAAAAGAAACTGTGCCAAGCTGGACTTTTCCAGTAAATAAAGAAACAAAAATAAATTATTGAATGAATTAATTAATGAATAACTAAATAATTGTTTGCATTTGTTTGGAGTACAGCACCGATCCACAAGGACAGTTGTCTGACTCAGCCCACGAGTACTGTCTGCTTAAGCGACTTACTCAAAGTCATGCATTAGACAAACGAAGGGTGATAAAATAACCTACAGTACAAGAAGTCACTCATTAACAAATCACAGCTTTCATCCTCTGCAACAGCTGTCAGACTTTATACTCTGTAACAAATGCTAACTTCTCCTGAAGGCAAAATAATATAAAGTAGATTCCAGAAAAAGAATAAAAGACTTGGTGTGAGTACTTTTTGAATTATTCACACCCAGGAGTAGATTCTTGTTATTATATGATGATACTATTTAAGAAAAATATATATCTTTTCTTTTGTTAATATCATTGTATAAAGAAACTTTAGTGCTCCTCCAAATCATTTTCTGCAAAGGGAAATTTAAAGGCTTCCACTATGCATCCATAAACAAAATCACTGATGAAGGTTATCACTGACTTGGGACCCCCCCCCCCAAAAAAAAAAAAAAAAAATCAGTGAAAAAAATATTCAGTTTTTTCCAGGAGGCAAGGCTCCAAACACCCCGATGTATGGGGACATAACCCCAATTTCCCTGACTTTCAATATATATATATATATATATATATATATATATATATATATATGTATACACACACACACACACACACACACACACACACACACACACACACACACACACACACACACACACACACACACACACACACACACACAAATACATACACACATATATATATATGTGTGTGTGTGTGTGTGTGTGTGTGTGTAAGTATGTGTGTCTATATACAGTACATACCAACTCTGCTCCCATTGTGAACCTCAGTTAATTAATGCACAAGAAATCAAAGTTCATCTGTTGGTAAGGATAGCCAAATAAAAGTAATGTACTAAGTATGTATTTAACTGGTACGAGCAGGTGCTTGCACAGCAGTTTCTGCCTACTTTTATAAACTAAAACTGCCTTGCTAAATTACATTCAACAGGATTATTTTATTACAAATATCATTTAGTAAGCCATTCTTATTTTCAATATTTTGTGTAAATAACTAGACTTTGATCTGACTTTAGGGTACAGGAATGCAGATACATCCTGATCTTTATAAGAGGATGCTTGTGGGCACCTCACATTCTAGCAGTGAATTATGCTTCTTTTTTGTACTTTGCCATTTTCTTAATGGTTCTACTTTGGGAGGGTAAATGTTTGTCTTTTACCATTTATATAACTGAGAGGTTTTTTTTCACTATTTTGTGGAGAGGAGAATATGGTGGTACTCCCCAATTTACAGCATATTTGGAATTCTAATGACCATTATTGCATAATTCAGTTTATATTATACAAGAATAGTATTCATCTTATCTTAAATTAATTTCACTCTGTTCAGCTGTACCAATACAGTACACCTCTCTACAAATGCGCGTGTTGAAAATTTGTGAAGAAAAAAAACATGCCACTTTTCTATGATAGCTTTGATACATATACATGTATTTGCCATTTATACCATTATAGAAAAGAAAATTGCACTACACTCAACAATATACCTTTATCAAAAAACTTTGGGCCCGATTCCTAAAGAGTTGTTCTTGGTGTCAATGTGCCCTGATTCCAAAAGACCCACTGTCAAGTAAGGGAACTGTTTTGGTCTAAGGCCTATCTATAATCATGCTTAATATGACTAGATTCCATAAGCCCTCTTCTCAGCCTGTTCTCAGTGTAAGTGGTTACTTACACCAAGAGCATGTCATTTAGAATCGGGGACACTGACTTCACTTTGGCTTGAAATGCTTCCCCTATGACCTTTGCACTGCAATGCAATAGAATGCTGATTTTTTTCAAACAGATGTTTTATATATACGTATATACACACACACACACACACACACACACACACACACACACACACACACACACACACACACACACACACACACACACGCACACACACACACACATGCACATATATGTCCATCATCTAACAACCCCTTTTTCCCATTTTTGCAAATGGGGTCAAGGTGTCACTTCAACAGTTACAATCATCTAGAGCCAAGGTTTACACAAATGGGTGGTTATCCTTGCTGTGGTAGCTCTTTCACACTGCACACTCACACATACACTCACATCTATAGCCAATCATGAGTGCCCATGTCACTTACTGCATGTCTTTGGAATGTGGGAGAAAACTAGAGCACCTTGAGGAAACTCATGTGAACACAGACAGGACATGTAGACTCCACACAGAAGGCACCCAGATGAGAATTGAACAGAGGAACTATATATAATATACTGTGTATCTCTATCACTTGTTAGTTCTGATCATATACCCATGTCCTTCAAAATAAAATTAAAATCAGAGATCCCTTCCACTCAAGGTACCTTTAGAAATTTCTCTAAGGCAAACTGCCTAATCCTAAGTGATACATTGGCAAGCTTCAAAACCCCACCAAACCCAGTTAATGCCATTGACATTAATATCAACATTTCCAACACTGCACAATAAAAGCTGTCTCGCAGCTTAACTCACCCATCTGCTAAAAGCAGATGAAATAAGTAACATACCCACAGTTCATAATACTACCTTTATATACAAAACTTTTATTTCCTTCATTCCTTCTCCCTTCTCCCTTGTATCCTCTTTCTCTTCACCTTTGCAACTTCTTCCTTCACCTCCATTCTGCTTTGCTCCAATCTGCATTATATACCTCTTCTAACCTGTACCTCAACAGGTTTTGTATAATATAAATAAACTAAGATATAAACAGTTGTTGCTGTAACATAGTGTCTTCTATACATAGTGCTTCCCATCTTTAAGGCATAACATGGCTGACATCTGAATTAGCATTACAGTGCCATTAAGGAGGTCTCATGATAAGATTGAAGCCACTGAGCTGCTCCTGCATCATAGTTACAATCAATTACTGCAGCACAATGAGCAGTGTCTTATTCATGTGCCACCTGTCCATCAGACATATCTTCCTGCACAAAACTCACCCACAGACACACATGCACACACACACACACACACACACACACACACACACACACACACACACACACACACACACACACACACACACACACACACACACACACACACACACACACACACACACACAGATACAGTGTATACCTGCATATGTACTTCTTATTTTTTTTCACCCTTATCACCAGTTGTATAGATGAAAGGAAAAGCATGTAAGTCCTTATACTTTTACACTGAAGGGTGCATAGTCTACTACGATACAACCCTTACTTTATTCCTTCAAGTTTTAGCAACATAATTAAATTGCATGAAGCAGAGAATGTTATGCTGTGCCATCTTGATTTATCACCCCTTTATTCAAAGACTAACAATGTCAAAAATTGCAGGACACACAGACTGTTATTCTGTGCACCATTAGACTCTACTCTCCATTCTACTATGATCTGACAGAGACATAGAAGTGCAGGACATACCAGAAAGACTCATCCAGACTCTGCTACACTTTGATGTAAAGGAAAGGTTAGTTTGCTTTTATTTTTTGTATTTTGCATTACTTTAATGCCTTTCTCTATTTTGAATACTGTGGTTTGTTTTCTTTACCTTGTGTTTTACTTGCGTTCTGCTTTAACAGCATATTAAAACTTCAAAAGAGACCACAACTCTGTCTCTTCTGAGTCAGGCAGAAATTTTTTTTCCCACCCTCCCACCCAGTTACACTTGGCTTCTTAAATACCACTGTCTTTCTAGTTGCCTGTATCTTATGTTAATCTGACCATATATCTCATTTCCTCTCTACTTTCAATGGCTTGTGTGAGTAATCACAAAATCATAATTTTTGAAATGCCTCCCCTTCAACTATTTAAATTTATTGGCCATCCTACTGTATTCCATAGTACCAGAATACAAAAGTGACCACCCCTTTCAATCCATCTTGCTGTTTTAAAAATAGTAACTCTCCACTAAACCTTAACTTTTTAAACAGGTAAAACTTAAGTTACCTACTTTCACATCTAACTTCTCTAGTGCACACTGCAGTGTGCATTTTTTTCATCTTACCTTTAAGCATCTCTGTGACTAGCACTTGCTCTAATACCTGCAGGAAAGCACTAGGAAGCCTTAAACTGATACAAGTGCTCAACTCTCCTTGTTAATAAGGATAAATTAATAGTAAGCACTAAACAGCCAATAATTGAAAAGTACCTTGCTAAGGTAAGGGAAAACAGCTCCTGTACTTTACAAAAAAAAAAAAGCACCAAACCAGGCATTTCCAAGTGTCAGCTTCCGGTGATTTCTCCTGTCCACCTGGTGAATCTGGGCATACTGGGGCAATGCAGAAATTGCCTCATGTACACAGGCAACCCTCTCCTCCTACCACCCAACACTACCACCTGTGAGAGATGCACTTGCATAGCCAAAATGGAAGCAAAGCTCTCTCCACCCAAGATTGTGCTAGACAGTCAAGAGGAGAAGGTTAACACCCACACTACACCTCAAGCAACACATAGCCCTTCTAAACACACACCACCAACACCCACATATAGCAACACTAAATCCACATATGCAGAGGCCCTTAACTATAACCTGCCCAAGCAACAAGGACCTCTGAAGCTGAAATGCAAACAGACACCAATTACAACCAAAGTGTCACATAGTTCACAACACCAGTGTGCCACCCAGCAACAGCCCCTAAGGCAAGACAATGTACCTAACACTTTATTCATAGGTGACTCTATAGTCCAGCACACTGATGTCCCACTCACCAGGTTGAACAAGGAGAAAATTAGTCAGCTGCCTGTCGGGTGCCAGGATCCGCCACATAACACATGCACTCAAGTCACTCCACAACAAGTACAAATATGACTCTGTCATTGTCCATGTTGGAGTGAATGACTTAAGACGTACCTCCTTGGACTACATGAAAAGAGACATGGAAGAGCTCTCAGATCATGTGGTCCAGGCAGGTATGACCGTAGCCCTGAGTAGCATCCTGCCTTTGCCCAAAATGATACCACAATATAAGGACAAAATGATTGACTTCAACAATTGGTTAAGCTTCTGGTGTCATTCAAATGGGATCCTGTATCTGTCTGCCTAGGACGACATGATTGACAGACCATGATGCTTTGCCAGAGATGGTCTGCACCTTTCGCCCCTGGGATTCAGGTTACTGGCTAAGGCTCTTGCCACCCCTATAGTGCCTTTATTAGGCAACGTTTGAAGGACAAAACCACCACCATAACAGGTACAAGCATGCAAAATCTGAAGGTAATGCTACTCAATGCTAGAAGTCTAAACCTCAAAATGCACTCTCTCGAGGCACTCCTAAAAATGGAGAATATCGATATCTGTGCAGTAACTGAGTCAGGGTTCAAGGCTCCAGAGAGCACCCCTGCAATACCAGGCTACAACTCTTACCACACTTTTCGGCCAACAAACCAGGACCGAAACACTAAAGGTAGAGGAGTGTCAATATTCACCAAGGATATTCACATCACCAGGCTAGTTGCCCAACACAATGCGTCTGAAATTCTCCAGGTGCAACTAACACTAGGTAAGACTGCAATCCAAACTGTAGCTTGCTACAGATCCCCCACCAAACCCCAAGATTTTCACTACACCTTTCTAAACATACTGGAAAATATTAAGATAGAACTAAACACCCTAATACTGGGTGATTTTAACTACCCTGCCATTAACTGGGAAAACTACTCATGTACCAACACCTTTGCCCAACGGTTCTTGGAATTTATAAATTCCAACGCCCTGGATCAACTAATCCATAGTCCCACCAGGGGCTCCAATATTCTAGACCTGGTCATTACCAACATGGGAAATCGATGCTCCACACCTATGGTCACCCCCTCGTTAGTCAGGTCTGACCATAAGCTAATCACTCTTAACATCCACATCCCACCCCCACCCCCAAGTAAGGAAACCTCCATAAAAAAACTTCTCCAAAGCCAACTTCATGCTACTCAAGTCAGAAGTGACAAACTTCATGACACCCATGCAGACAGGAACTGAAAGTTCAACTGCTAAATCCTACACTAAGGCACTGTATGAGCACATCCACTCATGCATGAATCATGCCATCCCAAATAGAACCAAGATGCTCTCATCCAAAAAAAGGAAGCCAATCTGGTGGTCCCCTGCAATAAACAAACTTTACAACAAAAGGAAGAAACTGTTACAGAAAAAAGGAAAATCCCAGGATGCAAAAAAATCCCTTACCAGCCTCAGTAAGAAACTGAGATCCCTCATAAAATCCTCCAAAGCTAGTTACGAAAATAAAATTGCCAAAGATTCCTAAGACAACCACAAGGCATTCTATAACTATGTCAAGAATCTAAATGGCAATGCTCAGATCTGCTCTGAGCTAAAACAGAATGGCATTAAATATACTGATCCCAAGGATATTGCCAGTATCCTGGCAGATCGATTCAGTGCCAACTTCACCCCCCTCTCACCCCCTAAATGGCCCATCTCATTGGAAGATTGCCAAATTCCGGTAATAACAGCCACACAGGTAAAAAACGCACTCTCCAAAGCTAAGAATACAGCATCCATGGGACCAGATGATATCCCGGGCTGTGTACTACATGAACTACAATATGAACTGGCACTTCACCTAAGTGTTATGCTTAATCATAGCCTCACCTCAGGTTTCGTGCCCACTGAGTGGTGCAGAGCTATAGTTATTCCACTCCACAAGGGGGGATCCACCTTGGATCCCTGAAACTACCGTCCCATCAGTCTGACGAGCCTTATCTGCAAGGCCATGGAGCGTATTATCATGGAACTTATAAACAAAGACATTGCCAACCTTCAAACACTGGACCCCACTCAGTTTGGGTTCGTGAAGGGCCGATCTTGTCTCCTGAACCTGATTGACTTCTTTGAATCAGTCTTCAGAGCCATGGACAAGGCTAAGGTGGTCCACACAGCCTATCTAGATCTTGCCAAGGCCTTTGACACCATCCCCCACTCTGAAATCATAGATAAACTTACTAAGCTGGGCATTAATCCCTATGTCACCCAATGGGTTGCTAACTGGCTTACTGATAGAACCCACACTGTAAAAGTAGCCAACTCCAAATCCAGCTCCAGACAAGTGACAAGTGGAGTACCTCATGGCTCAGTCCTGGGACCGCTCTTGTTTGGCATCTACTTCTCGGAAGTACAGGCCAACACTAAGGGACTCTGGCTAATAAAGTTCGCAGATGACTGCAAACTGGGAGCCATTATTGAATCCCCAAATTATGTGGATACTCTACAAAAGGGCCTTAGAAAAACAGATGCTTGGTGCCAGAGCCATGGGCTCAAGCTCAATGCCAAGTAATGTATAGTTATCCCCTTTGGGAAAAAACATGTACCCATGAATTACCATATAGGTGGCAGTATAACAAACACTGAAAGTGTGATAAGAGACTTAGGGACACAGGTGGACAATGGTCTCACCTTAGATAACCACACCGCCACAACAGTCAGGAAATCCTTCTATGTGGCACACCTCATCATTAAGGGCTTTTCATCCAGAAAAAAGGAGGTCATTGTCCCACTGTATTCATCCCTCATTAGACCCATTATAGAATACAACACCTCATTTGGTATGCACCTCTCAAGACATTTGCAACATCTGGAAAGGCCACAGAAATACCTCACTAAAAGAATCACAGGCCTAAAGCAGATGCCCTACGCTGACCACCTTAAAAAACTTCAGCTATACTCTGTCGCATATCATCTACTCAGAGGCGATCTCTGCTTAACATACAAGGCCATGTCAAACCCAGAGCTGTTGGACATGCTACACTTAAAGAAATCCCAATCCCTCAGAGCCACACTCTCCAGGGATCTAAACCTTGTCATCACAATAAACAAAACATGCTGGAGGGATAGGTTCCTGACCCAGAGACTCCCCAGACTCTGGAATAGATTGCCTATACATGTCAAGCAGAGTGCCTCTTTAGCCCTCTTCAAAAGGAACCTTGACGATTGTATGGGAGAAAGGAAATTCACCCTGGGGATCACATCAGTCACCCTGCTAGACAGGCTCCAGGGAAGTAAATAGTGTTGGAAGAAATCGCCAGGGAATTGTTATGGCTAGGCTTGTATAGGCCCTAAGGCTGATAGCCTACTACCAACCTATGAACCTATGAACCTATGAACATGAGATCTACTCCGTAGTGTGCCCACATATGAAGCTGTTGGTCTCATATGAAGTACTAGATCTGCTCCGCTCCTCATTCATTTCACTTTCCAGTGCTCTGAGTGCTAGCCAGAGGAACATGACTCTGTTTGCGAATCATGTGTCTGTTACTAGTATACCTGAGACATCAGCCATCTTTTATCTAAAATGAAGTACTAAAGATGATGCTCCACAATAACTGTGCTACTTCTATACATACACTTCTGTTTGTTGTTTCCTGGTTCCCTATCGCTATTTAATTTTAGCCCCACTCCTAACAATCTTTCTCCCTCCCATACTGCTTTGCATTATATCCATTTATAATCACAACCTTCTCTAACAGTACCTATCTATTTCACATTGTATCATTTTGTTTCCCAAATAAACCACCTTGCTTCTTATTTTGAATACATTATTATACCCTCTCAATTAATACCCCTCTATTCTTTACATTCAGGACAAGATACCAGGACATCCTGCCTATCATCTTGTATAGAAAGTACTTCTCTCCTTACCTATCCTCTTGCATTTTTCAGAATCCACCATCACTGAATCTGCTACTGTCTTATTTTACTGCCTGCACTTTAACAAAGTCATTTTTGTGTTTAAATTACCTATTTAACTGTTGTAGGCTACACACTCAAGTGTGATAGCCATTTCTGTGCATTTAAAGTGTTTTTTTGATTGTATCTGCTTTATTTTCTGAAAAAAAAAAAAAAAAAATATAATTGTTTTTCCGCCTTTCTAAGCTAGTTTAGTCCAGTTTTCAGGTTAGTGCTGAATTCAGGGCTGTGTTACAAGTTTCTGTGTTTGCCCATACCTTACTTGGATAGAAGGAAGTTTCTCTGTTCACTGTGAGAGGGAGCTTTGAGCAGACTATCTGTCCCTGGAGGAGTGGTTTCAGCCCAGAAATTAGTAGTTTATTGGCCATTTTGGGCTAATTTTTATCTCTTTCATTTCCCTGCTATAAAACCCGCATTTGCGTGGTTTTGCACGCCAGGCAGCGCTGGTTAGCTAGGGTATAAGTATTCCCGGCTCCACAATGTGTACTCTTCAATTTTTCCCTTGGAACGAGACAAACTTTCAACTTAAGCACTCAAATCATTCACTTCTCATCCCTGCTCTTGTCCAAAACTCACAGCAAGCACTAATAACCCTTAGCACTAGACCCCCCATACTGTAGAGAAGGACAAGGCTCTCTATTTGAACTTACCAGCCAATCAGTAAAACAGTTCACTGTACCTATCCAGGCATGTCCAAAGGGCAGTTTCAGGTGTACTCTCCAGTAATGGTGAATCTGGGCATTTTGAGGCAATGTTACAATTTCCTCATGTACACAGACAACCCTCTCCTCCTTCCACCAAATACTAATATATGCGAGAGATGCAATTATACAGCCAAACTGGAGGCTAAGCTCTCTCAACCCAAGACTAGACTGGGCAGTCAAGAGGAGAAGGGAATTACTTGCATCACACCACCAGTCTCACATAGACCTATGAAACCAGCACTGGCAAAAAACACACATAAATACACGAAAACATACTCGGAGGCTCTAAATAAAAATCTGCAAAAGCAACAGAGACCTCCAAAGCAGACATCCAAGCAACCTCCACCCCCCAACACAAACTATGAAACACATACTTCACAAAACCAGTGTGCCACACAATCACAGCCCTTAAGGCAAAATAACATACCCAACACACTAGTAATAGGTGACTCTATAGTCAGGCACACTGACGTCCCACTCACTAGGCTGAACAAGGAAAAGGTTACTGTTAGTTGCCTGTTGGGTGCCAGGATCCGCCACATAACACAAGCACTCAGGTCACTCCAGAACAGGTACAAATATGACTCTGTCATTGTCCATGTTGGTGTGAATGACCTGAGCCATACATCCCTGGACTACATGAAAAGATACATGGAGGAGCTCTCTGATCATGTAGCCCAGGCTGGTATGACCCTGACCCTGAGTAGCAACCTGCCCTCACCAAGAATGATACCACAGTATAGAGAAAAAATTATCAATTTCAATAATTGGCTAAGCTGCTGGTGTCATTCAAAGGGGATCCAGTGTCTGTCAGCCTGGGATGACATACTCGACAAGCCACACTTCTTTGATAGAGATGGCTTGCACCTGTCACTCTTAGGCTTTCTAATACTGACCAAGGCTCTTGCCACCCCTATAGTGCCTTTTTTAGGCAAGGCTCAAAAGACAAACCCACCACTGTAAATAGCACAAGTAACAAAAAACTGAGGGTAATGCTGCTCAATGCCAGAAGTCTAAACCTCAAAATGCACGCACTCGAGGCACTCCTCAGTATGGAGAAAATCGATATATGTGCAGTAACAGAAACCTGGTTTAAGGCTCCAGAGAGCACCCCAGCACTACTAGGCTACAACACATACCATACATTTCGGCCACAAAACCCAGACCGAAATACAAAAGGTGGGGGAATATCCATATTCATCAAGGATACCCACACCTCCAGGTTAGTGGCACAACACAATGCTTCAGAGATCATCCACATGCAACTAACAATGGGCAAGACTGCTATTCAAATTATGGCTTGCTACAGATCACCCACCATGTCCCAGGACCCCCACTCCGCATTCCTGGAAACACTGGGAAACATAAAGGTCCTACCAAACACCCTGATGTTGGGTGATTTCAATTATCCAAACATTAACTGGGAGAACTCCCTGGCCCAGCATTTCCTAGAGTTTATAAACTCAAATGCCCTGGATCAACTAGTTAACACCCCCACCAGAGGTGACAACGTATTGGACCTGGTCATCACCAATATGGGTGACCGGTGTTCCACATCGGAGGTCAACCCCTCGCTGGTTAGATCTGACCATAAACTAATCACTCTGGATATCCACATTCCGCCACCAACCTCGGTCAAAGAAACCACAGTGAAAAAATTTTCAAAAGCAAACTTCACATTACTTAAGACCGAGGTGGGAAGTTTCAAAGGCCCCATGCTAATGGATAACGTGTCTGAGCTGCAAAATCCTTTACTAATGCACTCTACGGGCACATACAAGAATGTATGGATCGTACTATCCCAAACAAAACCAAGACTCACTCCTTCAAGAAAAGGAAAACAGTCTGGTGTACCCCTGCCATAAACAAGCTATACAATAGAAGGAGGAAACTAGTACAGAAAAGAGTAAAATCCCAAGAAGGGAAGACATCCCTGATCAGTATCAGCAAGAAACTACGTTCCCTCATAAAATCATCCAAAGCTAGATTTGAAAGAAAAATTGCCATGGACTCCAAACATAACCACAAGGCATTCTTTAGGTATGTCAAGAATCTAAGTGGCAATTCTCAGATCTGCTCGGAGTTAGTACAGAATGGCACAAAATACACTGAACTGACCGATATAGCCAACAACCTGGCAGGCAGGTTCAGTGCAAACTTAAACCCCCCTCTCACCCCCAAAAGGGCCCATAACTATACCAGAAGAATGTAGTGCCCCTGAAATTACAGACACTCAGGTTAAAACAGCCCTTTCCAAAGCCAAAATCACAGCATCAATGGGACCGGATGGTGTCCCAGGCTGTGTCCTACATGAGCACAAAAATTAACTAACCCCTCACCTAAACACACTGTTTAAACTCAGCATCTCCACAGGCTACGTGCCTACAGAGTGGCGCACAGCAATGGTTATTCCGCTCCACAAAGGTGGAGCCACAACAGACCCCAGTAATTATCACCCTATAAGCCTGACTAGCTTGGTCTGCAAAGCTATGGAGCGCATCATCATGGATCTCATTAACAGAGACACTGGAAACCTCCAAACACTGGACCCAACCCAGTTTGGCTTTATTAAGGGCAGATCATGCCTCCTAAACCTGGTGGACTTCTTTGAGACAGTTACCAAGGCTATCGACGAGGGAAAGTTGGTCCACACAGCCTACCTAGACCTCGCAAAGGCCTTCGATACTATTCCCCACTCAGGTATTATAGTCAAGCTCACCAGCCTGAACATAAACCCCTATGTCATGAGATGGGTTGCCAACTGGCTCATGGACAGAAACCACATGGTAAAAGTTGCAGGAGCTACGTCTGTCTCTAAACCTGTTACAAGTGGCATTCCCCAGGGCTCAGTCCTAGGACTACACCTGTTTGGCATATACTTCTCAGAGGTACAGGCAAGTACAGGAGGACTATGGCTCACCAAGTTCGCAGACGACTGCAAACTAGGGGCTATAATTGACTCTCTGGCTGACACAGACATCTTCCAAAAGGGTCTCACTGAGACAGATACCTGGTGTCAAAACATGTTCTCAAGCTAAATGCCAAAAAGTGCACAGACATCCCCTTTAGAAAAAACAAAGTACCCACAAACTACCACATAGGTGGTAGCCCCCTAAATGCGGAAGACATAATAAGGGACCTGGGGACCAAATTAGATAGTAACCTCTCCTTTGATAATCACATTGCCAAAGTGGTTAGAAAATTCTTCTATGTGGCCCAGCTAATCACAAAAGGGTTTGCATCCAGATTGAAAGAGGTCATTGGGCCCCTCTACACATCACTCATCAGACCCATCATAGAGTACAATGCCCCATTTGGGATGTACCTTACAAGACACCTGCAACAACTGGAAAGACCACAGAAGTTCCTCACCAAGAGGATCACTGACCTCAAGGAGATGCCCTATGCAGCTCAACTAAAGAAACTCCAGCTGTACTCGGTTGCAAACCACCTACTCAGAGGTGATCTCTGCCTGACATACAAGGCCATGTCCAACCCAGTATTGATGGACATGCTCCACCTAAAGAAAACCATATCCCCTCAAGCCACACGCTCCAGGGATCTAAACCTTACCACAACAATAAATAGGACATGCTGGAGGGATAGATTACTGTCCCAGAGACCTCCCATGCTCTGAAATAAGATTCCAATCTACATTAGGCAGAGCTCCTCGCTAACCCTCTTCAAGAGAAACCTTGACGAGTGGATGGGAAACAGAATGTTTACCCCGGGGATCACTTCAATGGCTCTGCTGGACAGAGGTACAGGGAACTAATCTAAGGGGGTGGCGAAAGCCAACACATTCCGGCTAGGCTTATAAATGCCTTTGGGCAGATAGCCTAGTACCTACCTATGAACCTATGAACCTATGAACTTCCTGTTTCCTTCTTCATTGCTAACGCCCCACTACCTGACATCTATAAAATATAGATTCCTGTACTTAATCATGCTACTCTTCAGCTTATCCTCTATTATTTTGCTCCTACTGTGCCATCTTTCATCCTGTCATGACTCAGCAATATATAGCAGCATCTCTCCAACTCTGTCCACCCACCTATCCATACTTACTCTTTGCACTCTCCACACATTGCACCAATCCTACTTAATATTGTCACTCATCTTTATTACAAATATAGGCTGATTAATTGCACTTCAACTCAAACCAAAACAAAATTAAATGCAAAAATCCTTTCCTAAAAACAAATATGCATAATTCCATAATATACAAAAATTCTTCTAGGAAGAGACAGACACCCTAACCCTGGCCCCACCTATCACAATGAAGACAAAGACAATTCTCTACCACACACTTCTGTAACCCAACAACAGCCAGTACTCAACCATGGTGACCTAATTTTTGCAGCAATAAATGTTAGAAGTGTAAGAAATAAAATCGAGGAACTACATGCCTGGATTACCCATTGTAAGCCCGATGTTCTCACTGTAACTGAAACTTAGCTTAAACGACTATGAAGTTATATCTTCTGGCTATAATATCATCCATAACAACCATATAAAGAGGAAAGGTTGTGTTAATGTTTTAATATTTCCCAATACCTACCACATTTTCCCTTACAGCAAACCAATACAAAAATTCAGTTCAGCAGAGCTTCTCATTCCTTTCCTCAAAATAAAGAATTATAAACAAATATGTATTCATCTTCTTCTTCTTTTACTGTTGGCTTGTACCATTATGGGTCGCCATAGAGGAACAATGGTCCACAGAATGATTGCAGTGGAGTTTTATGGTGTTAGTTGCAGCCCAGCGCCCAACCTTCCACAGAAGGCACATAAACAAATATGTATTACTGCCCTTTATATCCCCCCTGGTGACAATACAGCTGTACTGGAAGATAGCCTACACTGGACAGTTCCATTAGTAGCAGGAGCAATGGGTCTTATAAAAAAAAATCTACAGTCATATTTAGATATGTTACCAATAAATGTAACTCCATACGAATTGCAGAAGGAGTCATTACTGGGCACACTGCGGGTGCTGCTAAGAGCACTTCTGGCTGACAAAAAGATTGAAACAAAACTAATTTTATGAACTTTAATCATACTTTGACTTACAGGGTCCATTCCCATCCTGATATTAGAAACCCAAAAGATTTGGACAAATTAAAAGCGAGAAATGATATCCATAACATTTCCACAAGAAACAGTTTACTAGGTGATGTGAATGTCAACTGGTTGGACATAAACTCTAATTCCCCTACATCTAGCATGAACTTATATAGTTTTACACAACTAATTACTAGCCCCACACTTTATAGAAAGACATCAAATTCTCTATTAGACTGGATCCTAGTATCACACACTAGCATATACTCCATCACAGGTACACTATCAGACTCTGTCAGTGATCATCTCCCAATCTATATGACTAGAAGGCTCACACATCCATTTAAACAGCATATTTATAAAACAACATGTAACCTTTGCAAGTTTAACCCAGAAATGCTCATAACTACACTGTCATCTATTAACTAGGACTTCATAAAAATCCTCCCATTAGATGATGCTGTAATTGAAATTAATGTAAGTTTTCTAAATATCCTAAAATGCCTTGAACCTCCTAGAATAAAGAGAATGAAAACAAAAAATACAGTTTGGCTATCCAAAAAGAGAAGAATGCTAAAGCAGGATAGAGAAAAATATGGAAAGAATTGCAAAAATATAAAACACCTCAATATATTTGATAACTTCAAAATGCTTTGCAATCATACAAAAATGCAAATAAATGAAGACAAAAAACTATAATATAATAACTTTTATAATAATAATACTAAACGCAACCCTAAAAATTTTGGACAGCCATTAAAAAAATCTTACATCCAGGCCAAAAAATTCAACCCAAACCCCTCTCTCAATAACTCACCACTCAAAACTGCAGTACAATTCAACTCTTATTTTGTAGATAGTATAGCATCTCTAACTAAGGATTCCTCAGCATCTAATCCCAAGCCTGCCCAAAAGCCCCATGTCATCACATCTACATTTACCTTTAAACCTGTGCCCACATTCTATATAAAACTACTCTTAAACAAACTTAAACCACGCCCTTCTTTAGCTGATGACCTTCCAAGTGAGTACCTAAAAACAGCAACCAGTAGGATTGCCTATCCCGTCTCAATCCTTACAAATAGGTCAGTCTAGGAATCCCATGATCCCTCTGCACAGAGGAGGAAATTCAACAGACACTAATAACTTTAGACCTATAGCAATCATATCTTCCCTCACCAAAATACTTGAAAAATGTATTCAAAAACAATTGCTAGACTATCTCCTGCAGGAAGAACTCCTATCCCTAACACAGCATGGCTTCCATCCTTCCCATATTACTAGCACTCCCATCTAACCTATATAGATACTGTCAATAAAGCTAGACATAATGGCAAACTTGTCTCTTTCTTATTTCTAGACTTTTCTAAAGCTTTCAACACTGATTGTCACAGGAAACTTCTACTTCAAATGTCCTCACCAGTTCTCTCTCAGCCCACCCTTCTGTGGTTCAACATCTACCTGTACAATAGGTATCAGTCAGTAAAATGGCACTATACACTCTCTCCTTCCTTCCCAGTAACCACCGGTGTACCAAAAGGCTCTATCCTTGGTCCCCTCCTCTTTAATATTTTCACAAACATTCTCTATACTTCCACACAACAGGTCACCCTAATACAATACACAGATGATTTCACTCTGATCTGTACATCTGACAACCTGGTGCACCACCAAAAAATTACTGAGGAAGCTTTAACAGCCATTGAAACATGGCTTCATAACTCACAACTCATGCTTAACCCAAAATAGAAGAAACTACTACTTTTTCCCTCAAATCCATGAAAACACTAAATTTCAAGTCCTCCCTCTTCAGGACAGCCATTGAAGTCACTTCTCATAGCAAAGTATTATGGGTGATAGTGGATGATAATCTTGCATTCGACCTTTAGATACAAAATTGCATGAGAAAAAGTCATCAAAAACTAAGGATGCTTTACAGAGCCAAAAACATTCTCACTGATGCGAGTAAAACTACACTTGCCACTACTTACCTTCCCCAAACTCTTCTTTATGATGCTCCCATCCTTACTAACCTCCAGGCTTCACAAAAATTAAAACTTGAAAAATGCTTTAACAAGGTTGCTAAATTTGCAGCATGTACCCCTTTCAGAACCCACCACTGTATACCACTGATTAGCCTGAATTGGTTAGACCTGCTACATCAACTAACATATACACAGCTTTGTACCACTTATAAAATTATCCCGCATCTTTCTGCCTGTCCAGCACTAAAAAAACATTCTACACAACTAAATTCCCAGTTGGTCATTGCAATCCGGTGACCAAACACAACTGTCTGTCTACAAACCTAGCAAATCTGCTGGGCATTGTCCGCACTCATACAAGGTTGCTAAGGCCTGGAACTCCTTACCTGTATCCATGAAGTCTGTACCCTCCATGACATCTGTCAAAACCACTCAAAGACTTCTTAGCTAAAATCTGGCTTTGTTCTTGCTCAAATCCAAGATAAACTATATCTCTAAATGTGAACAAATATCTTTGCATTCCTTATACTTCCTTAATCTCCACTTACTACTGCTATCCAGTTCTCTTCCCTGACTTAATCTCTAAATATGTCATAAGCCTGTTTTTCACTAAATTCATATTGCAATTCCTATTTGTATTACATTAACTAACCTTTAATTTCTTACAAGCCATTTACAATTTCTCTAAATATTAAATGATTGTCATATACCTTGTATCAATTTCCACTGTTTTTATACTATGTCTTATTTGTTATAATTATTTAAACTGCATGTTTTTGGTTTGTTTTTAAAGATTATAAAATGATTGTTCTTAAAATGTTTTGTAATAATTTGGAGCTTTTCTCCCCAGCCTCCAGTGAAAATGGGCTTCCACCCAGTTGGACTTTCCCGGTAATCGAATGTCATTAAATCAATAATAAATAAATAAATCTGGCAAACTGTCAGAATGTGAATCCTTCATACTTCTGAAGTGAAATGCTAAAGATGATTCTAAATCTGGCAAATGTCAGAATGTATAATTATATTTCACCAATAAGCACTACAGCATTCATAATTAGATGTATAAACACCTTTGTTTCGCTTTGTTTCCATCACTAGTAACTTCTAGTGTTTATATTTGGTGTTCATGTGCCCGACTGTATCTTAAAAGCATGTCTTTTTACAATGGCATGCCGTGTCAAACTGCATATGCTGCTTGGTAAGTATTCTTTTCTCACTGTGTTGTAGTAGCTATACAACACTGTATTATTGTGAGCGATTATACTACTGTTAGATACTGGAGCAGATAAAAGGCATGCCAAGTACACATATGATAGATTATGAGCAAAGCTTCAAAGGCCCGAGACAACTGTGTTCTTTTTTTCTTTTGTTTTGTGTTGTTTTTCTGAGAGAGAGGATCTGATGTTTAAAATATATGAATTCATACTACCTTGCTGTATTCTAGTTATTCAAATTAAAGTTCAACAGTATCAAACCCCAAAACAAAGATTTATTTGAAGGCCTTAACAGCGAAAACTGTTGAGGCATGTGAGGTACTGAAAGGGGATGAATACCACCGTTACCACTAAACTGAAATCCAGTCTATAGCAGCTGATTTCAAAGAATGGCTGAAAATTACAAACAAAAGAAAATTCCTTTGTATCTTCAAATTTAAATGCAAACAAACAGGTCCACACACCGAGATTATGGAATGGATGCTAAAACTCTTTTCCCACATCACCAGAGCTATGTACAGCAAAACCTATCTAGAACCTTAAATGGCAAAATAGTTGACAATTGTTTTGCCATGTGCAACCTTTTGCATAACTAAAATTGCCAAGACAATGTTTAGGCTACATGGAGTGTAAATTTAACTGGGATTATCAAGGCATACAACTACACATACTTTCAGCCTCTCGGGTATCTTATTTTCCATTCAGTTTTACATCTTTCGAAATGCACATTCACATCTTTTTGGCCACAATGTGCTCCCAGAAACAGGCTCTTATTGGCTCTGCAATAGATCCATTGAAAGAGCAGAAACACGTCCTATCTGCATTCAAAGTGAGACAGTGAAGCAGATATAGTTTTACATGGAGAAACTAAGAGTGCTCTGCCAAATGTGGAGCAGCCGAGAGACATGCAAATACCTGAAGGGGAGAGAGAGACATGAAAGGGGAAGAAGGTGTTACATTACCTCATCTGCTGCATCTGCATTTTAAACTATACTGAAAATGTCCAGAAATGCAAGTTTCAGATGGGAGAAGAGGTTCATAGTCCCTGTACCACAAATCATAAGTAACCGTAAGTAACCTTCAGTGAGATCACGTAAGATGTGAGAGTAAGTCAGGTACAAGACTCAAATGTGTTTAAGTAACTGTGTTTATAATGTTTATAATCTATGTATATATGTAATATATATGTAATATATATATACATGTATATATATTTAAAGAGAGATATAGATATAGATGGATCTATATAAATTAGTCCAATGCTACTTAAATTGACATGCATAATGTCAAATCAAATTGATCAACATTATAAATGTCAAGACATTACTACGCATGCACTGAGAATTAATCTTGGCACATGCATAATTTAAAAAAAAACAAAACAAAAACAAAGAAGGCATTTTTTTCCCCATGGGACAAGCCCACTGTGCCTCCACACCCCTGCTATGTATATATTCCAGTGCTGAGATTGCACAGGTCCACAGTTCCCTAGTGAAAAGGTTATATTTTCCTACCATGGGATTATCAATCTCACACACTTGTTGACATTCTGCTTAGTCAACCAAACTGTGTTAACTAAATAGATATCAGTTTTACATCTTGCCTGATAACTAGGAACTCTGAAACACTCATAATAAATGTCCAATTTAACAAAGTCAAAGCTATCAACATAGGATGTAACTACATTAAAACCATTAGAAATATAAAAAACTTTAACCTCACTAAATTCCAGACTGAACTTAAGTCATGCAATTGGTCCAAACTAAAGCTACTTCCCCTTGACGAAGCAGTCTCATACTTCAATGTTACATTCCTAGCCATCTTAGATAGGCATGCTCCCAAAAGAAATATCAGAACCAAAAGCAAAATGGCTCCATGGCTAACCAAAGGTATTAAACAAAAGCTAACTGCCAGGAACACAGCATGGACCTCCTGGAGATTCACCAAATCCTGTCAGGACCACATTAGATACAAACAATTGAGAAACGAGGCAAAAAAATCCACTATGCTAGACAAACAAACCTACTATTTCAACTTACAGAAAAAGCACCAAATCAGCCACAAAAATTCTGGTCATGCCTTAATAAACTGCTCCATCCAGGTAAATCCACAACCCCCACCCCTTCAACTATCTTACATCTACCCCCTAAAAGTGTAGCAGAGGCCTTTAATACATTCTTTACAGAAACAGTTCAGTCCCTAGCTAATAACCTACCTCCCAACTCCTCCAACACCACCTCATCCATACTTGATAATGTACTTCCCTTCAAATTTGATCCAATCCCCACAGACTATATTAAATCCCTACTTAAGAAGCTCAAACCCACCACCGCAGCAGACTTACTCCCTGCAGAATTTATACAAAAGGCCGCTAATGAAATAGCATACCCTGTCTCCATCTTAATCAATCATACTATTCACAAATCTGATGTCCCCTCCATCTGGAAAATCTCCCACATTATTCCATTTCACAAAGGGGGCAATTCCACTGAACTCTCAAACTATAGACCTATAGCCATCCTATCTCCCTTAGCCAAAATAATGGAAAAATGTATACGTAAGCAAATTCTGACTCACCTTATCCAGAACAATCTCCTAGCCCCATCCCAGCATGAATTTAGACCTGCCCATAGTACCACAACAGCACTTCTCTCCTTCTCCCACACAATAAATCAAAACCATAATCGCAACATCCTCTCCTCTGCCCTCTTTCTCGACCTATCCAAAGCATTCAATATGGCAAATCACCACCTACTCCTAGACACACTAAAATCATTCAGCCTAAACAACCTAGTAATCAACTGGTTCCACTCTTACCTGCAAGGCAGACAACAATCAGTATTATGGAAAAACAATCTATCCCCCCTTCTTCCAGTCACCCTTGGTGTCTCAAAAGGATCAATATTAGACCCCCTCCTTTTCTCCATATTCATCAATGACCTACCCAAAGTCATCCCAGAGGCAATCTGTATTCAGTATGCAGATGGCTCTATCCTCATCTCTTCTGCCACCACCCCTTCAGAACTTCAGTCCCTATCCCAAATTACCTTCAACAAAGTAGAGGACTGGCTCAATAATCACCATCTCCTATTGAATCCAAACAAAACCAAACTACTACTTTTCTCCCCCACCCGTAAATTCACATCACCAAATATTACAATCTCAACCAACAATGGCACCGTAATCTCTCCAGACCCATCCACAAAACTTCTTGGTGTAATAATAGACAATAACCTAACATTTGACACTCAAACAGACAAAACCATTAAAACAGTTAACAAAAAACTAGGCTCCTTGTATAGGATTAAACCATTTCTAACCCCACCTGCCAGAACAGCCATAGCTCGTACCCATCTCCTATCAACCCTCTCTATGCCTCACCCATCTTCGTAAACCTATGGAAATCAAACCTAAACAAATTAGCTAGCTGCTACAACAATATAGCTAGATTCCCCACAGCCACAGCCTACAGAATCCATCACTGTCTAAATCTTAAAACACTAGACTGGCTAGAACTACCCAATCAACTCCAGTACAACCAACTCATAGTTATTCATAAAAACCTCTACCAACCTAACAGTACACCCATTCAGACGAACATTATCACCCCCTACAGCAACCTAGCATCCCTCTGCTCACCCAACAAAATGCATGTGCAATCTGCCAAAGCCAACAACTCAGCTGGAGAATCATTATTCTCCAACTCCGCTGGCAAACAATGGAACACGCTCCCTCCAGATCTTAACACTATAGCCTCATTACCCCAATTCAAAATATCCCTAAAGAATCACCTAAACAAGTATTGGCTATGTCCATGTGTAAACCCAGACTAACCCAATATACATACAACTCTAGTAGGTAAACTATGCAATATAAACAACTTTCTTATCCTATATGAATAAACTTTCTAAACCAAACCCACCCAGACTACTTATACTACTCAACAACCTTTAGAACAATACTAATTAAATCTAACCTATCTCGCTATCCTATCCTGTCCTTTGCATTGTTTCTAACTCCCTATCCTAACCATTCTTATACCTTGTTTTTTAACTCTTCTATAGCAACCTGTTATCCTAGCCATTCCAAGTACATGTTTTTAAACCTTCTACATCTAATTTCCAATAACTCCCCTTCTTAACTAACCACCTTTTTCTCCCGGTTGTCATTCATGACATCTATCTAGGTATCATGCCATTCTATACTCTCACAACCTATCCAATAATTTCTGTACATATTCCATACTATAAACCTATAAAGATCTTAAACTTCAATGTAACCATGTATATATATAATCACCTTTTAAAATTGTGCATGTTTTTTTTCAATATAACCATGAATATTGATTGTCATCTTTTGTACACACGGAGCTTTTCTCCCCAGGCCTCTGCTGAAAATGGACATGTATCCAGTCGGACTCTCCCAGTTAACAAATGTAAAATAAAATAAAATAAATAAAATATGGACCAAGCAAAGTTTTGAGTTGTTCAGTTCTTTTGTTTATATATATATATATATATATATATATATATGTAAAAACATCACTCAGACAATGGACAATTACAGGCTCAGCCTGGGTTACTTCATAATGTAACAAAATAATTGGCAGCATATAAATAACAGGGGTTTACATTTATAAATAAGTCCAAATAATCTGACAAGCAATATATACATTGAACATATAACAAAGCATATATATATATATATATATATATATATATATATATATATATATATATATATATATTTCGATAACTAGAATAAAAAAGGGAGAAAATAGTTAAAGCAGGTGGAGTACAAGTGGTAGAGATATGGGCAGTAGTAGCTAGGTTAGGAAATCTAATAAAGACCAGAAAGATGAAAGAGAGGACTAGATTATGTGCGGTGGGTTTACAGCTGAATCACAGTTTAGGATGGGTTATTCAGGTAAATCAAGTACTTGGGAGATAAAGGTACTACACTGTTGGAGATACCGGTTCAAGGGGCAAATCCTTTAGGTGGACATTTGCATTCAAACTGTTTTAGTAAGTATTCTTTGAACTGTGGCTTGAGCAGGAAGTAATTTGTGCAATCATTTAAATCAGGAGGAAGTGACTGTCACAGTTTGCTTGCAAAAAGAGAGAAGCGATGGCTAGCAGAGTCCTGTCTGAGATTAGCGGTTTGTGGGGAAAAACCTGCTTTAGCTTGTATTCTTAGGTTATATGTTTGAGTGGCAGTAAAAAAATTGGAAGGGAGACGTGAGGGAGTGTCACATTTCATTATTCTGAGTAGGAAAAGAAACAAGTACGTTTTACCTGCCCTATACTGAGAGGTTCTTAGTCTTTGAAAGAGTAGAGTAGCAATGTTCATTCTATGGTGAATTAGATTTGAATCAAAATATTTTACTGGAAAGGCCTGAAGGGTGAACGTGCTTTTCACAGAGGCAGATGCAAACAAGCGCAGGCACAGAAACCTGGTTCAAAGCTGCGGAGCGTACCGCAGCCATACCTGGTTACTCATCCTATCATACATTTAGACACCCAAACTCTGGGTAGTAAAGCCAAAGGAGGTAGAGTTTCAATATATATTAAAGACATATACACCTCCAGGCTGGTCAAACAGTATGATGCACAGGAGACACTCCAGGTGCAGTTAACCATTGACAAGACCCCTATATAAATCATAGTTAACTACTGACCCCCAAATCTGACTCAATATGTCCAAACTGCCTATCTAGACCTCTTTGAATCTATCAAGATTTAACCCCTTGCCCTGATCCTGGGTGACTTTAACTACCTAAAGATAGACTGGAAGAACTACTCATGCCAGAACACAAATGCCCAGAGATTCCTCGATTTTGTCAATGCAAATGCTTTGGAACAGCAAGTCGATACCCCCATAAGAGGTGATAATATCTTGGACATGGTATTAACAAACATGAGTAACCACTGCCGCATCCCTGCAGTATCACCCTCCCTTGTAAAATCTGACCATAAAGTGGTTATGTTCAAAGCCACCATCTCCCCTGACCCCACTAGCTAGGGTCAAACAAAAAAACTTCTCCAAAGCTGATTACAGCCTCCTGTGGGATGGTATAAACAGCTTCACAGCCCCCTCCCCCTCTCTAGGAACTGTCAGCAGTATCCAAAACTATATCAAATTACTATACAAACATTTATATAGATGCATGGAATCAGGAATACCTGGCAGGACTAAATCGTCCTCCGCAAGGAAGAGTAAACCTGTCTGATGGGCATCTGCAATAAATAAACTCTATAACAAAAGAAAAAAAAAATGCTGTCCAGGACCAAGAAGGAGCAGATGGCCATTTGGAAGCAATCTCTCCTTAGCCTAAACAAGCAAATAAGAGCACTAGTGTAATCCTCCAAAACAAACTTTGAGTCCAAATTGGCCACATCTACTAGAGACAGTCATAAGACCTTCTTCACGTTTGTCCATGATCTCAAATGTAGCACCCAGATCTGTTCAGAACTGGTGGTCAAGGACACCACATATACAAATGCTATAGATATAGCAAACTTGCTGGTTGACAGATTTAGTAAAAATTTCATCCCCTGTCCCTCCATCAGTAAGTCATGACATTCCCAGTACATGACCCCTTCCCCTTATAGCTGGGGATAAGGTCATCTCTGGTCTCTCAAAGGCAAAAAATACAGCCACCATGAGACTCGATAACATCCCAAGCTGCATTCTACATGAACTCAGTCAGGAACTTGCAGTTCCATTAGGTGCCCTATTCAAACAAAGCCTGAGTACTGGCTTTGTCTCAGCTGAGCGGAGGACAGCCACTGTCATCCCTTTACAAAAAGGTGGAGCGTCCACTGATCTGGGAAATTATAGACCCATCAGCCTAACTAGCCTGATCTGCAAGGCCATGGAATGGATTATCATGATCCAAATTAATAAGGCCATTGGCAACCTCCAAACATTCGATCCCACAAAGTTTGGCTTTGTCAAGGGGAGGTCATGTCTGTTAAATTTGGTTGACTTTTTTGAGACAGTCACCAAAACCGTGGATGAAGGGAAGACAGTAAACACCACATACCTTGACCTGGCCAAAGCCTTTGACATTATTCCCCACTTGGCATAATAGATAAACTCTTTCAACTAGGCATCAATCCATATATTACCAGATGGGTAGCTAAATGGCTCACTGATAGAACCCACCTGGTCAAAATAAGGGAAGCCACCTCAAGCAGTAGACCTGTATCAAGTGGCATACCCAAGAGTTCAGTCTTGGGGTCTCTGTTATTTGGGATATACTTTTCTGAGGTGCAGGCCAAAACCAGTGGACTATGGCTGACCAAGTTTGCAGATAACTGCAAGCTAAACACTGTCATCAATTCCCCTAGTGACATGGGCATCCTCCAAGAAGGTCTCACTCAAACAAATGAATGGTGCCAGAAACATGGCCTCAAGCTGAAGACAAAAAAAATGCATCATTAACCCCTTTGAGGAAAGTGATGTCCCCACAAATTATCACATTAATAACAATGTCCTAAGGACACAGTCAGTTGTGAGGGATTTGGGTACCCAGATTGATAGCAGCCTGACTTTTGACCACCATGTTGAATCCATTGTATGCAAAGCTTCATGGCCCACGTCATAAGCATGGGTATCTCATCCAGGGATAAAGAGGTCATAACATCCCTGTATTCTTCCCTTATAAGGCCCGTTATTGAGTACAATGCTCCATTCGGCATGAACCTCGCAAAGCACATGCAGCAGCTGGAGAGACCACAGAGTTTCCTCATCAGGAGAATCCAGGGCCTCAAAAATCTTCCATACACAGCTAGACTAAAAGCCCTATCCCTCTACTCAGTTTCATACAGGCTCCTCAGAGGTGACCTCTGTCTGGCATACAAGGCGACCTCTGACACTGCCTTGATGGAACTGCTACATATCCGCAAGTCAAGCTCCACTCGAGTAACCAACACATGTGGCCTCAACCTGGTCTGTGACATCAATAAGACTTGTTAGTGGGACAGATTTATGCCCCAGAGGCTCCCCCATCTCTGGAATAGACTCCCTCTCCATGTCAAGCAGAGTACTTCTTTACTTCTTTTTAAGTGCAACCTAGATAACTGGATGGGCAATAGAAAACACATCCATGGGATTCCACCCATGGCCCTGCTAGACAGAGGCACTGGGTGCTGATTTGTCTATACATGGGCTAAACTCTTGGCTATGCTTATAAGGGCCTCAGGGCCAATAGCCTAATAACTTCCTATGATCCTATGATCCTATGATCCAATGATCCTAAGTCTTGAAAGGATAATGCCTTTTCCTACAACAACCCTTGATGTGTGTGTGTGCGTGTGTGCGTGTGTGCGTGTGTGTGTGTGTGTGTGTGTGTGTGTGTGTGTGTGTGTGTGTGTGTGTATGTGTGATTAACTGA
This sequence comes from Protopterus annectens, assembly GCF_019279795.1. Taxonomy (NCBI): domain Eukaryota; kingdom Metazoa; phylum Chordata; order Ceratodontiformes; family Protopteridae; genus Protopterus; species Protopterus annectens. The sequence continues at coordinate 1,425,148,937 of NC_056728.1, forward strand.
TGTAACCAAGATATTTATTTGACATAGAGTATAGATATTTTTTTTATTTATCACTGCTCTATGTATGCCATCATGCCATTATCAGCACATTGTACATATTATCAATAACTATATAAAATCTTCAGTCACAAACAAACTACATATAAAACTCTCTCTCTCTCTCTATATATATATATATATATATATATATATATGTATATATATATATATATATATATATATATATATATATATATATATATATACACATATATACTTAAACACCACAAAAATACATACCCATCTAAAAGAAACCAGAAAAAAATACAAACAAACCATTTTAGTACGAAAAAAATGAATGACCTAATAAAAAATAACATAAAATATGGAAACCACTCATAAAAATCTGAACTGAATTATAAATATGAGCTCCACTCTAATAGTAAAAATGATTAACAGTCTCACTAGAATAATTAATGTCACAACGTAAGAATGTAAATTAAATTGATGTGCAAAACTGCTTATTCAGTTAGTATATAAATTCCAACAAAATGTCTACACTGGCAAAAAATGAAAACTAAAATTCATCAAATTTCATCAGAAAAAAACTGACCCACCAATAAAAAATAATGAACATTTAACAATCCCATACTAAAAATCTTAAAAAAATGTGAAAGTTATCTTTGGTTGACTTGAACTTCATTGACCCAAATCGTAATCATCCTAATCCAGTGACGTACAGCAGGGATGACTGCTAACATGGGTTCTACAGGGGAAGCAGTTTGAGAACAATTGTAGGTGACAAAGCAATCGTTGACAACGTGTAATCATCAGATTGGAATGTGACCAAATGCTGCTTGAGTTTCCTGTTAGTAATCATGTATTTTAATAAAAATACATATATCTCATATATTTTAATAAAAAAATATATATCTTACATGACCAGGGTGATAACCTAGCATTTTTTATTTTCTTTTTCATTTCGGTGTACATCAGAAGTTTGGGGCCATTCTCTCTTTTTTTCTACTTACATACAAATATGTCAGGAGAAAAGATTAGTCCTCTTTCTGCAGTTATATTTCAAATCATTATTGAAAACTTTTGAATAATTACTGCAAGACTATGCTCTCTCCCAGGATCACACCATCTTTTATCTTCAAATTAAAGACATTTTTGTGCAAGTTTGTATATAACTTAGTGTGACCATTTCTTCTATTCTCCCAAAATTTCTTTTGTTTAAAAGATAAGAGCAATAGAAAAGGATGGGAATATCAAAGCCATATAATTCAATAGATACTACGAAGTATAGCTTATAAGAAAACTTCAAATGAGTGCTTAGGCAGAAAATGCAATTTTCCCTGATGATATTCATCCTCCCATCATAATGAATTCCCCACTAGTACCCACCTCATCTTTAAAGTGGAGCCTCCTTCTCTGGAAAAGCCTATATAGATTATTTATGACACCAGATCCTATAATAAACCTTTGCAGATGAGGCCAACCCTAAATGTTGTAGATGTTTAAACTCAAGTCCACTGCTATCAGGGGGAAAAGATAACTACAGCAAACTTCAGACATTCTGGGGTACTTCTTGGGTGCAATCCAATAAGGTATGCCATAATGAAGAGATTGATAGGAAAGATATTGCGTTCTAACTGTTTTATCCAAGATTTCTGAGAAAAAAATGTATTAAATATTATAGTTTTAGGAACAAAGAAGGTGATTACTCTATACTGGAGAAAACAGTCTCCCCCATTATCAGTGAATGTTTACAAATCCTTCAAAATATCTTTTGGAACAAATAATAGATTGCCAAAAGATGAGGTATATAGATTATAATTCTTTGTAAGTAGCTTCCGTATACACAGCATTTTGAAAACCCAGTCATATGCTAGTTGGAATGTCTATGCAGATATATATATTGTTTGATCCTACCCTGGATGCTGTAGAGATAGACCTTGTATTTTTTATCCAGATTTACATTAGACCACACCATTCTTTTTCCAATGGGTAAGATTTTCTTATTGTTTTTGATTCTGAATTCCAATCTGTTATAGAATTTTATAAGTATTTCTCTTAATCAGACCTTCTACTAGACTGACTACTAGATAAAAGTAGACCTTAGTTCCATGTTTCATTTAATTAATTATTCCTTTAGTTACTCCTTATATCGTTATGATACCACCATAGTTAAACTAAGATGGATGATGTACGTTGATACATAAATGTCAAGGAACTGTCTGTGCCTAAAAGATTTCTATGTAGTTCAGCTGAGTATTTTTTGATATATCCTATCAGACTGCATCAAATGGAATTCAGTCAGTCTGTCTCAGATTTCATCTTGGTATATATATGTATATATATATATATATATATATATATATATATATATATATATATATATATATACATACACAAGATAAGCATTTTCTTATAGTAGCAGTAGGATAATGCTCTGACATTAAATTCCAAGCAGTAATTTTCCATGCATGCCCTACAGTTTTTTATCAATGATATCAATACATGAATACATCCTTAATTTTGACTCACCTGCCACAAAAACATACTCAGTCACACACATCAAAACATAGTCATGATCTTAAAAAACATGCTTCTCTGCAGCGAAAACTCTGAAATCCCAATCCAGTACTTTTTACAGCCCTCCGTCCATTCCAGTGCCTAAATCCACAGGAAAAAAATTAGATGACGAAACATTTAAAACTCGACATAAAATAGCAACTAACGGTCCAACAAGATAACAAACTAACTAAATAAATCATATAATAAAGTACTAATGCACAATCTAAAGGTACAAGTCCCAAAATGAACATAATACATAGAAAGAGACAAAAAACGTTAACCTCCCACATCAACTACACTCATAACCTCACCCTGCAAAATTCAAACTAAATAAAGAAATAAATAAAAAGTACAAATAGCTATGCATACATCTTTGTCAAGTTAAATAAATGAACAGGCATTGTGAAAATTAGGGAGATCTACTTTTTGACACATAGTAACTTTATGATTTCTATCTGCCTTCTAACACCTTTCCAAAATAACATGTCCCAGAATGATCTTAAATGAGTCATCTGAGTTGTTTGATTCCTATTGCAGAAGCCATTTTTTTCACAACTTCCTAGTGTTACTTTCTTTTAGTCTATATATGTAAGGAATGTGTGTTGGGATATGCACAGCTCCTAAAAAAATCTTTTGCACAGATGTCACCTACGATTTACCTGGGTGCATGTTTCAGTGAGTTTTATTCACACATTTTGATGTTAGTTGCTTGTTCTTCAAGTTCTCATAATGGATAAAACAATATAATAAATAAGCAAATATATTCAGACATACTTAGATATATGCATATTCCTATTGTGAGTTGCTCTTTATACCTACATACTTATGTGATTAGTAGATATTTATATGAGCTGTTTGCTAATACTGGCATACATGGAAAGAACAAATACAAAATAACTAAATAGAAATAATTAAGAAAAACAATAAAATTAGAGCTTAATTAACAGAAGGTGGTTGTAATGTGTTATACATGCATATGTCTGGTACTTGGAGGGTAGGTATCACGTACTATTAATTGAAGTTTCACCAGTAACTATTTATTCCTACAGTACAACATGTTGTATATATACTGTGCCTCAGCCCCCCCTACACACACACACACACACACACACACACACACACACACACACACACACACACACACACCAGGAAAGTATGTTATGGTATTTATATAAACAAGCTATATATAAACTGAAAGTAGTTTGCACATATGTCAGTACCATAAACTTCTGGATGGGAAATAAGGTATTGTACTTATTTACATGGAGGTTAAACTGCATAATTTTGTCCTCATGTCTATTAAAAACAAGAGCACGTTATTAGCAAACAGTTGTTGTAGTAAATCTTATAAAAGCAATGGCACCATAATTTGGCAATGGCAATGCAGCTCATGTTTTAGTTCTGTGTATTATTTAGGGAGTCCAACAGCAACTGCTCTCTGACTGGCTAATCAAGATGCAACAGATATTTTCTTCTCAGCCACCACTATGAGATTTCTCAACAGTTTTAGTTTCATTTCAAAAGACATGGGAGAACAAAGGTCATACCAATATCTCTGACAGAAATAAAGAGAACACTAAATATGAATAAAAACATTAGCTTTGAAACTGAATATACAGTATCAGTATTAATCTGAAACACCAGCAGGAAGCAAACCAATTAATATTACTAAGAATTACTTCTTCTTTCAACTTTTACCAGTTAGGGGTCGCCACAGCGGAGCACCTGTCCACTCATGATTGGCAGTGGAGTTTTACAGTGTCGAGTTGCCAGCCCAGCACCTTCTACAGAAGGCACACACACACGCACACACTCACACCTAATCTATTAATAATTTAGTACTGCTGCTGTTGTTCAATCTACTGAAGACAGAGCTGTAGGAAAAGTACAAAAGTAATGACCAGATTCACTGACATCCCCTGTGTGTACCAAAGTGAATATGAATGCCATTTCACTGTAGGTGTGATAGACGTGATGTTTGTGTAAATCTCTGACACAGTTTTTTGGTAAGCCTGAAATAAATCTGTATATCTGCATATTCAGATAGCAGGGCTCAGGAATGTAAACTGTGCATATGTGTTTGAAAAGATGTATAATACTTTTTGTTTTCAAAATATATAAGGTTTTCAACTTTATTTATCAATGTTTTTTTTTTCTGGGAAGTGCAGCTATATATATATGTGTGTGTGTATGTATGTGTGTGTGTGTGTGTGTGTGTGTGTGTGTGTGTGTGTGTGTGTGTGTCTATATATATATATATATATATATATATATATATACACACACACATATTTATATATATATATATATATATATATATATATATATATATATATATATATATATATATATATATATATATATATATATATATGTACATACACATATATATATATATATATATATATATATATGGGACTTTCCGTCGAACACACATTTCACCGAAACGTAAACCACTGAACACACTTTCTCGAAAGTACATTTATTGAAAACGCACTTTTGCCAGAAGGTAAGTAAGCAAACAGCTGTTTGCATGAAGGTTTAGTTGTAAATCAACATGTGGTGTAGATTGTATAACTAAACAAACTGTTGCTTAGATTGTGGTACAGTGGGGATACAGGAATATTCCCTTTTCCCTATTGTAGTGCAATCTTGGAGTAAGAATATTAAAGTAGGGGGTGTGTGGGGGGTACAGCCCCCCACATTGGGGTGCAGGGGACTTGCCCCCCTGCATAAATGTGAGTAGTATTTTATTTTTTAATATATTTTTTTTTGTTGCAAATGTGCATTTTCAATAAATGCACTTTCGCTAAAGCATATTCAGTGGTTTACATTTCGGTGAAACGTGTGTTTGATGGACAGTATACATATATATATATATATATATATATATATATATATATATATATATATATATATATATTTTATTTATTTTATTTATTTTACATTTGTTAACCGGGCTGGTCTAACTGGATACATATCCGTTTTCAGTAGAGGCCCGAGGAGAAAAGCTCCAATACACAATAGAAGTACATATTTAAATTGCAAGATTCAAAGTATTGTTACAACAAGAGAATACAGCTTACATATGCAGGAATGAAAATTTACATAGATGTTATATAAGACTAAAGGACAGACAGGAAATTATACACAGAACATTGATTTCGTTAAAGATACTGAAAAATAGACTGAAACCAGAGATTTTCCTTATTACTAAAAGGAAAGAGAAATTTTAGAGATCTGCAATTAGGGAAATGGGCTAGGGAAGTGGACCTAGAAGTAAAGAGATATGTAGTTAGTCAGGTTCTCGACATGGGCATGTCCATTGTGTGGAGAGATATTCTTTAAGGTTAGCTTTGAAATGATAGAGCGAAGAAGTAAGTCTAAGGTTGTTTGGCAGGCAGTTCCCCTGCTTGCCAATGGAATTTGCATAAAGGGCATCCCCACCTGAGTTTTTGCTTTAATGGTTAGGATCTGGATGCTGTTTGATGATCGGAGACTATTGAGGTTAGTATATGGAGTTAGAATTTTGCACAGTGAGGGAGTTCTATCAGGATGGTTGATAATTTTATAAGCTTCGTGAGTTGGCTAAGTTTGAGGAGATTTGGCAGTTCCAACCAGCCAAGTCTTCGCAGATTAAGGCAATGATGGGTTCGATAAGGGGAACCTGTAATAAATCTGGCAATGTGGTTATAGGCAAGAGAGAGCATGTTAAGTTCACGTTTATTGAGAAAAGAGAGGATCAGGGAAGCATAGAGGAGGGAAGAGAGGAGATGGGTACGAGCAATAGTTAATTTGGTAGTGGGAGTTAGGAAGTTTTTAATCCTGTACATAGATTCTATTTTTTGTTAACAGACTTTACTGTTTGGGTAATGTGTATGTCAAATTTGAGCTTATGATCAATAGTGACACCTAGCAGTTTGGTACTGGTGACAGGGATTATGAGGGTCCCATTAGTGGATTTAATATGAAAGGTTGTGTTGTTAGTGTTTGGGAGTTCTTTACCTAGAGGTGAGAAGACGTTGGGGAAGAAAAGTAATAGTTTGGTTTTAGATGGGTTAAGTAGAAGTTTTAAGTCAGTGAACCATTTTTCAACTAGTGCAAAACAATGTTGTGTGGTCATTTGGAGATTCGAGAGGGAGACGTCGGAGCAGATTAAGGTGGAGTCGTCGGCATATTGTATACAGGTGGATTTAGGGATGATTGATTGAAGGTCATTTATGAAGATGGAAAACAGAAGTGGGCCCAGTATTGAGCCCTGAGGAACGCTTATGGTATTCGGGAGCAGTCCCGATATTCTGTTTTGCCATAGGACAGCTTGTTGCCTACCAGTGAGGTAGGAATTGAACCAGTTTAGTGCTGGAGTGTCCAGACGTAGGGTTTCAAGGATGTTGAGAAGGAATTGATGATTGACCATATCAAATGCTTTGATAGGTCCAGAAAGAGGGCAGATGATATGAGTTTGTTATTGCGATTGTTGTTGATTGAGTCAATAAAGGAAAGGAGGGCAGTAGTTGTACTATGGTGCGGACGAAAACCATGCTGGGCATTGGACAAGAGATTATTAGAGGTCAGATAGTGAAGAAGTTGTTTGTGGATGCATCTTTCCATGATTTTCGCTATGGGGACAGGATGGCTATTGGTCTATAATTTGACATTTCCAGGAGGTACCTCCTTTGTGAAGTGGAATGATATAGGAAGTCTTCCAGATTGAGGGAATGTTCATCTCAGTTATAGATCTGTTTATTAGGATTGATATGGGGTAGGCTATTTCATCAGATGCAATTTGTAAGAATTCGCAGGAAGGTGGTCAGCCGCTAGGGTAGTTGGTTTGAGTTTTTTAGGAGGGAGCGACATAGGAGGAAGAGACTGGCTTTAAATTAAAGGGGGTAGGGTTGTCACGTCGCAGTTTAGCAGCAGGTGGGGAAGTGGAGGTAAGGTGACTGGCTAAGGTTTGGATAGTCTCAGTGAAGAAGGAGTTAAAGGTGTTGGCTACTTCTTCTTGGCCTTTCTCTAAGAGTTTCTCAGGGGTTGGGGTGGAAGTTTTGCCTGGGTGCAGAAGGTTGTTAAAACCTGCCCAGAATTTCTTTGGGTTGTTCTGGTGTTTTTGCTGGAGGCTGCAGAAGTATTGTTTTTTGTCTTGGGTTATGGCAGTTTTTGTGGCATTTCTTAGTTGTTGAAATTTACAACGGTCTTGGGGGTTTTTTGTGGCTCTCCATTTTTCCCAGGCTTGGTCGCGAAGTTTGATTTTGGATTTAGTATCAGTAGTGAGCCAAGGTGCTATGCGAGTTTTGGTTCTAATTTGTCTATGTGGAGCATGTGAGTCAAGTATCTTAAGGAACATGTCATTGAAGTGGGACACACTCTCTTCTAGTGGAAGAGTCTTTAATATGGTCCAGTTGCAGAATTTCAGGTCAGCAAGAAATAATTGAGGGACGAATTTTTTTTTGTTTCTGATTAATCTATATCTTTATATATCTATAATCTATATATATATATATATATATAGAGAGAGTGTACTGTATATATAATGAATGAAAAAGTTAGCTATAATGTTCTTAGCAATAAGGAGTAATTTGAAAGAAACTGTGAGTTTCGCTTCAGGAGAAATGGGTCCATTTAAGGATGAATGAAGACTTTCTACCCAGAGAAACATGCATGAGGGAAAGGCAAGATAAAATGAGGAAAAATTTGACATTTCCCATCCAATTTTTTAGGCTGACCTTGAAGATGACAAGGGTATTTCTCTGTTTGACATGTAGCAGAAGTTTGTTCCAGAAATGATGAATGCACTGGCATATAAATGTGTCAGACCAAAGTGTCTTATTTATCTGCTGATGAAAGTTTAGTTCCTTTTACTTGAGGTATCATTAGTTCTGCAAAGGAATAGTAGGTCAATTACATTTGGATCTTTCATGGCTTGAAAGGCTGGGCACAAATCTCCATGGATGAGTCTGTAAGAGTCTGACTACATAGAATGCCATTCTTGATAACTAAGGTTTTTGAGACCACTGATCTTTTTAGTTATGAATCTCTGAGGTCTTTCAAGTTGTGTGATATATTTAGACAAATACAGGCCAAAAGGTGCATTATATTCAATACTAGGTCTGATAAGATATGAGTACAGGACAATTAAGACTTCTCTGGATGTAGTGGATATGTCTTTGGAAATTAGATTAGCCAGATAAAAGACTTTCTGAGGTACTGTGGACACATGCTTGTCAAATGGTAAGGGATTATCAACGAGTGCCTAAATCTGTTTCATAAGTGTCTGATTTGAAAGGGTGCAACACATGCATGGTAAGTGAAACTTTTTTGTTTACTATTAGCACTATTACTTCAAACTCTTCTTATCTAACTGACCCACAGTCCATGGTAATTTCTGGAATTTCTCCATAAGATAATGCCTCGGAGAAACTAGTTCTGTCTTTATAGGTTCATAGGTTCTTACTAGGCAATCAGAATGCAGACCATTATAAGCCATTCCAAAAAAGAAAGCAGCTTGTGATTGTGAAGTTGGGAAACGTTTGCTGTTGTTTCTGTCCCTCTTCTTCTTCTGTTGGGTTCATGGTGTGTGTGTGTGTGTGTGTGTGTGTGTGTGTGTGTGTGTGTGTGTGTGTGTGTGTGTGTGTGTGTGTGTGTTACTTCACCTTTCATGTGCTGTGTCCTCAAATATAGCAGGGCGTTTATGAATTCAAATAGATCTCTCTCTCTCTCTTATATATATATATATATATATATATATATATATATATATATATATATATATATATATCTTAAATAATAATAATGGAATAAAGATAATAGATCAGTATTTAGCAATAAAAGAACATCTGATTATGACCACAAAAAAATTAGTTATGTCTTGTTGTTAACCTGCTTGATAGCTGGATATACTGACAGTGCAACACTTCTTGCAGCAATGATGATAAAGTCTATGGTGATTATTTGCAGTCTGAGTGTAAATGCAAAAAAAGAGAGAGAGAGAATAAATGAATTGCAAATGTAGGAAGCCTCAGAAGGTTAGTCTCAGTGGTGCTTTGCTAATAGATAGAGCAGGTTTCATGTTGGCCTATGCAATAATTATGAGATGAAATGCTTCACAATTTAAGGTAGCCTTATGCAGGTAGTCCACTGCGTCATTCTAGTTCAGAGGTCAGTTAAAAAAGATCAATAATTAAAATGTGAACACCCAAGATTTGTTCTGAAGAATATTAAGCTTAGTCTTTTATGGGTAAGTTTTGCTATGCCAGCTAAGGATAACTAATCCCAGTCAAGAGAGATGAGGGCTCACTGAGATGATTTTGCATCATAAGTAGAATCATTTTATGAAGGGTTAGTCAGTGGTGGACAACAGCTCATTGCAGATTCTATATCTAAGAGATGAGTGGAATACTTATTGGAGTCACCAGCCAGTCTGTGGGAGGTCAACAGTTCAGTCAAGAGATAGACGTGCAAAGCATTCAAAAGTACATCAGAATTAAGGACAATTGACCTTAGACCAGTCTCCCATGAAGGTGTATTGCATAGGTAGGTAATGATGTGAAGGATTTGAAGGGATGTTTTGGTCATTAATAGTTAGAGGAGGAGTACATTGCACAAATTTTAGATGCATTGTAGGAGGGAGGGAGGTTAAAGATTTTTGATTTGATGCTACAGAAGGGTTGGGAGTCCAATCCCATGTCCTATCAGCAAGGTGTGCTGACAAATATGCAAATCTTGTTGCCAGGGAGAGGCATTACCGCAGCCTTTTAATGCTTACCTCTAGGGTAGGGTCTTCTTGTATTATCCAGTCAGGTTTTGCAGCCAGCTGAGTAGACCCCCCCACACTGAGATGCCTACTCTACACATCATGCCTCATAGTACAGCTCATATCCTACCAGCTGTTAAAAATAAGAATTTAAATGATGAATATGTGGATGCTTTTGATTTGGTGGATTAGGATGTCATCCAAAGAATATTGGAAGGTGATGTAGTGAGTTATAAATATTTAATGGCAGCTTTGGCAACCTTGGGGCAGAAACAGACTAGCTATTACAAATTATATAAATGGGACACTTGGTAGGTGGGGTTACGTAATATATAGCTGTCATTATAGAAAGGGAACCTCATCAACCCACCTGCTCCTGTTGCATTACTGCAACATTACAAAGGCTTACTGTCTACATGGGGAACTGAGTTTTTTTCATTATGACCAAACATTTTGGAATCTACATGCAACTGATGGAATGAATATCATGTGGATACCTTATTGAGTGTGATGTTAGACGAGCCCTGGCTTCCTCCTATTCCACTGCAGAATGAAGGACAGAATAAGTTAATCTATGCTCATCATTGTGCTTGGCTAGCCTGTCATTTTAACCTCTATTGATCCTTTTTTTGGGGAGAGTCAGCAGTCTGCTAAATGTTGGTCTAAAGAGAGCAGGCTGGCAGGCATGGGCACAAGCAAACTGGAAGTATGAATGGCAGCTGAGAACATGGACAAAGTTAAACACACCAGTGGGGCAGTACTAGGGGATCATTGTACGATTTTCCTTAGAGGTCAACTGTGTTGGTAGCCCCAACCAATTAAGGTTGATGTGATTTATTTATTGCTACAAGATTACCCAAATAAGGCAGCCAGGGATCAACGTGTTTTAGCCTTTACTTCTGGTTTTCTATTAAAATCCTAGGCTTTCTCATCCCACTCTTTTTATAAGAGTCTAACCTCAACCTAAGATAGGGAACAGATTTGTTCAGCTTTAATTGGGAAAGAGGTTTTGGCAGGCTGCATGTTAGGACTTTTTTGTACTCCACCATTTTCAGATTTTTGATATCTTCATTGGGTTTAGTACCAAAAAAGAAAGTGGAAATATAGACATATACAACTGTTAAAATCCAAAAGTGCAAAAAATAAAAAGATGCCAGGTAAATCCAAAAGTAGCCCAGAAAAAGGTAGTAAATGAACTAGTAGCAAGAACAGTATTCTTAATGCAAATTTATTGTTTTTTTAAAAACAACGTACGTTTTCGCTACTGTTCGACAGTAGCTTCTTCAGAGAAACAGAACAAACAAAAGCGCCAAACATTTAAACTTGCAGGTGACGTGAATACGCTAAAACACGTCACTGCAAGTTACAAGTAATGATATACGTTAACTAGCTACAATGTATTAATGCAACAATAAAATACATATAAAAACACACTTATAAATCAGTACTGTGTTATAAGGTATATATATATATATATATATATATATATATATATATATATATACAATAAAATACGTTAAGTAAATTAATACTTCTAAAAAATATAAAAAATAGTCAGTTACTACTTTAAAAAAATGTGTTATAATATGTCAGCAGTACTACTACACATTTTCTAAAGGATGCCCAAAATTCATATACAGATTAATCAATAAATTAATGATTAAATAAACTATGTAGTCTTACTATTTAGTTATTTAGTTAATATATACCAAGTATGTTTTACAATGTGTATATTAAGACAATATTCTTTTATACAAAGAATATATTAGTTAATAACACCATAATAATAAAAATAATGATAATATTATACAAAAATCTCAAGTATAAAAAATCTCAAGTATAAAAAGGGGGTCTTCTTTTAAAAATTCTTTTGAAGAATTTTTGTGAAGAATTTTTATATTAATTATAATTATAATTATAATTTAACATTTTAATTTACAAATTTTTGGGGACAATGTGTTAACAAATCATGGCATTGTTCCTCAAAGTACTCCTTAGTTTTAATATACAGTTAATATTGCAATTTTCATTCAACCCAGGTGTACAAAACACATGTAATGTTAGTTGCCATTCTAATTCACAAGCTTCTAAAAGTAGTGAAAAAGGACCTCCTCTGATAGAATAAGGTACATGGTCTATAGCTAAAAAGTAGAAGCTATGACCAGGGTTGTTGAAAATATGTTTCGCCAAAGCATTGTCCCCTTTGTTTTTCTTTATAGCATAGATGTGTTCATACAGCCTTTCACGTAGTTTACGATCTGTTTTCCCTACGTAAAAGGCTGGACAACAATCACATGTAGCTAGATAAATAATAGATTTAGTCTCACAATTGAGTTTATAATTAATATAATATTTTTTATTTCTAATAATAAAAGAATTTGATGTTCTCAAATATTTGCAATAATTGCAAGAACCACAAATAAATGTCCCCTTTTGTCTCGAATTAAAATCAGTTTCTTTGTTTCTTTCAAGAAGCATTTTAAGATTGTTACCTTTCTTGTATACTACAACAGGATTTTGTCCTAATTTTTCTGAAAGTTGTAAATTATTCCTAATAAAATACCAGTTCTTAAAAACTATATATGTAATCTGGTTAGAATTAGTATTGAAAGTGGTAATAAAACTAGTAATAGGTTGTTTGACAAAAGGAATATTAAAACAATTCTGATTGTCCATATTGTTTAAAGTAAAAATGTCAGGGGGAGAGCTAGTGGGGTTATCAAAGATGTTACAACTGTCTTTAACAAGTAATGGTGTATAAATTCCATTAGATCGTTTTAGTCCAACTTCTTGGATCATCTCATCAATAAGTGCTAAAGGATAACTGTGGTTAAGGAACATATTTTTCAAAAGTTGACATTCTCTTTGAAAAGTTGTATCAAAGGAACACATCCTAGCTGCTCTAATAAGTTGCCCTTTAATTATTGACCATTTTTGTTTGAATGGATGGGAGCTTGTAAAATGGAGAAAGGAATTACAATAGGTAGATTTTCTAAAAATAGATGAAAAGTAAAGGCCTTTTACAGGGTCCTTGTTAAGCTTGACGTCTAAATAATCAATCTCTGTAGTAGAGAAATGGTAAGTAAATTTAAGAAATTTAAGAGGCCACAGATTTTCCGTTGTAACTCCCTTTAACTGGAGTCAGGCGTCTGCATCTCTGTGCCCCAAGTGGAAACCTGACCGTTTTCACTGTCTAGTAGCCTAACCTTGGAATTTTGAGATAACTGGGACTCCAGATTACAGGCCAAGGTAGAGTTAAGCGTGGAGGCAAGTACTTCCTTTCCCAACCCTGTTTACCTGAAAAAACTCCTTTATCTCTGAGGCCCCTACTGCTACTGAGTCTAGGTTTACTGTCAGGCAACTTTACAAAGGAATTCCCTGAGCAATGGGAATGGCCAGGTCTCACCAACTGATAACATTAATGTGAGTATTCATTATAGAATACATTCGTCCTGAACCCTTTGCTTAAATATTATCCTGTCAGAAGTTGTTTTTTATGTAAAGGTTTTACTCGTTTTTTGCTGTACACTGCATGCTTAACTTGTTTTACTTGATTTTTTCTCCAATGTTTATTGCTCTCTACCTAGTAATTTTAGTGATACTGTGTTTGTTTAATTGCTTATCCACTGCTACCACTTTCTGCTACTAGCTACTTAGCTTTTTTCACTCACTATCTCTCTCCCTCCTTTACCTTATAACAGAGTGGCCAGCTGTAAGACTCCAGCAAAGTCCCTTTCCAGACTCTTTCCCTCTGGGATTAAAGGAACCTCAGACCTGTGCCCATAACGTACACTATCAAGAGGCACCGACTTATCTTGTGAATATAAGTATGTTATGTTTCCTTGCTAGAGCAGACTTACTCTATTTGTGTACCTCGGGTTAAGCAACCCTCCAGTACCTCCTGCAGCCTACTTACTTATTTCCCCCTTCCACATTAGATACCTCCATCCTAATTCTATCTTTATCTACCTCTACTATCCCTAATTGTTAGCATACTACTCTCCTTCCCCTCCCCTTTCGTACCTAGTCCTCTGCTATATTGTCTGTTCCTGTAATCTTACTTCCTCCACACAGGGGCACCTCTATCATAGCTCTCCTGTGTTCTCCTTCTCTTCCACCCTGCTTAACTTCTGCCTCCATTACACTTTCTTATCGAAAGCATTCTTCCTGACCTGCTTTTTTAACATAACCTCATTTACCTTACCTGTTTTCCTCTCACTCTATATCCTCTACATTCTTACCTCTACTCATTACAGAAATTACTTATAATTTTCTTTCTCTAACTCACTGTCTTACCTGTTTTTCTCCCTTCTCTGATTGTTTCCTGCTGAACTTCTCTCTCTTGTGTCTACCGCTCCGTTAGCCTCTGGCTCACTCCGCTCCCCACCCTACCCCCAATTCCCACCCACCCCCAGGGGCCCTACCTTTATACTTGCTAAGACACTCCCCCTACTAATTAACCACCTATCTCATTTCCTTCACACACCACCTATCAACACCATACTCCAAATCCTACAACCACACCCTCTCTCCACACATCTTTCTAACTGCCTCACCTCACTCTACTGTTCACACCTCACAAACTCATACTTGCTAAACTCATCTCAATAGGAGCATGCCTTCAAGCCTTAACTCAATCTTTTCATTACTTCTTCTTAACAGCCTTCTCTACTACTATACTCTTACCTCCTATGAATATCTTATCCTTAGCCAACCTCCTGTATTAGCCAAACACACCACATCTACACTTCCTCTACCTGACCAAACACACATTAATATACTATCAACCTGTCCCTACCTTCCCCCTCTCTACCACAAAATACACCACTATAGATTCCAAACCTCTAAACGATTTTATCTAATACCCTGCAAAAACCTAAAAGTATTTCAAGTCCCACAAACACTTTTATTGATATATGGTGACATCCACCCCAACCCTGGCCCCAATACTCTCATAAGCCATACCCCATCAAATCTAACTTCTAACTGTTCTACGTCACCTTTCTCCTCTGACTCCCTCTGTATTGCTCACCTAAATATTCGTAGCATCAACAATAAAATTACACAACTCCATGCCTTAATTGATTTCTATGCCTTTGATATTCTCTGTCTCACTGAAACTTGGCTTAAACCCACTACCAAAGACAACGAATTTACTCCCCCAGGTTATAGCACCTTAAGGCAAGATCGTCTTAGAAAAAAGGGCGGGGGGGTGGCCCTTTTATACAAATCCCAACTACAAGTAGCCTTAATTGACTCCTTGCCCCCCTCCCCAGCTAATGCTGAAATACTCTGTGCCAAACTCCAAGTTAATAAAACCAAGGCTATTTATATCATATGTTCCTACATCCCTCCAGGCAAAAACATTAGCACACTAGAAAATATCCTAGGCTGGGTCTCCAGTAACTTTCCCCAGGAAACCATAATCTTAGGAGACTTCAATATTGACTGGAACTCCTGCATATCTCCAAAACCCTCCATTCACCTTAATCTCTTTAACTTTCACCAAACCATCAACTCCCCTACTAGAATACACAAATCAACCCACAAACAGACCACTCTAGATTGGATACTAGTTAACAACAATCCCCTCCTATAAAACAGGAATACTCCCTGACAACATCAGTGACCACCTCCTGACCTTTATCACTAAACAAAAATACTACAATCCCAAGCAAGCTACCTATCGTACCATACACAACAAAACAGATTTTAACCTAGCATCCTTTCAAAACGAACTCAAAGAATACGACTGGTCAACTCTAAAATACCTCCCAATAGACGAAGCAGTAACCCATTTCAATAATACCTTCCTACAAATTCTTGACCATCATGCCCCACCCCGCTTAATCAGACTAAGCTCCAAGGCAGCCCCATGGCTCTCCAAAACAACTAAACAAAATATGCGAGCTAGAAATAAACTATGGGCTAAATGGAGGTCCACAAAAAACCCTACCGACCACCAAAATTTTAAGCACCTCAGAAACACAACAAAGAAACTTATCTATCTAGATAAAAAAAACTATCACTTCAAATATCAGCAAAACCAAAACCCCAAACAATTTTGGTCAGGAATAAACAAATTACTCCATCCAGGGAACACCAAGACACCTACCCCAGCTAGTCTAGCTCAAACCCAAGCTGACACAATAGCCAACACCTTCAATGACTTCTTCTCTCAAACAGTCACCTCTCTGGCAAACACCATGACTCCCCCCCTATCCCTCCATATAACCACTACCCACAACAGCACCCCAGGCTAAAGTTTAATACTGTCTCCACAACCTATATCGTAAATTACTATCTAAACTCAAACCTTGCACCCTTCTGCCGACAAGCTACCAGCTGAATATCTTCAACTAGCTGCAACCGAACTAGCCTACCCAGTCTCCATCTTAATAAACAGAACTATAACTGAGTCCAAAATCCCATCCTGTTGGAAAATCTCCCATATCATTCCACTCCATAAAGGAGGTAACTCTAACGAACTTTCCAATTTTCGGCCTATTGCCCTTCTATCTCCTCTATCCAAAATAATGGAACGCTGCATACACCATCAACTCTTACATCACCTCTTGAATAACAACTTGCTTGTAGATTCACAACATGGTTTCAGGCCCTACCACAGTACCTCTACTGCCCTTCTCTCCTTCACTGACATAATCAACAAAAATCGCAACAACAACCTGTTCTCCTCTGCACTATTCTTAGACCTCTCGAAAGCATTCGATATGGTCAACCATCAACTTCTCCTCCACACTTTAGAATCCCTGTCACTCGACTCACTAGCACTACAGTGGTTTGACTCCTATCTAACAAACAGAAAACAAGCAGTCCTTTGGGACAGCCATCTATCCTCTCAACTCCCAGTGACTATCGGCGTCCCACAAGGGTCCATCTTAGGTCCCCTACTTTTCTCTATATTCATAAATAACCTGCCTACTTCCCTCCCTACAACCATCTGTATACA
Source organism: Protopterus annectens (assembly GCF_019279795.1). Lineage (NCBI taxonomy): Eukaryota > Metazoa > Chordata > Ceratodontiformes > Protopteridae > Protopterus > Protopterus annectens. The sequence goes on from NC_056728.1 coordinate 1,425,166,216, forward strand.
GTATGCTGACGATTCTACTCTCATCTGCTCTGCTCCATCCCCAGTAGAACTCCACTCCTCTACCCAACTGGTTTTCACAGCTGCAGAAAAATGGTTTCAACACATCTGTCTCCTCCTAAATCCCAAAAAAACCAAACTTCTACTTTTCACTCCAACCCTTAAATCCACCCCAATCACTTTTTCCATTGTGTCCTGCAATGGCACTGTCATTAAACCTGACGATTCCACAAAACTGCTAGGTGTTACCATAGACAATCAGCTAAACTTTGACTATCACATTGATTTAACTATCAAGGCAGTAAATAAAAGATAGGTGCCCTCTACAGACTCAAACCCTTTCTTACTGCCACATCCCGAGTATCCCTTGCCCAAACTCACCTCATCTCTACACTACTGTATGCCTCTCCTTCCTTTATCAACATTTCTAAAGCTAACCTTCAGAAACTGAATCTAGCCTACCATAGTATTGCCAGATTTGCAACTGGCTCTCCTTTCCATACTCATCACTGCCTTAACTTAAAGAAACTCAACTGGCTAGAACTTCCAAACCTAATACTCCTACAGCAACTAGTCATGACTTTTAAAATTCTACATTACCCTCCAATACACCCATACTGAACAACCTTATCACACCTTATAAAAATCTCACGACACTTCGCTCAGCCAACAAGCTCCTAGTAACTACTCTCAAATCTCATAATAAAGCAGGTAACTCCTTATTTGCAAATACTGTCGGATCATATTGGAATAAACTTCCCACTGAACTGACCTCCCTAAGCTCATGTCAGCTTTTCAAAAAACAGATTAGAAATTATTTACAAAATCACTGGCTATGCCCATGCTCCAATCCTGACTGATAACTGCTATACTACCTGCTTTCTTAGCTAACACTATATTAAATACTACCTTTCTCTTTGACAATGCTTGTTTTCTTTCTTTTTCGTATAGTGATATTTAATCTGTAACGATTATAGTATGATAGTGGAGCTTTCCTCCTCAACCCTTTGCAGAAAATAGATAACTATCTGGTCAGATTAGACCAGTAATACTGTATATTCATTTGTACTTTGCTTTTTTAGGCACTGTTTTCATTGTTTTATTGTTTGATTATTTTCTTGATTAGTGTTTTTAGTTTCCTTTAACTGTATAATTAGTATGATAGTGGAGCTTTTCTCCTCGGGCCTCTGCTGAAAATGGACATGTATCCAGCCAGACTAGCCCGGTTAACAAATGTAAAATAAAATAAAATAAATAAAAATAAATAAGAAAGTTAGTTGTAGAATTGAAAAAGTCAATCAAATCTAATGCCTCACTAACATTCCCATTAAAGAGAATGAAGACGTCATCTAGGAATCTGGTGTAGTATTTGATGCGTGGCATGAACACTGGGTTATTAAAGATGTAATGTTTCTCCCAGTATGCTACAAATAAGTTTGCCACACTAGCACTACATGGTGAACCCATTGCTATCCCTTGTTTCTGTAGATAATATTCTTTGTTAAAAATGAAAAAGTTAGATGTTAAAATAATGTCTAACAATTCAGAAACGACATCAATTTCTCTTTGAGTTGCATTAAGCTCCTTCAAAATAAGTGTGATCCATTCTACCGCTTCATTGTGTGGTATAGATGTATATAAGTCGACAACATCAACTGTCAGGAAATTGTAATAAATATCAAAGTTCAAATTACTGATGTTACTAAGAAATGACCATGAGTCCTTACAAATTTCCGGGATGTTTTTTATATATTTTGAAAGGATGTTGTCCACCAGTTGTGCACAAGGATATGTCATGGATCCATGGCCATCAATAAGGGCTCGCATAGGAGGGTTGTTGAGATCCTTATGTATCTTAGGGATCCCAAAAATTATGGGAACCTTAGGAAAGAGAATGTCGATGTAATTATAAGTGTCATAATCTATCTTGGCTCCAATGAAAATATCCCTAAAATAACCTCTAATTCTAGAATGGGATATGTTTATTTCATTTAATGAGATGAAGTATATGCTGGACTTTGTAGCACTTCTAGCATTTTCGTAATGTACTCAAAAGTATCGAAGATAACCAGACCACCTCCTTTGTCTGGTTTAATCACCCTCATGGGGGATGCACAGAGGTTGTTGAAAGAGGTCAACTGCTCTCTAGATATATTAGGTTTCTCATACTTGTTACTTGGGTATAACGTTTGACTAAGGTGTCTGATGTCTAATTCACACATATTTTCAAATGTTAATAACGCAGGATGTAAAGGGGGGTTAAATGTACTACTAGACCTTAAAATGTCTGGAGCTGTGAACACTGAATTGTTAAACAATAAGTGTGGATTAAGTTTTCTCACGTAACATTTTAAGTCAATAATAGTTCTTGCCAAGTTAAAATGTTTGCTTGGTACAAATGTATTACCATGAGCCAACAGTTCGATCAATGGGTAGTCTAGTTCAATACTAGAAAAGTTATAGATTTTAAAGTCCCCTTGTGTATTAGTTAACATTCTTAATTTACTCCCTTCATAAGTGCCAGCATTATTGCCATCGGGTTCAAGTGTTACCGATAGTTGTTTCGGTTCTTGTTCTTGTTCCTCTGGAACCGATTGTTGCGTGCTCCTAAAAAATTCCCCTTATTTGAGCTGTTGTTTGAATTAATGTTATCTGCAGTTCCTTGTTGGTAATTCCTAAAATTGTTGTTATTGTTGGCTCGGATTCTGTTGCTCCGTCTTGGTACCTCAATGAATTCATCCTCCGTTGTTTCTTCTAAAATGTCTATGTCAGTTGTATTAGAATTAGCAGGATATGTTGGTGTATCAGAAGTATTTACTAGAATTTTGTCACCATTACCAGATTGCAATTTAGGATAAACATTGTTATGCATGTAAGCTGTTCTGTCTCTTGAAAGTTTCTTGACCTTATTCAGTTTAAGTTTATCCACTAATGCATCAATACTTGAAAAAATCCGCCTGTAATCAGATTTTTACCTGTTAAAGTCAAGATCATTTTTGATGGAATTGTCCAGGTCATTCACTTCAGTTATTAAAGAGGTGATATATGCAGAATAATGTTTGACCATTAGTTCTAGAAGTTGAGCCCCCTGTTGGTCAAAGAGGGCTATAAGGTCATTATGAAATGCACTATCTACTAGTAAACCAGTAGGAAAAAAGGTAGTCCGAAGACCCTTAGGTACTACTTTGTCATTCAAGCATTGTTTGAAATAAGCCACTTCTAACTGCAACTTTTTCAATTTTACCAGTTTACTGTCAAAACTCTTAAGTTTATCTGCATTAGTATTGTTACTTACTGTTGGGGGTTCCATACCCGCAGCCGGACGTTCCTGTGAAGATTGTATGACAAAATTAAACTTGTCTGTGTTCTGGATCCAGTCCTGGATCAATGGACCGCCAATAAGTGCTTGGTCTGGCCCCCTTGTCTCACCTTCGTGTATCTGGTTAGCAGATGTTATAAAAGTCCGTTCACTCCGTTGTGGCAGTGATAAAATCGTTGCAGGCTTATCTCTAATCAGAGTATCATGTAAAACTGGTACATTACCAAAATTGCATGTGGCATTTGATGTATTTTTGTCTAGTGGTACACTTTGTACACTAGAATGCTGAGGTTGCGCTGGTGGTATCGTAGAAACTGCTGTAGAAACATTCGAGTTGTTGCTGACATGCATATTGGGTTCAGAATGAACCACGAGTGGCGTGTCCATTTCTCTCTTATCCAAGGTGTCTAAGTGAAATGAAATCAAGTCCATACGCTTGGAGAGAGAGCGTAGCAATGACGGAATATCCGTCTGTTCAGCTGGCTCATTTTGAATATTCGTCCCGAATAGGTTCGGAGTCCCTGGGCTGGAATGGATGCCTGAAGCCATAACCCAAACTCACAACTGTTAAAATCCAAAAGTGCAAAAAATAAAAAGATGCCAGGTAAATCCAAAAGTAGCCCAGAAAAAGGTAGTAAATGAACTAGTAGCAAGAACAGTATTCTTAATGCAAATTTATTGTTTTTTTAAAAACAACGTACGTTTTCGCTACTGTTCGACAGTAGCTTCTTCAGAGAAACAGAACAAACAAAAGCGCCAAACATTTAAACTTGCAGGTGACGCGAATACATTAAAACATGTCACTGCAAGTTACAAGTAATGATATACGTTAACTAGCTACAATGTATTAATGCAACAATAAAATACATATAAAAACACACTTATAAATCAGTACTGTGTTATAAGGTATATATATATATATATATACAATAAAATTCGTTAAGTAAATTATTACTTCTAAAAAATATAAAAAATAGTCAGTTACTACTTTAAAAAAATGTGTTATAATATGTCAGCAGTACTACTACACATTTTCTAAAGGATGTCCAAAATTCATATACAGATTAATCAATAAATTAATGATTAAATAAACTATGTAGTCTTACTATTTAGTTATTTAGTTAATATATACCAAGTATGTTTCACAATGTATATATTAAGACAATATTCTTTTATACAAAGAATATATTAGTTAATAATACCATAATAATAAAAATAATGATAATGTTATGCAAAAATCTCAAGTATAAAAAATCTCAAGTATAAAAAGGGGGGGCTTCTTTTAAAAATTCTTTTGAAGAATTTTTGTGAAGAATTTTTATATTAATTATAATTATAATTATAATTTAACATTTTAATTTACAAATTTTTGGGGACAATGTGTTAAGTATTGATGCATTAGTGGATAAACTTAAACTGAATAAGGTCAAGAAACTTTCAAGAGACAGAACAGCTTACATGCATAACAATGTTTATCCTAAATTGCAATCTGGTAATGGTGATAAAATTCTAGTAAATACTTCTGATACACCAACATATCCTGCTAATTCTAATACAACTGACATAGACATTTTAGAAGAAACAACGGAGGATGAATTCATTGAGGTACCAAGACGGAGCAACAGAATCCGAGCCAACAATAACAACAATGTTAGGAATTACCAACAAGGAACTGCAGATAACATTAATTCAAACAACACCTCAAATAAGGGGAATTTTTTAGGAGCACGCAACAATCAGTTCCAGAGGAACAAGAACAAGAACTGAAACAACTATCGGTAACACTTGAACCCGATGGCAATAATGCTGGCACTTATGAAGGGAGTAAATTAAGAATGTTAACTAACGCACAAGGGGACTTTAAAATCTATAACATTTCTAGTATTGAACTAGACTACCCATTGATCGAACTGTTGGCTCATGGTAATACATTTGTACCAAGCAAACATTTTAACTTGGCAAGAACTATTATTGACTTAAAATGTTATGTGAGAAAACTTAATCTACACTTATTGTTTAACAATTCATTGTTCACAGCTCCAGACATTTTAAGGTCTAGTAGTACATTTAACCCCCCCTTTACATCCTGCGTTATTAACATTTGAAAATATGTGTGAATTAGACATCAGATACCTTAGTCAAACGTTATACCCAAGTAACAAGTATGAGAAACCTAATATATCGAGAGAGCAGTTGACCTCTTTCAACAACCTCTGTGCATCCCCCGTGAGGGTGATTAAACCAGACAAAGGAGGTGGTCTGGTTATCTTCAATACTTCTGAGTACATTACGAAAATGCTAGTAGTGCTACAAAGTCCAGCATATACTTCATCTTCATTAAATGAAATGAACGTATCCCATTCTAGAATTAGAGGTTATTTTAGGGATCTTTTCATTGGAGCCAAGATAGATTATGACACTTATAATTACATCGACATTCTCTTTCCTACGGTTCCCATAATGTTTGGGATCCCTAAGATACATAAGGATCTCAACAACCCTCCTATGCGAGCCCTTATTGATGGCCGTGGATCCATGACATATCCTTGTGCACAAATGGTGGACAACATCCTTTCAAAATATATAAAAAACATCCCGGAAATTTGTAAGGACTCATGGTCATTTCTTAGTAACATCAATAATTTGACCTTTGATATTTCTTACAATTTCCTGACAGTTGATGTTGTCGACTTATATACATCTATACCACACAATGAAGCGGTAGAATGGATCACACTTATTTTGAAGGAGCTTAATGCAACTCAAAGAGAAATTGATGCAGTTTCTGAATTGTTAGACATTATTTTAACATCTAACTTTTTCATTTTTAACAAAGAATATTATCTACAGAAACAAGGGATAGCAATGGGTTCACCATGTGGTGCTGGTGTGGCAAACTTATTTGTAGCATACTGGGAGAAACATTACATCTTTAATAACCCAGTGTTCATGCCACGCATCAAATACTACTCCAGATTCCTAGATGACGTCTTCATTCTCTTTAATGGGAATGTTAGTGAGGCATTAGATTTGATTGACTTTTTCAATTCTACAACTAACTTTCTTAAATTTACTTACCATTTCTCTACTACAGAGATTGATTATTTAGACGTCAAGCTTAACAAGGACCCTGTAAAAGGCCTTTACATTTCATCTATTTTTAGAAAATCTACCTATTGTAATTCCTTTCTCCATTTTACAAGCTCCCATCCATTCAAACAAAAACGGTCAATAATTAAAGGGCAACTTATTAGAGCAGCTAGGATGTGTTCCTTTGATACAACTTTTCAAAGAGAATGTCAACTTTTGAAAAATATTTTCCTTAACCGCAGTTATCCTTTAGCACTTATTGATGAGATGATCCAAGAAGTTGGACTAAAACGATCTAATGGAATTTATACACCATTACTTGTTAAAGACAGTTGTAACATCTTTGATAACCCCACTAGCTCTCCCCCTGACATTTTTACTTTAAACAATATGGACAATCAGAATTGTTTTAATATTCCTTTTGTCAAACAACTTATTACTAGTTTTATTACCACTTTCAATACTAATTCTAACCAGATTAGATATATAGTCTTTAAGAACTGGTATTTTATTAGGAATAATTTACAACTTTCAGAAAAATTAGGACAAAATCCTGTTGTAGTATACAAGAAAGGTAACAATCTTAAAATGCTTCTTGAAAGAAACAAAAAAACTGATTTTAATTCGACACAAAAGGGGACATTTATTTGTGGTTCTTGCAATTATTGCAAATATTTGAGAACATCAAATTCTTTTATTATTAGAAATAAAAAATATTATATTAATTATAAACTCAATTGTGAGACTAAATCTATTATTTATCTAGCTACATGTGATTGTTGTCCAGCCTTTTACGTAGGGAAAACAGATCGTAAACTACGTGAAAGGCTGTATGAACACATCTATGCTATAAAGAAAAACAAAGGGGACAATGCTTTGGCGAAACATATTTTCAACAACCCTGGTCATAGCTTCCACTTTTTAGCTATAGACCATGTACCTTATTCTATCAGAGGAGGTCCTTTTTCACTACTTTTTGAAGCTTGTGAATTAGAATGGCTACTAACATTAGATGCATTTTGTACACCTGGGTTGAATGAAAATTGCAATATTAACTGTATATTAAAACTAAGAAGTACTTTGAGGCAAAATGCCATGATTTGTTAACACATTGTCCCCAAAAATTTGTAAATTAAAATGTTAAATTATAATTATAATTATAATTAATATAAAAATTCTTCACAAAAATTCTTCAAAAGAATTTTTAAAAGAAGACCCCCTTTTTATACTTGAGATTTTTTATACTTGAGATTTTTGTATAACATTATCATTATTTTTATTATTATGGTATTATTAACTAATATATTCTTTGTATAAAAGAATATTGTCTTAATATATACATTGTGAAACATACTTGGCATATATTAACTAAATAACTAAATAGTAAGACTACATAGTTTATTTAATCATTAATTTATTGATTAATCTGTATATGAATTTTGGACATCCTTTAGAAAATGTGTAGTAGTACTGCTGACATATTATAACACATTTTTTTAAAGTAGTAACTGACTATTTTTTTATATTTTTTAGAAGTATTAATTTACTTAACGTATTTTATTGTATATATATATATATATATATATATATATATATATATATATATATATATATATACCTTATAACACAGTACTGATTTATAAGTGCGTTTTTATATGTATTTTATTCTTGCATTAATACATTGTAGCTAGTTAACGTATATCATTACTTGTAACTTGCAGTGACGTGTTTTAATGTATTCACGTCACCTGCAAGTTTAAATGTTTGGCGCTTTTGTTTGTTCTGTTTCTCTGAAGAAGCTACTGTCGAACAGTAGCGAAAACGTACGTTGTTTTTAAAAAAAACAATAAATTTGCGTTAAGAATACTGTTCTTGCTACTAGTTCATTTACTACCTTTTTCTGGGCTACTTTTGGATTTACCTGGCATCTTTTTATTTTTTATTTATTTTTATATAGACATATACACCATCTATCCTTCCTCAGGACACCTGTTAATGATGCCATAGGTGAAGCAGATTTCAAGGTACATTATCCATCACTGGATGATATTATTGAAGTAACAGGCAGGTTTCCGGATCTGTGGCTCTTTATGCTGTATTATAGAATCTGTTTTTTGTTTACTTCCTGTTTGGGCAGAGGACTGTTCCCTTTTAGGAATTCATTGTAGTGGGCATATTATTTTGTTATTGCGATGCCAGTGGGTTGTTCTGTAATCTGTACAACGCTGCAATGGTGCTGGGAAAAACAGGTCCCTCAACAGGCTGCAGTACACCACTTAGATGCTTTCTTAATAGTGGGGGATGGCTCAGCTGGTGCAGAAGGTGGTCTACAAGCCTTCTTGTGCTTGTATGAAGAACTGGCGATCCACTTAGTAGGAGACAAATTTGTTGGACCAGTAAAAAAGCTTTTCGTTTTTCTGGGGTTGAAGAATGATGCTTACATTTTTTAATACCTTCTGAAAAGATTGTGTGCTTGAAGAAAGCCTTCAGTGAATTCAAGGACAAGAAAAAGGTGCAGGTGAAGACAAGCATAAAACTTTTAGACATACTTAATTTTGCCTTCATGGCAGTAAGGCTAGACAGACCAATCACCAGTTCTGTTGTTAGCATGTTAAGGGGAGGTACACAGAAACATCATTTGGTAAAAGTGACCACCCATGTCGTTGAAGATCTCTGAATTTGGGAAGTATTTTTGTCCAACTTTAATGGTGTTTCTTTGTGCCAGGAGGGATGTGCTTTAACCTCTACTTGCATTTGTTCATGGATGAAGCTGGAGGGTTGAGCACGGGAGCCTTTTGCCAGAGACAGTGGTTTCCCACTTCCTGGATGGCTGCCTGATCTCAGGAATTAAAAAGAATATTACATTTTTGTAAATCATGTCTATTGTTTTGCTAACCAGAAAATCATTTTCCACTAAGATAGCCAAGCAGTGGTTATTGCTCTCTCAAAGAAGTAATGAAAAGTCTTTCTGGGTGCAATCAGTTTTAAGGGTATGGATTCTGCACAGCTTAAAAATTAATTTGCTGTTTAAAGGCAAGCATGTTCCACAAAAACTCAACACTTTAGCAGAGGCACTTTCTCACTTGCAGGTCCCATTGTTTTGCTGAATAACTTTGGATGCTCAGCTAGAATTTACACTTGTCCCCTACTGAGTATGGTTGCTTGAAGAAGAATGATTACTCATCTCATATGTAGATCATGGGCTAATATTGTATAAGGAAGTCATATAGGACTAGTTTACAGGCTTTTCAGAGTTTTTGTGCAGGACTCCTCCCCCAGGAGGCCTCATGGTCTCCTCACTAGGGACTTGTTTTCTGTGGTGTACTTCCTGTAAATGGGTGTATGTGAGGACCATTCACATCCACTTGGCTGTGTTCAATGTCAGATCCAAAGTGTGGACATGCCAGATTTTACAAAATGTTGATTCATCAGTAGCAACCTTTTTTGCAGAGTCAGAAATGATAGGTAGTCTATAGAAAAAAAACGTTACTGCAAAGAGTTTTCTTAGAGTTACACAATACTTTAGTGTGCTATAGTTTTACACTGTTTTGCATTCTGTCTTTTTTTATTTGCTACTTGTATTAGGGTGTTGTTAGGTTTAAGGAATTGCCTTTAATCCTATCTCATCAATCAGTGGCTTTCATCTCAAAGTCTGTTTCTATATGGGTTTGAAAATTTAAAACTGAACAAAAGAGTAAGGGTCAGGAGGTATGGCTGTATGAGGGCTCTGTACGACTTTTATGCCTAGTTCATCGGTTTCATACCCTTTGGAGCATTTTGCATTCTAATCCTTCACAATATTTAGTTTTTAAATTGCCCTCTAGGTGACATGTGACTCCTAAGAACTTAGATGAGTGTATGAGGAAGGCATTGTTAAATCACATTCCATCTGAATACGCTGGACATCTAGTCTGAGTAATGAAAGCAATTCTGTGCAGGTTATAAATACGGTTGGGTGTTGGTCCTCTGCTTCATTTTTAAATTATATGTGTTAATATTTTGTGCTTTTGGTAACAGGTGTGAGGATAGTCATTATGGGACACTCCATCGCACATGCAGCAGCAAGAGTGGCTACCCAGCCCAATGGCGCTGCGTTGGGTTTATATTCATCAGAATTTGAAATAGTTTGGAAAGGGATACCTGGTTTAATGATCTTCAGATGGTATACTGAATGATTTGTTGCAGTGTATTGGGTCTCTGTGGATTCTCATTGCTCACGTTGACAGTAATGACTTGGGCATCCCTCCAAAGAGGTTTTTGTTATCCATTATGTATCATGAGTTGTCAAAGCTGAGGTCCTTCTTGCCTGACTCAACCATCAGTGGTTGGCATTATTATCAGATTTTTTTGGTAACAAGCAACATCCCCTTAAGCCATTGAATTAACAAGGACATTTATTAACCAGAGAGTGTCAAGGGTGATTTATGTATTGCAGATCAGTGTTGTTGAACATTGGGACTTTACAAATTCAGATCCCGTTTAGTTTGCTCCTGATGGAGTTCACTTGTCTCAGTTTAGTTTAGATTTTAACAGTGTGGATTTAGTTTTATTTATTCAGTCAAGATTTGATCCATTGTTTCATGGCAACATGTATGTGTGTATGTGAATATATATATATATATATATATATATATATATATATATATATATATATATATATATATATATATATATATATATATATATATATATATATATATATATATATATACATAGAGAGAGAGTACTAAGTTTTATATATGTATATATTGCAATAAGCTAAATAAAGATGTGAAGGGAGTTATTCATTGGAGTTGATATAATGATGTTTGTAACTGTATATTTTCTAGGTTTTCATTTGCTACATAAGCTGTCATAAAGCAAATGATGGGTTTATGTTATATGTGTTTGTTAACCATTAACCAGTCAGTAGATTTATGAGATATAGCCAACAATTTTTGGGAAAGAGGCTGTGAATCTGCCTGGTGGGTGTATGTGGGATGGCCTGCCCCATTTAATTCACTCCCATTTCCTGGACCAACTGATAACCCTTCAGTGGGGAAGGGACTAGTACAGTATATTGCCCAGTGTTTATAGGGCTGATGGCTGTGGTCACCAGTATGCATGGGCATGTTTGGAGAACAATAGCAGATGCTACTCAGTCAGTTGCCATCTAGTGATGGTATTTGAATATTGCTAACGCTTGAGCATGGTATTTTCAACTTAAGTTGGTAACTGGTCATGTTAATAAAGCTTTTGTTGCTATGGCAATAAGTGTACATGTCATTTCTTCGCACAAGGCTTTAACAGATAGAGACAGGAAAGATTTTTCTGCTGACACAGCTTGTTCTTTTAGCATCTTATCTACTTAATCTGGTTATTTTTCTGTTTTTCTTGTGCAATTATCTATTATTTGACTTGTTTAATTTTTAACTGTACTGTATATTTTTTTTTTCTTTCTTTTAAGTAAAGCATTTTTATTTATTTACCTTTAAAAGGCTTTAACTGATTAAGGATTTATTAATTGATGAGAGGTTACTTACTGTGAAGCGTGACTATATGCTGGTATCTGCTTCTGCATGCCCAGACTGCTGTGTTATACATTATCATTTCTGTTTTTGCAATTATTTGGCTTATTTCTTACTACTGAAACAGTAGCTGAGTTCTCTAGTTAGGAAAAGTGGACTGGTAGCAGTGGTCTAACTTGGGCAAGGACAGAAAACTGAAGTACCAGGAAGGATTACCAGACTTACCTGAAAAGTATTGTGTGTGAGTGTGTGTGTATGTGTGTGTGTGTGTGTGTGTGTGTGTGTGTGTGTGTGTGTGTGTGTGTGTGTGTGTGTGTGTGTATCATTTCTGTTTTTGCAATTATTTGGCTTATTTCTTACTACTGAAACAGTAGCTGAGTTCTCTAGTTAGGAAAAGTGGACTGGTAGCAGTGGTCTAACTTGGGCAAGGACAGAAAACTGAAGTACCAGGAAGGATTACCAGACTTACCTGAAAAGTATTGTGTGTGAGTGTGTGTGTATGTGTGTGTGTGTGTGTGTGTGTGTGTGTGTGTGTGTGTGTGTGTGTGTGTGTGTGTGTGTGTGTGTGTGTGTGTGTGTGTGTGTGTGTGTGTGTGTGTGTGTGTGTGTGTGTGTGTGTGTGTGTGTGCGCGCGCGCATGTGTGTGAATGTAATAGACTGTTCAAAGTTATGCTATTGTGTGGAAGGGGCTCTGGAAGCTAATGATTTCAGGCCCAAAACCCTCATCAGTATTGTTCAGTATGAATCCCATTTTATTGGTGTGGGTGGTGTAGGTTTATAGACCAAGGCAACGGTGTACATTTTTTACTTGTTCTTGTCACTATACTTCACCAGTGGACTGTTTATATATTCATTTGCGGACACATTTTCTACTGCAATCTGCTTGTTGCCATTGGTGATAAATCCTGGTGTCTGCAGATTACTGTTGGAGGGGTGCAGATTCAAGGTGTGTAGCCACTTTCTGCCATGACAGTATGATTTATTATTATTCAGTCCAGTGAAGAAAAACTGACGTAAATTGAAAAAAGTAATGGCTAGATTCCACGACAGTGTGTGTACCAAAGCTGGCATAAATGTTGTCTTGAGGACATCAGTGACAAATGGGTGATTTAAAAACAGAAGTATCCAGGTATGACATGGTGCCCAGTGCACTGTAATGTTCCCCTTTGCTGTTTTGTAGATCTCTAACAATACTGCAATGTAGAAAAATGCCAGTGCTGCAGAGAAAGTCATAGTAGTAGTAAGACGAATAGTAACAGGATGTTTAAAAGTGTCATGCCTAATCCCGATAATTATAGTATAGCTGTACACAATCCATGTCCCTATACAAAGACCTTAATAAACTTGATCATTGTACTATCTGATCATGGAGTTGTGACAACAGTGTCAAAGCTGTGTAATGCTTAGAGATAGTTGGCCACCAAGGAAGCTCTGGTTACTGAGAGAACCATCTATACGGTATTGGACTTTCTGGGAAGATAGCCCACATAGCCTGGTGAGGAAGTAATGTAGTGTTTGAATGCTCATTAATAAAACAGCACATAATTTCCTCTTTGGAAATTTAACATTTTGCAGAATTACTTTTCTAAAGTATTTGTCAGAATTTTAAAAGAATTATGTTGACAATTGAACAGAATATGTTCTGAAACTAGGAATGATCTTATTTCTGTCACCTGTAGAATTAAGACCATTTCTGCATAAACTTTTTCAGGCTTCAGGCTTGTCTTTCTCCTCAATCTCTTGCCTTCCTGTCATGTCAAATGGCATCTTGATTGCCTCCTTTTCTTCAATTCTATGCTGCCCTTTCTCAGCTAATTAACAAACATATCATCAGTAGTCCCCATGTCCTGTCCTGTAATGAAAATCCTTCCTTCTGTTGAAAGAAATACCTTCCTGCATATACATTTCTGTGTGTGTGTGTGTGTGTGTGTGTGTGTGTGTGTGTGTGTGTGTGTGTGTGTGTGTGTGTGTGTGTGTGTGTGTATGTATTTCTGTGTGTGTGCAGGTGATTTGAACAAAATTAAATAGGTTTGTAGGTTCATAGGTAAGTACTAGGCTATCGGCCCAAGGGCCTAAGTAAGCCTAGCCAACAAGGTTCCCTGGCTTACGTCACCCAAGAAAGTTAATTTCCTGTGCCCCTGTCGAGCAAAGCCACAGAAGTGATCCACGGGTGTATTTCCTATTTCCCATCCACTGAACAAGATTTTTCTTGAAGAGTGCTAATGAGGACCTTTGCTTGACATAGATGGGTAGCTTGTTCCAGAGTATAGGAAGTCTCTGGGACAGGAATCTATCCCTCCAGCATGTCCTGTTTATTTTGGTGACAAGGCTTAGGTCCCTAGAGCATGTAGCTCAGAGGGATTCAAATTTTTTAAGGTGTAGCATGTCCAACAGCTCTGAGTTTAACATAGCTTTATATGTTAGGCATATAAACAGTTAGGGATAACTGTTGCTGTGCGCAATTCAGTCGGAGTAGGTGAGATGCTACAGAGTAAAGCTGGAGTTTTTTGCGACGTTCAGTGTAGGGCATCTGTTTGAGGCCAGTAATCTTCTTTGTGAGGTACTTCTGTGGCCTTGCCAGCTGCTGCAGATGTCTTATGAGGTACATTCCAAAAGGGTCATTGTACTCTATAATGGGTCTAATGAGTGCCGAGTAGAGGGGAACAATGACCTCTTTTTTTATGGATGAGAACCCTTTTGTGATAAGGTGTGCCACATAGAAGGATTTCCTGACTACTTTGGCGATGTGATTATCAAAGGAAAGACTACTGTCCACCTGGGTCCCAAAGCCTCTTATCACACATTCAGCATTAAGTAGACTGCCATTTGTGTGGTAGTTCATGGGGACTCGACTATGGCTTGTAGTTTGCAGTCATCTGTGAACTTCGTTAGCCAGAGGCCTTCTGTGTTAGCCTGTACTTCCGAGAAGTAGATACCAAACAGAAGAGGTCCCAGGACCGAACCCTGTGGTACTCCACTTGTCAGTGGTTTGAAGTCAGATTTGGAGTCTGCAACTTTTACAGTGTGGGTTCTGTCAGTAAGCCAGTTGGCAACCCATCTTGTGATGTAGGGATTTGTACCTAGTTTAGTGAGTTTAGCTATAATTCCAGAATGGGGGATGGTGTTGAAACCCTTGGCGAGGTCAAGATAGGCTGTGTGAACCACCTTACCCTCGTCTATGGCTTTGGTGACTGCCTCAAAGAAGTCGACCAGGTTCAGAAGGCATGATCTGCCTTTCACAAACCCGAACTGGGTGAGGTCCAGAATTTGGAGGTTATCAATGTCTTTGTTTATGAGTTCCATGATGATACGTTCCATGGCCTTGCAGACCAGGCTCATCAGGCTAATAAAGCGATAGTTCACAGGATCAGTGGTGGCTCCCCCTTTGTGGAGTGGGATAACTGTTGCTGTGCGCCATTCAGGGAGCACAAAGCCTGATGTGAGACTATGATTGAACATTGTGCTTGGGTGGGGAGCCAGTTCGTTCTGAAGTTCATGTAAAACACAGTCTGGGATGTTGCCCGGTCCCATGGATGCTGTGTTTTTGATCTTAGAGAGTGCAGCTTTTACCTGCATAGATGTGATTACAGGGACTCTGCATTCTTCCTGTTGGCAATATCAGTTGGTTCTGTAATTTTCATGCCATTGTACTTTAACTCAGAGCAGATCTGGGTGTTGACATTGAGATTCTTGACATAGCTATAGAATGCTTTGTGGTTGCCCTTAGAATCAGTGGCAATTTTGTTTTCGTAGCTAGCTTTGGAGGATCTTATAAGGGATCTCAGCTTCTTAATGAGGCTGACCAGGGAGCTCCTCCACTCATGGGATTTTACTCACTTTTGCAACAGTTTCTTACTTCTGTTGTACAGTTTGTTTATGGCAGGGGACCACCAGATTGGCTTCCTTTTTTTGGAGGAGAGCATCTTGGTTCTGTTTTGCATAGCATGAGCCGTGCACTCGTGTAAGTGCTTATAGAGTGCATTTATGTAAGATTCAGCAGTCATAACTGTATTTTCCATCTGCATGGGTGTAATGAAGTTCGCAACTTCTGTCTTAAGAAGCATGAAATTTGCTTTGGAGAAAATTTTTACCATGGTTTCCTTAATGGTGGGTGGGTGCGGAACGCGAATATCTAGGGTGATTAGCTTATGGTCGGATATAACCAATGAGGAGTTGATTTCAGGTGTGGAACACCGGTCACTCATGTTGGTAATGACTAGGTCTAGGATATTGTTGCCCTGGGGGGGGGTGTGGATAAGTTGATCCAGGGCATTGGAATTTATGAATTCCAGAAAGCGTTGAGCGAAGGAGTTGGTACATGAGCAGTTTTCCCAGTTAATGGTAGGGTGTTTGGTTGAACCCTGATATTTTCCAGTACATCAAGAAAAGAGGAGTGGGAATCCTGGGGCATGGTGGGAGATCTGTAGCAAGCTACAATTTGGATTGCAGTTTTGCCCAGAGCTAGATGTATTTGAATAACCTCGGATGCATTATGCTGTGCAACTAGCCTGGAGGTGTGGATATCCTTAATGAATATGGACACACCTCCGCGTTTGGTGTTTTGGTCCAGGTTAGATGGTGGAAAAGACTGGTATGAGTTATTGCCTGGTAATGCAGGGCTGCTCTCTAGAGCCTTAAACCAGGTCTCAGTCACTGCACAGATATCGTTGTTCTCCATTTTAAGGAGTGCCTCGAGTGAGTGCATTTTGAGATTTAGACTACTAGCATTGACTAGCATTACCCTCAGTTTTTGCTTGCCTGGTCCTGTTACAGTGGTGAATTTGTCATTTGAACCTTGCCTAAAAAGGCACTATAGGGGCGGCAAGAACCTTAGCCAGTATCCAGAATCCCAGGGGCGACAGGTGCAGACCATCTCTGGCAAAGCATCGTGGTCTGTCGACCATGTCATCCCAGGCAGACAGATACTGGATCCCTTTAGAATGACACCAAAAATGTAGCCAGTTGTTGAAGTCAGTCATTTTGTCCTTGTACTGCAGTATCATTCTGGGTGATGGCAGGATGCTACTCAGGGCTAGGGTCATACCTGCCTGGGCTACAAGATTGGAGAGCTCTTCCATGTCTCTTTTCATGTAGTCCAGGGAGGTATGTCTCATGTCATTCACACCAACATGGACAATGACAGAGACATTTTTGTACTTGTTGTGGAATGACCTGAGTGCGTGGGTTATGTGGTGGATCCTGGCACCGGACAGGCAGCTGACAGTAACCTTCTCCTTGTTTAGCCTGGTGAGTGGGACATCAGTGTGCCTGACTATAGAGTCACCTATGACTAGTGTGTTGGGTATGTTGGTTTGCCTTATGGGCTGTGGATTATTGGCACACTGAATCTGTGGGCTATGTGTCATTTGGGTTGTGTTGGGGGGTGGAGGTTGCTTGAATTTCTGTTTTGGAGGTCTCTGTTGCTTGGGCAGATTATTATTGAAAGCCTCTGATTGTTTTTGTGCTTCTATGTGTGGATTTGGTGGTGTAGGTTTAGTGGGACTATGTGATGAGTGTGGTGTGGTACAAGTGTTTACCTTCTCCTCTTGACTGTCAAGTTCAGTCTTGGTTGGAGAGAGCTTTACCTACAGTTTAGCTACATAAGTGCATCTCTCACAGGTTGTGGTGTTGGGTGGTAGGAGGAGAGGGTTGTCTGTGTACATAAGGCAATTGTTACATTGCCTGAAGAGGCCCAGATTCATCAGATAGAGAGGAGAGAACACTGGGAGCTGACCCTTGGACATGCCTGAATAAAAAACTACTTTCCTCTAGACAAGTGAGGAAAGTGAGTATAAGAGCTGTTTTTCTCTAAGCAAGTGAGGAAAATAAGTAAAAGAGGAAGGCTGAGTGCTGCAGTAATTTGTAGCTTATTTAGTGCTAATGACAAGTTCTGAACAAGTGCTGAGCACGAATAAGCAAATTCAAGTGCTAAAACTAAGAATCTGTACCTGGATCTTGTGGTAGATAGGCTACCTTGTGCTTACCACTCCCACTGATAAGCTAGAATGCTTCCCTCTAACACAGAAAGGCTTGGGGTCTCAGAAGCTTACAAACAGTCCTGGATGCAGCAAATCTGTATCTGGACTAGACTAGTTACAGGAAAGTTGGGAAACAAGCACAGACATGGGCTTTTAAACCAGAAAGTTGAAAGAGATGGAAGAACTGCCCAAACAGCCAATGAAGTACAATTTCTGGGCCAGAGACCACTCTTGTGGTAGATACCACTCCCACTGATAAGCTAGAAGGCTTCCCTCCAACATGGAAAGGCTTTGGGGGCTCAGAAGCTTACAAACAGCAAATATGTATATGGACTAAACTAGTTACAGGAAAGGCAGGAAACAAGCTCAGAATTTATTTTTTTTGGAAACTGGAAAGGGAGAAAGGAGAAACAGAAGATTATTCAAAATTAAGGATCTAACTGGCTTGCCCTTCACAAATATTCTCTCTGTATTCTGTAGAATGAGCTAGTGACACTAGACTGGAAAAGAGCTGGGACAGAGCTGAACAGATGGGATTGGTAGGAGTGTCTGAAGTCAAAATATGATTTCACTGTACTCGGTTGAGTGAGCAAATGAGATAGACCCAGGAGGGTTGTTCAAACACAAATTTACAGGAGGGGCAGGCAGTTCCGAAGCCACCTAAATTAATACCAGAACAAGAACAGGGAGGGCATGCGGGAAACTAACTGCAGAGACAGAGAGAGAGACCACAGTATTCTATGAAACAATTAAATAGAAAAATAAATATCTACAGAGAGACACAGCCCAATGAAACAATTAAATACACAGAAAAATAAAATAAAATGCAGTACAGTCTTTAACACTGCAAGTTTGTACTTAACTCAGCTAGTAATGCAGTTAATTGTAAGTATGAAGCAGAAGCCAAACATCTCAGATATTGAGCAGTAATAAATTTAAAGATATGTGACTAACACTTATAAATACACAGAAACCCTCTAGGTAAGAGTTTAAAACTGAATATCAATAAAGTGAAACACAATAGCCCCCACAAACTGGAGAGACAGAGAGAGACCGCAGTATTCTATGAAACAATTAAACAGAAAAAAATAACTACAGAGAGACATAGACTAATCAAACAATTAAATACACAGAAAAATAAAATAAAATGCAGTACAGTCTTTAACACTGCAAGTTTGTACTTAACTCAGCTAGTAATGCAGTTAATTGTAAGTATGAAGCAGAAGCCAAACATCTCAGATATTGAGCAGTAATAAATTTAAAGATATGTGACTAACACTTATAAATACACAGAAACCCTCTAGGTAAGAGTTTAAAACTGAATATCAATAAAGTGAAACACAATAGCCCCCACAAACTGGAGAGACAGAGAGAGACCGCAGTATTCTATGAAACAATTAAATAGAAAAAAAAAATAACTACAGAGAGACACAGACTAATCAAACAATTAAATACACAGAAAAATAAAATAAAATGCAGTACAACTTTTACACTGCAAGTTTGTACTTAACTCAGCTAGTAATGCAGTTGATTGTAGGTATGTAGCAAAAGCCAAACATCTCAGATATTGAGCAGTGATAAATTCATTATCTTCTCTGCTTCTCAAAAGCCTATGAATCTAGACAAAATATCAGTTTTCACTGACACCTTAATGAAAACAGGGCTCTGCTGTTATATATTTGTTTACTTCTCCTGGATAAAACATTGTTTATTTCTATTTTAATTACTTATTATCTGTCACTTGCCTGGTATTTGCTGTGCGAGTCAGGGATGAAACTTGAGGTAGAAATGGCAGGCAGTAAAAAAATACCTCCAATTCAACAAGAAGGTAATCTACTGGTGAATAGCTTTTGTCCTCAGTAGAGCTTCACTGGCACTAGGATATAGAGAAGAGAGAACCATTAGCTGTTGTGGGGAGGATGACTGTCAACAGAGGAAGGGGAGAAAGAGACATGTATTGTTTTAATACTGTCAACAGGCTAGCTTATTGGGGCTCTGATGCAGTGTGACAATACAGTCAGCGCGTCTGAAACTCCTGAAACTGTAGATCTCCCTGTGCCTAAATCACTCCTTAGATATAGGGTTCACAAGAACTCCCCAAAGTGGTAGATCTTGTTAGACTTATATGGGTGTTAAAGGTAGAGCGGAGAGAGTGGAGGCCACAGCAAAACCATTTCTGACTTGAGAAGCTAAGACTATTTAGTAACCCTCTAATTATGTTTCTAACGTTTGTCTGTTGCACAGAAGTAAAAATAAAAGCAAACAGCAGAAAAGATTTTACTTAAACACATAGATGTTCTTCATCCTCCAGCATTCATGCCTTTTATATCACTTGCTCCTAATACAGATAAAAAGAACCATGTTACTGTAGACTGTTGAAAAGAAATGTGCACAGAAGACTTTACCTGTTGGCTCACACTCACAGTGCTTGGCAAGCTCTGAAGATATTCCTTAGTTTAATACATCTTAGTATTCATTGATTTCTTCTATTTGAAATATCTTTCCCTGTTAAGTCCTATAGCCCTTCTTTATTTTTCTTGTAGTCCATTACATACTCAGATATCATATATCTTACTTAATGAAGCAATATTTGACTTTGTGTACTTCAGGTTAGGAAGGCACTTTGTTTTGCCTACTTAAACTATATATATGTGTGTGTGTATATATATATATATATATATATATATATATATATATATATATATATATATATATATATACACATATATACACACACATATATATAAATCAAAAAACCGCAAATTCTCTTCTACCTGCCTTATACTAGATTGACAATGACACGCTGGAAAACACTAAATGTTGCAAAAAATTGACTCAATTAGACTCTATTAGAAAAGTGATATGAGCAGCATTAATGGGCACCCATTGTATTTTATTCTCTGTAAAATGGCCTTGCAAGCTTTTACTGTTTAGTGTTCATGTTCTCAGGTGTTAGCTGTCCCCTTACTACTCTGTTTATTGTCCACACATAGGCAATTGTTTTATCAATGGGTGTTGGATAATTTCATTTAAGGAGTCCAAAAAAGCATGCCTTACTACTTACAACTTTGAAAGAATGATCCACCTATAGAACACAAGGAGAATTATTTGCTGTTTGGTTTGCTGTCTAGTGCATGCAACATGTCTCATCTTACATCAGGGATTCAAGCATCCCACTGGCATTGCCATATCAAAAAAAAATACATACTATAAAATTCCATACCTAGCAAGTTCCAGTTCTGGAGACAGATGGGTAAAAGACAAAAAGTCATAGTGACTGCATCATCAAGCAGTGAGCAATGAACTCTTGAGAATTTCTTATCTATACCATTATTGACTGATTGGCCTTCTGATTAAGGCAAATGCGGTAAGAGATGGTATTCTCCTGATTTGTACTTCTTTGGAGCCAAACCTAAATGGGAAAAAAATGAATGGTTGAAATAGGGGCAACTGGAATGGGCCCCTGATCAATCCTTTCTAGAATTCCTTAAGAATAAGGGCTTGTACTATGGATTCCTTTCCTTTATTGATATGTTTTTGTATTCTATACTAGGGTCTATATTAGAACACCGAACTTTCAAAATTTCAAGTGTTCTAATATCGACCCGCTTTCAGCGAATGCTGAAAATATCGTAGAAACAGAAAACTGAATTTTTTCCTAGGGAAAGAATTTGGTTGTCCATTTCTGTTGCCTCTGTATTTTCAGCACTGTGGTGGAAAGTTATACGTCGGGTTCACGTAAGTGTGCGATTGTGTAGATGTGATAGTTAGGGCGGGTTAGGTGAGTTAGGGTTAGGGTGTGGGTCAGGTAAGTGTGCGATTGTGTGGGCATGAGGGTTAAGGTGGGGTAGGTGAGTTAGGGTTAGGGTGCTGGTGAGGTGACTCTGCGATAGTGATGGACCTTAGGGTTTGGGTTAAGGTAAGTGGATAGTTAGTGGTGTATGTATAGTTTAGTGTAGGGTTAGGTGTAAGAGTTTAGGTGTATTTGTGTGGACTGCTGTTTGTTTGGTGTGCTTGTGTTGTGTGTATGTGTTTTGGAACAGCAAATTTTTTCCCTAGGAAAAAATTTGCTGTTCTGTATGTTCAATGTTTTAAATTTTCGACTAATAGGGTTCGATATCAGAACACTCAAAATTTTTTTTTTATAATCTGATTTTTATCGCATTTTTTACAATATACAAATACAAATACAATTTAAGGATGCACAAAATAAATAAGATCACAAGAAAGAAGTGAATACAATTAGTAATACTTGCTTGATATCATATACAATCAGCTAACAATTACCAGAGATATAATTAAACTTCACTATGCAGGTGTTTTATAGTTTGACATAGGATAGTGAAAGGAAATATTTGCAATTTCACATATTTAGTATTCATATGTGAGGATATGTAACTGTATACCAAAAATCTATTTGTTTTAACTATATACATTATATAAACTCGGTTGTCACTAAGTAAGGAGGTGTTAGTTTAGAGAAATTGGTTATTTCTACTGACATTAAGGTTAAAGAGTATGGTAATAGGGCTTTTGTTATGATCTTTCATGGGTTAGAGTGGAGAATAGGACTTAAAATGAAAAGTATCTTAATCAGGTTTAACACACCAAAGGAAATGGGGATATTAGGTGAGAGTAAAGTAAAGACACGACCAAAAGAGGAAGAAGAAATAGGAAGGTTAGAACTAAGAACGATATTATTTAAGAATTTCTATAAGGTTATTCCAGTATTTTTGGAAATAGTTTCTTTTCTTTTTGCTTGTTGTCTTTAGTTTACTTGCCAAAACATATTTGATCACCATAGACTTAAATTCCTTCCAAGATGTTTTGGATCTGTCTAACCAGTTTAGTGTAATATAGGTTTTGAGTAGCGCACATAGGGTCACAGTGACATGTTTAATCTCATACTTATATCTCATACTTATAGGAACTAGGAAATATATTCAAAATCGCCATTTCCCAGGATAGGGTTAACTTCATATATCCCATTTTCTCAAGTTGTGCACATTTTTACAGGACCAAAATATGTGGATTGTATCTGCTACTGAATTGGGGCAGGTTGGGCAAAAAAGCGAAGTATTTGGGTTAATTTTACTCAGGAATAATGACGTATGACAGGCGTTATTGTTTATCATGAACTGAGTATATTTCAACTTTTTGAAAGGAGTTAATTTTATTGTTATGTCAATTGCTTCCAGTTTTTGGCCAGGTGTTAATTCCTTGTTTTGGCTATCCGAGTATTTAGAGAATAAAACTGTAACTCCACTCCAAAACGCTTAGTGCATCCAACACACAAAACTGCCACTGTGTGTAAAATCAGCGAAAATATTTAATCCACAGTTTAAATGTACACAAACGTATTATAACGTACACAAACGTTAAGCGCTTTCACTCATCAAAATATGAGCTTCATCAGAACAATTTGCATACAAATGCCATCAGTTTAAATAACTTATCTGGCGCCAAAACTTTCAAATCTTCTTTGTCATTCTTAAAGCAACATACTTCCATATCAAACACATCCAAAAGTATGTATATGTACCTACTACACTAAATAGATATTGCGAAAAACTAATCTATCAATAAAAACATTTTACATATAAGAAATGTTACGTATAAAAATTTTTTATGTATAAAAACAATATAAGTTTCATATTACATCTTAATGACAAAATCAAGTACGTCTGTCTAACAGAGGTTTAATTGATATGTTTTCATTTAATCCAGGGTAGATGGTGGCATCTGTATACAAATACTACTGTATTTAGAGAATAGAATATTGTCTTGGTGTTTTATTTTTGTTATTAATTTATAGACATTAGAAAGCATTTTAAATATTGTCTTGGTGTTTTATTTTTGTTATTAATTTATAGACATTAGAAAGCATTTTAATCCTTAATAGAAGTTGGGTTATTAGTTGCTGATAGAGCTGAAATTCTGAAGGGGCAACTTCAGTCTTGTCTGTAACCAGAGATATTAGGTATAGTATTTGTTTAATAATTATATAGTACTTTTATTGACTGCCAATGAAGTTATAATGGCTTCAAATGGTAGGTCTTTAATTTTATAGATGTCCCATACTGTACAGTTCTTGATAAGAGGGTAGCTGTCCAGATTTAACATCTTGTTACTCAATTTGAAGTTGGGATTTAAGTGGATTTGTTGAGCCATTGTTAAGGAATTTTTCAAGCCAAGAGATGTTATCAGCTTTTGAAACCCAATGATATTTTTATTAATATAGGGTGAATTTTATATTTTTTGAGAGTTTTATAGTTTAGAAAGATGGTTACTCTAGGATTGATATTGGATGCATTTAAGTGTGAATTGTAAATTTTTATCCATAAGGGGTTCCACACTTTATTTGAAGGATGTTAGTTGGTTATATGAATAATACGGCTGGCATTTATTATATGGTAATATGTTAGAAAATCAGGAAGCGCCAGGCCTCCTTTTCCTTTGGGAAATGTTAGTTTAGTGTAGATAATTCTGACATTTTTAGGATACCAAATAAATTTCCCCAATGTAGTATTCATTTTTGAGAAAAAAGCATTTGGAATGTTTTGATTAAGGGCAAAGAAATGGAAAATAATTTTGGGTAGGATATTCATTTTTATAATAGCTACTTTAGAGAGGAGGGTAAGGTTTAGATTTTTCCATCTTGTAAGATCTTCCATGACTTTAAACCATGTTTTATACAGATTGTTATTAATTAGTTCCTGTTTGGGGTGGGTAAAGTTTATGCCCAAATATTTAATGAATAATTAACTTTGATCTTTCTTTCTGGTATGAAAAATTCTTTGTGACTAAAAGGATTTAGAGGAAAAATTATTGATTTGTTAAAATTGATGGCATAGTGTGAGATTTGTGAAAACTTGTCAATAGAGCCTAGGATTTTTTCTAAATCAGTTGAGGGGAGTTCCAAGTAGATATTTAAGTCATCTGCGAAGGCGGTATATTTCACTGGTATTTTATATATGTAGACTGAATGGTGGAATGTTTTTTGACTTCGTTTTAACAAGAGAACTTCAAGGTAGAAATTAAATAAGTAAGGTGATAATGGACAACCCTGCCTTGTACCATTTATTATTTGAATTGGATATGATTTTTTTTGTTTATGTTTAATGTAGTAGAGGCCTTATTATAAAGGGTTGCTACCATTTTGATGAATTCAGCAGGGATGGAGAAGCGTTTCATGATTTTAAAGAGAAACTTTAAATTTACCCTATCAAAAACTTTTTGGGCATCAACAGAAAGTGCCTATTTGGGAGACTTGTCTGATATTGTCATACTGGTTATGGCTTCAATGGACAGAGTGTAATCCCAAGCATGCCTATTGTTCATGAAACCTAACTGGTCATGGGATATGACATGCGGTAATATATTTTTTAGTCTACATGCCAGAATAGATTATAGAATCTTTATGTCAAGGTTAATTAAAGCAATTGGACGGTAGTCATTTGGATTGAAGTTAATGTCGTTTGATTTTTGTATAAAAATAGTCTTGGAATTATTAATATATAAGTCAGAAATGCCAAATTAGATTATATGGCTATAAACTTTGAGTAGGATGGGGGCTAGAAGTTGCTTGAAGGACTTATAGAATTCTGACACATAGCCGTCTGGGCCTGGGGCTTTACCTGGTTTCAGTTTAATAGCTAAAAATATTTAATTTATGGTTATAGGCACCTTTAATAATGTCTTATCGGTATCACTTATTGTTGGAAATTGTAATTCATCTAGAAAAGGATCATTAAGGCTTTCTAAGTCAAGTGTTTGGGGACCATAGACTTCCTCATACACTTCTTGAAATACGTGCATGATTTCTTTATCTGTGAAGAAGGATTTACCCTTATGGCTAATTTGTTTTACTTTGGTACATAGGGGGTTTGATATTTATTATCCTTGCCAGAATCTTAGAGGGGGTTTGAGCCCATTCAGCGTATCTATGAATAAGTCTAGACTCCATAAGAGAGAATTGATTTAGGTGTAATTCATGCAGTTGTTTTTGTAAGGTGATCATCTGTTTTTCAATATCTGCAGAGAACTTAGTTTGCAGCTCCAACTCTAGTCTTCTTAGTTCTGTTTCTAGTGCTGAGGTACGCGATTTAAGTTGTTTTTTAATTAGAGAAGCTTTCTGGATAAGGATACCTCTAAGAGTGGCTTTAGCTGCTGCCCATTGAATGTCTAGGGAAATATCTGACTTTTCAAAAGAGCTTGTTGTCTGTGACAGGAATTCTTGGGTTTCTTGATGAAGGGTCTTATTGTTCAAGAGGTTAGCGTTAAAGGACCAATTTATAGGTATGCGGTTCTCGGGGTTAGGTTTGTAGATATTTACGTTAAGGTTAATTTTGGCATGATCAGAAATAGTTCTAGGGTCACTGCTATATATTATTTCATAAGATGAAAAAAGTGATGAGATTAAAACAAAGTCTATCCTGGACCAGGATTTGTGATATGCTGAGAAGAATGTATAATTACTAATAGAGGGATCATTTCTGAAAAATTCAAAAGGATCAAATAAGTTAAAATCGTCTGTTATATCACTTAGAGTGTTAGTAATACCCAAGGGTTGTTTGTTGGTTTTACAAGTTCTGTCCAGCTTTGGTCTGGTGGTCATGTTCCAGTCATCACCGAGAATCATTAGATGGTTGTGGAATTTTTCAATAAATGAATATATTTCATATAGGAAAGAGGATTGATATAAGCAAGGCCCATAGACATTTAAAATAAGTATTTCTTTGTTATACGATGGGGTAGAACATGTTAGGTAGCACCATCTTCCTTTTGGATCCCAGCCAGTTGATATTATTGAGCCTCCGAAGGAGTTTTTAACAATTATTGCTACCCCCTTGGAGACCGTGCAGTTCCCTGCAGCTATTATTTGTTTTATCCATTTCTTTTTAGCGTCATTTACCTATTGTTCCTTTGTCAAATGCGTTTTTTGAATAAGAGTAATTTCAAAAGTAGATTTTTGGATTAAGTGTAGTACTAGGTTCTTTTTTTTTTTTATTTTGTAAACCTTTAATATTCCATGAATCTACTGATAACGTTGGGAATTTGTTTATTGGGTTGGTAGAGTTTGGTCGTTATTGCTAGTTAGATGAATTTGAGTATAGAGGGGTGATTAGATTATATAGAGATAAGTAACTGAAGTGACAGCAGATTAGTTTATTTTTTTGGTTGAGATTAGTATAAAGCAATAGTAAGGTATAGTGACAGCCTCCCCTTTCAGACCCTGCCCCACGTGCTTAACCACATTCTACCACTATCTGAAAGAGATGAAAATATACTATTTACATAACTATTTTACAAAAAATTTCCAACATTCCAAAATCCAACTTACTACACACACTAAAACGTCTTGCTCTAAATTAACATTAGTTAATTAACTAATTAGCTTGTGATGTAAGCCAACACATGCAATTGGCACGGACAAAGGAGTTAACGCAAAACACATTGTACCTATGGCTGAAAATTTTTTAAACAGAATTATAACAGTACAAATAGTCATATTAAGTAAACTAACGTAGTATTGTCCCTTTGGGGCATAATATTCCCCCCCCCGGGGGTTAAGCTGTCTCAGTTGAAATGACCGCCATGCCTCATGGATGCCTTTCATGGGGTTTATATATTATTCCTTATTGGAAGTAGTATGAAGGTAAGAATTACTTTACCAATGTCAAATTAACTTAAGATTCCTACCCTTCTACAAAAGGACAGTCCCATCATAGCTTTTTGGTATGCTTGTATAGCTTTGCCCCACAGTAATGCAGTGCATGTTCCACATTTAAAGACTTAGGCAATGATTAAGTGATCCCATTTAAACTTTTCATAACAAATATAAATAATGTGTTTGACATTTAGGAGCTCCTTGTCTTTTTCTGACATCCACACCCTACCAAATCTGATGTCAACTGTAGAACACATATCTATACCAATCTCAACAAAAAGTGGCACAGGTAAAATGTGCATAACAGCTAAGGAATAGCTAGGTTTGTAATACATATTTACGACACAATATAAGATAAACAACAATATACACTTAGCACATTCCCAAATAATTGCTTTGCCAAGATTGATTGCCTCAACATTGATCTCTCAGCAATCAAACCCCAGATTGTTGTTTCACCTGTGTTACCTCCGTCGCCCTGAACAGAGATAAACACATAAAAATACACATAGACACACGTGTGTATATACATATATATACACATACATGCATTGTTACTCTCTATCCCTAAGTCTTGAAAATCAATAGTGACAATGGGGGCAGGTAGAATTATAAGAGTATGAGTTAGCTTTAACTCAGTAGAGATATAGCATTTAGCTACGCTGCAACTAATCAAAGTAGTTGTGTTACAGTTGTACAAATTTAGAGTAAGGTGAGAGAGGGGTTAGGATGAAACACTGCAATTATTTCTGTAACAAAAAATATGATGAACCAAACCAAGGTAGAAGCCGGCCACACAAAACACAACCCCAGATCCACCCCAAAATGCCCACCATGAGCACCCTCGCAGCAACACCAACCGCTTCATCAGATGTATAACTGCAAAAGTGCCCACAACAAACATTCCGGAACAAATCTAGAACTGCGGTCCACGCGGCCAGCCTCCACCCCGGCCTGGTCCACCATACACTCCGTTATTGGAGTATATATTGTTTTATTCTTAAGTGAACCATTAATCTTGTCTGCCACCTACAGTTTTTGGATCAAACAATTATTTCAGTGTTTGGTGTACTTTACAAGAAAATACCACCAACTACTGGCCAATCTTGATTTTAGTTGCACAACTGGTCAGACGGGGTGATTAAGAGTGACTAGGAAATATAAGGGATTTCCCTTTTAAGGCTTGGAGTTCATAGCAAGTAGGAAATGCAAATACAAAAGCGTCAAATAGTGGGCAGCTCAAATATTTGTAGCACTATGAGTTGAGATAGACTGCAAGTAGGAGACTTACACAGCACTACAGCTACCTATATGTTCAGAGCAAAGGGGGGGTTAAGAAATATAAGAGTAAATCCTTTTAAGGCAACAGTTCTCTAGTGATTAGGGAAAGCATGATAAAATCCTTATTTTTTTAGCCAATTCAGATGTTAGGATTATGAATCAAAACAGTCTGAGTAGTAAACTCGCACACAGTATAGCTATTTATGTTTCAGTGCACAGCTAACTAATTGGTGAGCTGTCTGTGCTCATAGGATATTGCCGGCATTAGTTAGTAATACACAATAGATATATAAATGCTTACCGTTCTACTTAGAAGTGTGATGTTAACATGCCTTAACAGTAACATATTAAAGAACGTAGAATACAACAGTGGACAATGCAGTCTCAGGCAATGATACAGGCAGAAGCAGAACTATACAATTTGTAACTAATCTCTCTGTGTATATAATACGTAACCAAGGTTTTACAAAACATTGGCTGAATTCATTTGAATTCAAAGAACAGATAGCCAGGCTTGTCAGAGATGTCCTATAGTTATAACAGCAATATGAGAAGGAGAATGGAATGTAATAATATGCACTGTTTTAGCAACTTGTTTCTAGGTCTTTTCTGCACAAGTAACTAGCACTGTAGAGTTATAAACATTAACTGTTGCTAATCAGACTACATGACTACCATATGTTTAATTGACTATACGTATACAAGCAAAACAGTATAAGCGTTCCTTTAAAGTGCTTGTCCACGCCACACAAATTGGTAAGCAGTAATAGAATAGAAATAAAAAAAAATAAATGTTCCATAACAATAAAACGCATGCTTTAGGTGTAGCCCACCAACATTCAGAGTTCGTATCAAACTGATTTGTCCACTTTGGTGAAAACGTACCATCTGATGTACCTGGAGGCATAATCAGATATGATTGCAACAAAAAAGACAACCGGACACAAGACCAGTCAACCTTACAGTCACAAAAGCAAACCAAAAACCTCAAACAGCATCCTTGATTCTGAACTGCATGTGCGGTGCTACATATCTCATCACAGATGGTCTGAGACAGCTTTGTAGATGCGATCGTCATTTTCCTGCATTTTCAGACAGCTTGCCCTTCATTTTCCTTCCTTTTAGCGATGAGAACTCCACTATTCTTGCTCAGAGGATTAAGACAGGGGGGCAGAGATGCATTTTAGTGACATTGCGCACTCGGCGCATTTTGAACTGGTACCACAGTTAATCCAGGAAGTTCCTGTAGGTGAGATTAGAAAGTTGCACTAGCAGGTCAGAGGTCACTAGATTGACATTATGAATGGTTTTTGGCCTACGATTCAAACATTGAGATGGAAATGTGATTGTAAGCAAGAAAGAGGGAAGAGCAAAAATCAAGGGAAGATTTCATACGATCTACGAGTTGGGGAGGTGATTTTGTGTCCGCTTTACATCCATTCGAGGGCAGGTCAGCATCTAGAGGCTTGGAAGCATGTAATATCAATAGTTTTTGTTAAGATCTATTTGTTTATTTAGTTTGATGTTTGGACAAAAGAGTAAATAAGCTTTCTTGTTTTGTACTTAGCTGGAGGTTGCTGGAACTTCACCAAATGCTTTGTAAAACGTAAATTTCGCTTCTTGAGGGTTTCTGACAGAGAATGTAACATTTTTGTGCTGAAAGGAGAGAGTAGCTGGATATTTCATCTGGAATTTTATGTTTTTATTTATCAGAAACTTACAGAAAGGTGAGAGGTTTTATCTGGTTTGTTTTATAGGAAGTGGCAAGTCCTGAGCAATTGTAATTTTTGATCCTCTCCAAGTAATGAACTTCTTTTTCTTTGCAGCTTGCAAAATTGATTGGGCATGTGAGGCATTTAATAATCATATATAGATTTGTCTAGGTGTATCCGGGACTTGTGATTTTCTTAAAGCCCTATGCATTCTCTCAATTGTGGATGCTTGTGAAAGATCTTTGTTGTCCATAAAGAGTTCAAATATTTCCTCTGCAATGCTGAAGAGTTGTGGTTCAAACTTCTCAGGTATGCCTCTGATGAGTACATTGTTACATCTTGCCCTAGCTTCCAGGTCTATTATTTTTTACTGCATGTCTTTTATAGAAGTTTCATTGGTAGATATGTTTTTTGAAGTTCCTGTATTTTAATTTCGTTGCTCATTGTTTTTGCTTCGTTCTGGTCCAGCCTCGAAATAATTTGTTCCAGATTGTTACCAAATAAGGTCAGTTTTGAAGAAAATGTTTGGATTCCAGACTGAAGTGGAGTTAACGCTGTCTTGAGTTCCTCCATTATGAAGGAATGTTCAGCTTTATTTTTCTGGGACTGTTTGGGAGCCTCTGGTTGTGTTTTAGTTGTTTTTTGTCTTTTAGAGGATGTTTCTTTTTCTGGAGATATAATTAATGACAGTCTAGTCTTCAAGGATTGCGCTTCCATTTGTTCCATCCTGATCGGATTTTTGTTTTTTGTTTATTTGTTTGTGTTTTTGTAGGATCCTTGCAATGCCTGAGCACATGTGGCTGTGTGTGTCACTACACCACTGCTGGCAGAAGAGATAAATCAACCTTTCAGTCACTTAGTTCCAGAAATTTTTTTGAAGAGTAAGTAGAGCTTGGTTAGCTTTGTTTTGAAAAATAATTTTTTTTCAATTTTTGATGTATCAGCAGCAGGTGATTTTAGTAGATTAGCTGGCAGTAGTAAGAGCACACAGGGGTCAGTGTTTCCTAGTCAGCAGCCATCTTGGAATCCAGAACACTCGAAATTTTGAAAGTTTGGTGTTCTAATATAGACCACTATACTAGATATGATAGAAAAAAACATGGATAACATCATCAACAAGAAAAGTAGTTACTGTTTGATATGTATAGTCCTTTAAAAGTTTGTTAAGAAGTTCTAATTTAATAACAGAATGATTCCATGATGATTTATCTAAATCTTTGAAAAATAACAGGATCTGTTGAAACAACAACAAAAAAATACATTTTACCTCTGTTTGAAATTGGGTCTGGGTTGAACTGCATTCTGACTTGGGTTTGATTTGAGTTCAGCAAACCTTTGAACTCCTTGAACCAGCATTTTATGGCAGGATACATATTCCGACAAATATTGCAAATATGATGGAATCTGCATGTGGCCAACTCGCAATTCCAGGAATTTAAAAGCCCAAGAAAGATTTGTCATAGATAGATATGTAATCTTCCTGCTGACTTTGGTCAGATTTTGATTTTCCCACTATAATACTGAGTCATGTGTCAGCATGTCTGGCTTCACCTTTTAGTTGACTGTCTTTAGCTTTTCATTTTCTAAACCCTTGGTCATAGTCATACCATGACATGCCCCCTTTTAGGATGTAAGCATCTCTTAAAATGAGGATATTTGCAAACAAAGAGGTAGCCATATGTGGGTGTTATTCTTTTAATACTGCCATGTAATTTATAAACCTGACAAACCAATTGTCTCCAGACACTGTTTTTAAATTCTTGGGTTAACACCTAGGCAATGCAGCAAGGGCTTCTACTAGATTTTTGGATCCTGTTAAGTCAGTGTTTATAATTATCTGAACTACTTCAGTATTGATGAAGTCAAAGATATCTCCTTCGTAAATCTTTAATTTCACTACTTAGGGTGTGTGGGCAGTGATCTCTGGTCCATTTAAATTAACTTCTGGATAATTATTTTTGTTGTGTCTGATCCTGTTGGTATGGATAAATGAGGGAGAAGTCATTGCTTTATTAGGTGATTCTATTAGCAATAAGGAAAATAATAGATTTTTAGGAGGAACTGTGGATGCTACTTTGGGAATATAAAGCGTCCCCTTATTATTTAAACTTTGATCTGAAAGGTTATTGCTGTTATTGCCCAAATCTTGAGCTAATCTGCCCTGGCCTTCCTCATTAAGCCAATAAAAGCCCAGAAGTCTTTGTCTATTTGCTCTGCTTGAAAATTCACTTGACTAACAGTAGCTCCTGTTGTTTCCATACCTGATGAAATATGCTGTATGTTGTCCATGGGATCATGAACTGTTCCTTCCTTCTTTCCCGGTTTTCCTTTTGGGCCTTTTGGGAGCTGGACTTTCCTCAGGGATACCTGACTCAGTTGAGCAAGAAGCCATGACAAGTTCACCTGCAGTGGTTTTGTTGTCTGTTCATTCTTTCCCAATGTAAATTTTACAAAAAAACAGTCTGACTTCTGAAATTTAGTTCGAACTGTGTCTGACATTTTCTATCAAAGACATGAGGAAATTCCTATAAAAGAAAATAAACTATTAATAAGGTGGAATAACATTGATATAACATGATTTAGCGGTGTCTCTTGTACTTATTTGTATATACATGTACTTTTTCATTTTATTTATATATATATATATATATATATATATATATATATATATATATATATATATAATTAATATAGGTTGATTGATTGAATTAAAAGTAATAGGAAAGAAGTAAGACCTGATGATGCTGTAACTAATTCTGCTATTGTAATTGATGTGCTGTGACATATGCAATTTAAAGTATCTATTATCTATTGCATGTCTGTTTTTTTTATGGGATGGATTGCTTGCCTTTTTGATTTGAGGTTTTAAGACATTTCTTTTTTTTTTCCAGAATATTTTATTAAGTTTTCCAAGAAAAGTAAAAGACAACAAATGACAAACAGTATTCTCATTCTAAGGCAAATTATTAACAAACAAGGTAAAAACTTTTAAGACATTTCTTGATGGAGATTGAACCTAATATATGTAAACTGTGAGATGGTGGTGAGAAGGATGACCTGTAAGGCTGCATTAATTGTGTTATTGAATGTTACCTTGGATGTGCTGTAGACTTATGTGCAGGGCCGGTGTTAGCATTTTGGGGGCCCCAGCAAATGTCAAGTTGGGGGCTCCCCCTAGGCACTGCCAGTATAAGTATCGTCCTATCAATGCCATCCATCCTAAGCAACCTTTTACATCATGCTGCAAACTGTTAGGAGTAGTATCCACAGACAGACCTGTCGCTACAAGCATTTACATTACAACAGGCCTATGTACCACACTATCACTATGTTGACCTGTCTAACAAAGGGGCAGTTACAGTTACTGGCACTTAGTTGCAACAATGATACATTGCAACAACTGCAAGTAAAGTAAAATGATGACTTGTCTTACATTTCAACACCCCCCCCCCCACACACACACACATACACATTCACACACCCTCCAGTCCTCTCCTCTGATCTACCACCCCCTTTTGGGCTCCCCATACCATGCACACTACTTTTTTCTTCCTTTCCTCACATTTTGCCTTACCCTCAGCTTTTTCAAGAAGCCATAACTTTCTATATGCTCTGAAGTGCATTTTAAAGTTTTTTTTTTCTTTTTACACAACCTTTTCATCCAATAATGGCTTGAACAGAAATTATGATTAAGGAAAGAAATTCACTGTTGCGGTTCAGCGTTAGTTTTCCTTGCATCCTTTCAACACACCTTTCCTGAACAAGACAGCTCAGTAATAACCATTTAGGAAATAACTCAAATACGCCCGGGCCCAAGAAGCCACAGGTTTACAGATGGTCTGGGATGCATTTTACAGCATTTTCTCAACATTTTACTCCAATGGTGGCCTAAACAAAAATCATGAAAAAGAAAAGAATTTCAGTCTTATTTTTTTTCTTTCAAGGAAGACATAAGTTGTGCCCAACGCTTAATTTTCAAAACTGACAAAATGTTAGCTTACAGTAAACTAACAAGCCAGTAGTTGTGAGAATACTTAAGTCTTATCTGGGAATACTGCCTACCTCCCTAACCCCCTACAAAAGGCAGTCACTGCCTGTGCATCCCTCTGGTGTTAGACTGGGATGAAAGCAGAGATTTAAATTGCCTTAGTCATATATTTCAAGTGACTGCTGATATACATATGCATAGCATGTTCTTCACCCCTAGCCCTCAAAGGCAGCCACATGTATATGTGTCTGATACGTGATTGTTAGAATGATTTCAGTAATAGAATTTGTTGTTCCTAGACTGTACACCTCTCTTATACAAGATATAGTAACCTTCTTTGTATACCTCTGAGGTCTGTGGGAAACACTGCCCACAGCTCCAACACAAGCTATAATGACTTCATGTATGCACCTCTAAGGTTTGACTGTGATGAAAATTGAAGATGTAATAACCACACAATCTCCAGCCCCTCATAACCCATAGCAGCTTTCTGTACACACACATTTGAGCAGGGCTGGTTTTACAATGGGTGTGGTTGTAAACAGAGGCTATTATCAGCTTTATCCTAAAAGGGTCATATCTCAGCACCATTCAGGTTAAACAGTGTATTCAGAAAATTGATACATTTTTCTCCAACCAGCAATAGTCTGGTGGGGGCTTACACAGAGTCAAGGATGATTAAGGGAGTCCCTGTTATCCATTTAGACACTTTGGTGAGTGGGGGCCACCAGAACTCCAAGAATATCTAAGTGTCTGAATGTTCTGTGATATGTTATGTCTTATTTTTTGAAATATAATAACTTCTTAGGTAAATTTTTTACTGATATACAGAAGAATAATGTCTGTGTCTTGACACTATTGGGTGCATGCACAGACAAAAATCAGTGATTTTTTTGCACACACAAACATGCATAAGCCACAGCAGTACTAGTTATGTACTTATTTCAGTAAAGGGCAATACATTGTGCAACACCAGTACTGCCACACCATATCAGGGACTGCTGTTTAGCAGTTGTCAAACAGCAGAAGGGGTAAGATTTATTTCATTGAGGAGTAATGCATACCTGTCACTGTCCTTGATTTCACAGACCTTCCCTGATTTTGTTCATACCTTTGCTTTGTCCTTCATAAAACGTCTGATTTGTTGGTAAATCATTCAGGATTATAAACATTCATTCAATCCAGACATCTGAGTTTTATACTTATTGTCCAAAAGTACATGTTTATGCAAAAGATGTTATTCTAGTAGCTTTCTAAGTGAATTAGAGTAATATTTAAACATCAATGAAAGCAAGCAACACAAATGATATATCCACAGCAAGCAGTTTATATTAAGTGCTTTCATCGGCCTTAAGCCTGAATAAAGTCTGAGGCTTAAGGCCGACAAAAGTGCTTAAAATAAACTGCTTGCTGTGGATATATCATTTGTGTTGTTTGCTTCCATTGATGTGTACAGTGGTTTTGGCTGTATATGCTTCTTAATATTTAAACATATTCTTGATTCTGAGCCTTTATTCTATTATTTGTGGGATTGCACTAAATTCTTAAGCAAAGAAATTGAGAGTTATAGTATCTGGTGTTCTGGTATTATTTATAAAACTACCTGAAAGAGAAGCTATCCCTGATGACCGGAAGCATCAGCTCTTCTTAAATCCAAAGTTTGCACTGAGGCAAGTCACTTTGGGCTGCTGACCCCTCTCTAGTGCTTATATTGCTCATGTTCGTTATCATCTTCATCCTAGCAGGGTCATAACTCAGCCCTGTTCATGTTAAAGAGCATGATTAGGAAATTAATACATTTTTTTCCTTCCTCATTTTTCCCCAACCAGCAGCGGCTTTTGTGGGGCCCACACACAGTCAAAGATGACTAAGGGGGCCCCCTGCAGCCATGGGTTTTGCAGGGACCTAAAGCTGGCTATGTAGTTAATTTTAGTGGAGAAAATGTCCAACAGCAGGGTTTAACTAAGCCAGGGGCACTATGTCAGTGGTAAGGTATTTAATGGAATTCTTTGCCTGTTACTTGACAAAACACTGTTACTATAACCAGAAATATCTTTGAATTTTAAGGAAGGTATAAATAAGAGTTATTACCCTCATGGTTTATTAAGTATACAAGACTGCTGTACTAGTTTTCTTTGGTTTTACAGACATGTTACAAAATATCAGGATAAAATAACTTGCTTTGGTTGGGGCCCCCAGGGAACAGGGGCCCCCAGCAACCGCAGGGTTCGCTGGTGCCTAAAGCCGGCTATGCTTATGTGTGATATGACACCAGAACAGTTGCTGCTGGTAGTAGATTTTCTGTATGGGAATAAATTAATGAAGTAAATGGTCAGAACTTCTGAGCTCTCTTAGCATGTAAATATTGTATTTATGAAGTAAATGATTAAAATTTCTGAGCTATCCCTGACTTTTTGAGGGTATCCTTGATGGACTAAACTTTTTCTCTGTCTCTCTTGCTCCCTGCTATGATGGTCCTTTAGGGGAAATCCATGGACTATACTTAGTAAATAATGCCTAAAATTAAAGTTGCATTTTTTAATATTTAAATAATTATGGTGATTAATGTTCTCCTATTCTGTAAGAAACATAGGTAATAGTGCTGATATTTGAAAAAAGTTATCTGATTATTGCTGGATTTATCTATGATTTTGTTGACAATTGTCCTGCTTTGTTTGAAGCTATGGTAAATGGAGGGGAAACTGTGAATGACTAAATGCATAATGGTAAAACTGAAGTAAAGTAACGTCCTCCCCAGGTGCCTGGACTGAGTAGAAACATGCCACTGAACTGATTGTTCCTTAAAGGAGTAACTGAACAAAATTGCTGCTGCTATCTCTCTCTCTCTCTCTCTCTCTCCCTCTCTCTCTTCCTTTTTTTTTGTAGAATTGGGTAGTATATCTGTCTGTATTGAACATGGAATTGGTAAACATTAAGAGTGTCCATAGTGCTGCAGCTGCATTCAGGATTGATTTTAGCTCATGCAATATTCAGAGGCCAGATGAGTGCATTTTTTTAAATGTTTGCTGCTTTTGCTTTGTTTCAAACAACCATTCCAGTTGTTGATTTGTAATGGGGAAGGGCTGGGGGGTGCAGTTCAATGGAGATATCCCAGCATGGGATGAACCTCTCTGTACCCTGTAACAGTTCCTAAAACCTGGTCATAAAGGGGCTGACGTGTGAAAATTACCCACAGGGAAAGCCAGAGAAACCACAGCACAACTAACTAGACTGTCTTCACTTTATTTTTATTATACATTTTTTTTGAAATTGTGGAAATTAGATGCAGAAAATCTGTCACTGGCAGATCACGTGGCAAGTCCTAAACAGTGAAAAATCTTTTCACTTTGTTTTGTATAACTCTGTCTATAGAAGAAATTATTAAAATTATATTTTTTTATGTTATAAGTAAAGTAAGGCCTACTCACCAAACAGTAGCCAACACTGTGTGTCAGAGTGACTCTTACTGTGAAGGAAAAAGAGATGTTCTTCGTGTTTCACTGTTGCAGTCATTACATTTGGGTTATCTGCTTGCAGGTAGCCCTCAGTCGGACTGATTATCAAATTCTTGGGTCCTACGTCGGTTTTCTGTCTCATCTTCCATGACGTCAGGTAGTCAGGGGTATAAAGCATGCAGCCAATGCCATTACATCAGTCTTTCTTACCTTGCAGTGCCCGAAGCAGAAGCAGTTCGCAAATGCCGGTCGGCTGACTCTGGAAATTTTCGTTTTCGAGTTTCAGATCTGAAATCTTCAGCTAAGCTAAGTACCCCATTTGGGATCCTTTTTCTTGCTCTTAACCAATGTCAGTAAAAGTTAACAATTGTATTTCTTGTGGAAATGAGAACTCAGCACAGCTCCTCGTGGTGGCCAGCAGTGTTCCTCTAGCAGCAGAGACCAGAAAAGACTACCTTTCCAGATTTTAAGTATTTTTCTTGGCTTTTTTCGACTTTTTGTGCCTTTCGACTACTGTTTCTGCTTGTTTTATCAAAGTTTGCACTGTTTTTACTGTGTTTATAAGCTAAAACTGTTTACTGCACTTACTAGTTTAAGTTTTGCCTAAAAGTTAAACTACAGGCTAATACACTCAAGTGTGCTAGCTTTTGATAGCATTTAGTCGAAAATCATAGCATTTATTGTGTTTTCTGCTTTTCTGTAAAAAAACTTGAAAAAAAAAAAATATCCTTGTTTTCCATACTTTCCTAACTAGTGTTCCAGAGACCAGATTTTGCTGATCCCTGGGCTTTGTCTTGGTTCCTGTGTTTCTCCATTTTCCTTGTTTGGTCAGGGGAAGTTTCTTTACTCACCAGTGAGAGTGGGGAGTACTGAGCTGCCTGTTTGTCCTTAGAGGAGTGGTTTAAGGCAGTAACTTGTAGTCTATTGGCCATTTTGGGTCATTTCCTGTCTTTTCCAGCCCCCTGCTATAAAGCGCGTTTTGGCGGGCTTTTCCAGCTAGTGAGAACTCAGCACAGCTCCTCGTGGTGGCCAGCAGTGTTCCTCTAGCAGCAGAGACCAGAAAAGACTACCTTTCCAGATTTTAAGTATTTTTCTTGGCTTTTTCGACTTTTTGTGCCTTTCGACTACTGTTTCTGCTTGTTTTATCAAAGTTTGCACTGTTTTTACTGTGTTTATAAGATAAAACTGTTTACTGCACTTGCTAGTTTAAGTTTTGCCTAAAAGTTAAACTACAGGCTAATACACTCAAGTGTACTAGCTTTTGATAGCATTTAGTCGAAAATCATAGCATTTATTGTGTTTTCTGCTTTTCTGTAAAAACTTGGAAAAAAAAAAATATCCTTGTTTTCCATACTTTCCTAACTA
This sequence comes from Protopterus annectens, assembly GCF_019279795.1. Taxonomy (NCBI): domain Eukaryota; kingdom Metazoa; phylum Chordata; order Ceratodontiformes; family Protopteridae; genus Protopterus; species Protopterus annectens. The sequence continues at coordinate 1,425,205,578 of NC_056728.1, forward strand.
GTGTTCCAGAGACCAGATTTTGCTGATCCCTGAGCTTTGTCTTAGTTCCTGTGTTTCTCCATTTTCCTTGTTTGGTCAGGGGGAAGTTTCTTTACTCACCAGTGAGAGTGGGGAGTACTGAGCTGCCTGTTTGTCCTTAGAGGAGTGGTTTAAGGCAGTAACTTGTAGTCTATTGGCCATTTTGGGTCATTTCCTGTCTTTTCCAGCCCCCTGCTATAAAGCGCATTTTGGCGGGCTTTGAGAACTCAGCACAGCTCCTCGTGGTGGCCAGCAGTGTTCCTCTAGCAGAAGAGACCAGAAAAGACTACCTTTCCAGATTTTAAGTATTTTTCTTGGCTTTTTCGACTTTTTGTGCATTTCGACTACTGTTTCTGCTTGTTTTATCAAAGTTTGCACTGTTTTTACTGTGTTTATAAGATAAAACTGTTTACTGCACTTGCTAGTTTAAGTTTTGCCTAAAAGTTAAACTACAGGCTAATACACTCAAGTGTACTAGCTTTTGATAGCATTTAGTCGAAAATCATAGCATTTATTGTGTTTTCTGCTTTTCTGTAAAAACTTGAAAAAACAAAAAAAATATCCTTGTTTTCCATACTTTCCTAACTAGTGTTCCAGAGACCAGATTTTGCTGATCCCTGGGCTTTGTCTTGGTTCCTGTGTTTCTCCATTTTCCTTGTTTGGTCATGGGGAAGTTTCTTTACTCACCAGTGAGAGTGGGGAGTACTGAGCTGCCTGTTTGTCCTTAGAGGAGTGGTTTAAGGCAGTAACTTGTAGTCTATTGGCCATTTTGGGTCATTTCCAGCCCCCTGCTATAAAGCGCGTTTTGGCGGGCTTTTCCAGCTATTGAGAACTCAGCACAGCTCCTCGTGGTGGCCAGCAGTGTTCCTCTAGCAGCAGAGACCAGAAAAGACTACCTTTCCAGATTTTAAGTATTTTTCTTGGCTTTTTCGACTTTTTGTGCCTTTCGACTACTGTTTCTGCTTGTTTTATCAAAGTTTGCACTGTTTTTACTGTGTTTATAAGATAAAACTGTTTACTGCACTTGCTAGTTTAAGTTTTGCCTAAAAGTTAAACTACAGGCTAATACACTCAAGTGTACTAGCTATTGATAGCATTTAGTCGAAAATCATAGCATTTATTGTGTTTTCTGCTTTTCTGTAAAAAAACTTGAAAAAAACAAAAAAAATATCCTTGTTTTCCATACTTTCCTAACTAGTGTTCCAGAGACCAGATTTTGCTGATCCCTGGGCTTTGTCTTGGTTCCTGTGTTTCTCCATTTTCCTTGTTTGGTCAGGGGGAAGTTTCTTTACTCACCAATGAGAGAGGGAGTACTGAGCTGCCTGTTTGTCCTTAGAGGAGTGGTTTAAGGCAGTAACTTGTAGTCTATTGGCCATTTTGGGTCATTTCCTGTCTTTTCCAGCTCCCTGCTATAAAGCGCGTTTTGGTGGGCTTTTCCAGCTAGTGAGAACTCAGCACAGCTCCTCGTGGTGGCCAGCAGTGTTCCTCTAGCAGCAGAGACCAGAAAAGACTACCTTTCCAGATTTTAAGTATTTTTCTTGGCTTTTTCGACTTTTTGTGCCTTTCGACTACTGTTTCTGCTTGTTTTATCAAAGTTTGCACTGTTTTTACTGTGTTTATAAGATACAACTGTTTACTGCACTTGCTAGTTTAAGTTTTGCCTAAAAGTTAAACTACAGGCTAATACACTCAAGTGTACTAGCTTTTGATAGCATTTAGTCGAAAATCATAGCATTTATTGTGTTTTCTGCTTTTCTGTAAAAAAAACTTGAAAAAAAAAAAAAATATCCTTGTTTTCCATACTTTCCTAACTAGTGTTCCAGAGACCAGATTTTGCTGATCCCTGGGCTTTGTCTTGGTTCCTGTGTTTCTCCATTTTCCTTGTTTTGTCAGGGGGAAGTTTCTTTACCCACCAGTGAGAGTGGGGAGTACTGAGCTGCCTGTTTGTCCTTAGAGGAGTGGTTTAAGGCAGTAACTTGTAGTCTATTGGCCATTTTGGGTCATTTCCTGTCTTTTCCAGCGCCCTGCTATAAAGCTGCTTTTGGCGGGCTTTTCCAGCTAGTGAGAACTCAGCACAGCTCCTCGTGGTGGCCAGCAGTGTTCCTCTAGCAGCAGAGACCAGAAAAGACTACCTTTCCAGATTTTAAGTATTTTTCTTGGCTTTTTCGACTTTTTGTGCCTTTCGACTACTGTTTCTGCTTGTTTTATCAAAGTTTGCACTGTTTTTACTGTGTTTATAAGATACAACTGTTTACTGCACTTGCTAGTTTAAGTTTTGCCTAAAAGTTAAACTACAGGCTAATACACTCAAGTGTACTAGCTTTTGATAGCATTTAGTCGAAAATCATAGCATTTATTGTGTTTTCTGCTTTTCTGTAAAAACTTGAAAAACAAAAAAAATATCCTTGTTTTCCATACTTTCCTAACTAGTGTTCCAGAGACCAGATTTTGCTGATCCCTGGGCTTTGTCTTGGTTCCTGTGTTTCTCCATTTTCCTTGTTTGGTCAGGGGAAGTTTCTTTACTCACCAGTGAGAGTGGGGAGTACTGAGCTGCCTGTTTGTCCTTAGAGGAGTGGTTTAAGGCAGTAACTTGTAGTCTATTGGCCATTTTGGGTCATTTCCTGTCTTTTCCAGCCCCCCTGCTATAAAGTGCATTTTGGTGGGCTTTTCCAGCTAGTGAGAACTCAGCACAGCTCCTCGTGGTGGCCAGCAGTGTTCCTCTAGCAGCAGAGACCAGAAAAGACTACCTTTCCAGATTTTAAGTATTTTTCTTGGCTTTTTCGACTTTTTGTGCCTTTCGACTACTGTTTCTGCTTGTTTTATCAAAGTTTGCACTGTTTTTACTGTGTTTATAAGATACAACTGTTTACTGCACTTGCTAGTCTAAGTTTTGCCTAAAAGTTAAACTACAGGCTAATACACTCAAGTGTACTAGCTTTTGATAGCATTTAGTCGAAAATCATAGCATTTATTGTGTTTTCTGCTTTTCTGTAAAAAAACTTGAAAAAACAAAAAAAATATCCTTGTTTTCCATACTTTCCTAACTAGTGTTCCAGAGACCAGATTTTGCTGATCCCTGGGCTTTGTCTTGGTTCCTGTGTTTCTCCATTTTCCTTGTTTTGTCAGGGGGAAGTTTCTTTACCCACCAGTGAGAGTGGGGAGTACTGAGCTGCCTGTTTGTCCTTAGAGGAGTGGTTTAAGGCAGTAACTTGTAGTCTATTGGCCATTTTGGGTCATTTCCTGTCTTTTCCAGCCCCCTGCTATAAAGCGCGTTTTGGCGGGCTTTTCCAGCTAGTGAGAACTCAGCACAGCTCCTCGTGGTGGCCAGCAGTGTTCCTCTAGCAGCAGAGACCAGAAAAGACTACCTTTCCAGATTTTAAGTATTTTTCTTGGCTTTTTTCTACTTTTTGTGCCTTTCGACTACTGTTTCTGCTGGTTTTATCAAAGTTTGCACTGTTTTTACTGTGTTTATAAGATACAACTGTTTACTGCACTTGCTAGTTTAAGTTTTGCCTAAAAGTTAAACTACAGGCTAATACACTCAAGTGTACTAGCTTTTGATAGCATTTAGTCGAAAATCATAGCATTTATTGTGTTTTCTGCTTTTCTGTAAAAATACTTGAAAAAAACAAAAAAAAATATCCTTGTTTTCCATACTTTCCTAACTAGTGTTCCAGAGACCAGATTTTGCTGATCCCTGGGCTTTGTCTTGGTTCCTGTGTTTCTCCATTTTCCTTGTTTGGTCAGGGGGAAGTTTCTTTACTCACCAGTGAGAGTGGGGAGTACTGAGCTGCCTGTTTGTCCTTAGAGGAGTGGTTTAAGGCAGTAACTTGTAGTCTATTGGCCATTTTGGGTCATTTCCTGTCTTTTCCAGCCCCCTGCTATAAAGCGCGTTTTGGTGGGCTTTTCCAGCTAGTGAGAACTCAGCACAGCTCCTCGTGGTGGCCAGCAGTGTTCCTCTAGCAGCAGAGACCAGAAAAGACTACCTTTCCAGATTTTAAGTATTTTTCTTGGCTTTTTCGACTTTTTGTGCCTTTCGACTACTGTTTCTGCTTGTTTTATCAAAGTTTGCACTGTTTTTACTGTGTTTATAAGATACAACTGTTTACTGTACTTGCTAGTTTAAGTTTTGCCTAAAAGTTAAACTACAGGCTAATACACTCAAGTGTACTAGCTTTTGATAGCATTTAGTCGAAAATCATAGCATTTATTGTGTTTTCTGCTTTTCTGTAAAAAAACTTGAGAAAAACAAAAAAATATCCTTGTTTTCCATACTTTCCTAACTAGTGTTCCAGAGACCAGATTTTGCTGATCCCTGGGCTTTGTCTTGGTTCCTGTGTTTCTCCATTTTCCTTGTTTGGTCAGGGGGAAGTTTCTTTACTCACCAGTGAGAGTGGGGAGTACTGAGCTGCCTGTTTGTCCTTAGAGGAGTGGTTTAAGGCAGTAACTTGTAGTCTATTGGCCATTTTGGGTAATTTCCTGTCTTTTCCAGCCCCCTGCTATAAAGCGCGTTTTGGCGGGCTTTTCCAGCTAGTGAGAACTCAGCACAGCTCCTCGTGGTGGCCAGCAGTGTTCCTCTAGCAGCAGAGACCAGAAAAGACTACCTTTCCAGATTTTAAGTATTTGTCTTGGCTTTTTTCGACTTTTTGTGCCTTTCGACTACTGTTTCTGCTTGTTTTATCAAAGTTTGCACTGTTTTTACTGTGTTTATAAGATACAACTGTTTACTGCACTTGCTAGTTTAAGTTTTGTCTAAAAGTTAAACTACAGGCTAATACACTCAAGTGTACTAGCTTTTGATAGCATTTAGTCGAAAATCATAGCATTTATTGTGTTTTCTGCTTTTCTGTAAAAAAACCTGAAAAAAAACAAAAAAATATCCTTGCTTTCCATACTTTCCTAACTAGTGTTCCAGAGACCAGATTTTGCTGATCCCTGGGCTTTGTCTTGGTTCCTGTGTTTCTCCATTTTCCTTGTTTGGTCAGGGGGAAGTTTCTTTACTCACCAGTGAGAGTGGGGAGTACTGAGCTGCCTGTTTGTCCTTAGAGGAGTGGTTTAAGGCAGTAACTTGTAGTCTATTGGCCATTTTGGGTCATTTCCTGTCTTTTCCAGCCCCCTGCTATAAAGCGTGTTTTGGCGGGCTTTTCCAGCTAGTGAGAACTCAGCACAGCTCCTCGTGGTGGCCAGCAGTGTTCCTCTAGCAGCAGAGACCAGAAAAGACTACCTTTCCAGATTTTAAGTATTTGTCTTGGCTTTTTCGACTTTTTGTGCCTTTCGACTACTGTTTCTGCTTGTTTTATCAAAGTTTGCACTGTTTTTACTGTGTTTATAAGATACAACTGTTTACTGCACTTGCTAGTTTAAGTTTTGCCTAAAAGTTAAACTACAGGCTAATACACTCAAGTGTACTAGCTTTTGATAGCATTTAGTCGAAAATCATAGCATTTATTGTGTTTTCTGCTTTTCTGTAAAAAAACTTGAAAAAAAAAAAAAATATCCTTGTTTTCCATACTTTCCTAACTAGTGTTCCAGAGACCAGATTTTGCTGATCCCTGGGCTTTGTCTTGGTTCCTGTGTTTCTCCATTTTCCTTGTTTGGTCAGGGGGAAGTTTCTTTACTCACCAGTGAGAGTGGGGAGTACTGAGCTGCCTGTTTGTCCTTAGAGGAGTGGTTTAAGGCAGTAACTTGTAGTCTATTGGCCATTTTGGGTCATTTCCTGTCTTTTCCAGCCCCCTGCTATAAAGCGCGTTTTAGCACGCTTTAGCGCAAATTAGCGCGATTTAGCGCGGAGTTGCTACTGTTGCACCCTAGGGCAGTGCCGGTTAAGCAGGTTTAAACTATTCAGGCTACCTAAAGTCCACTCTTCAAATTTTCCCTTAAAACTACCTTCCTCGAACTATACTACTGTTCTAATCAGCGTATCCTATAACTAAAAAGATCATCTCTACTTGACTCCAAGTAGACTATTCTCTATCTGTTAAACCTAGCACTTGTTCCTACAGTACTTATTACCTTGATACAGCACTCTTGTCATAGATAGTACCCCAAAAAGGCAACCCCCCATTTCTCGGTCACCCACATCCCCTGGAATCTCTTTTAAAGTTTTTTTTGTCTATTCCTTCTAGCATGTCGAGGGATCAGTTGCTAGTATCCTCTCCTGCTCAGCTGGTGAACCTGGGAATATTGAGGCAATGTTACAATTGCCTCATGTACCTGACAACCCTCTCCTCCTCCCACAAAACACAAATACATGCGAGAGATGCAACTATACGGCCAAACTGGAGGCTGAGCTCTCTCAACATAGGACTGGCAAGACCAGTCAGGAGGAGAAGGTTACCACACACACTATAGACCCAGTCTCACATAGTACCATCACAACCTCAAATCATACACATAAACACACAAAGACATACTCGGAGGCTCTGATCAAAAATCTACCAAAACAGCAGAGGCCACCAAAGCAAACACCCAAACAACCACCACCTCAGAACACAACACCTGCAACACATAGACCTCACAGTCAGAGTGTCAAACAGTCACAGCCCTTAAGGCCAAACACAATGCCAGACACACTAGTCATCGGTGACTCCATAGTCTGACACACTGACGTCCCGCTCACCAGACTGAGTAAGGAGAGAGTTACAGTAAGCTGCCTGTCGGGCGCTAGAATCCGCCACATAACGCAAGCACTCAGGTCTCTCAACAGCAGGTACAAATATGACTCAGTCATTGTCCACGCTGGTGTAAACGACCTGAGACGTACCTCCTTGGACTACATGAAAAGAGACATTGAGGAGCTCTCTGATTATGTAGCCCAGGCAGGTATGACCCTGACCTTGAGCAGTATCCTACCTTCACCAAGAATGATGCCACAATACAGAGATAAGATGATCAGCTTTAACAATTGGCTTAAACTCTGGTGTCATTCAAAGGGGATCCAATGTCTGTCTGCCTGGGATGACATGCTGGACAAGCCACGCTGCTTCACAAGGGATGGCTTGCACCTGTCACCCTGGGATTCCGGATATTGGCAAAGGCTCTTGCCACCCCATACTGCCTTTTTAGGCAAGGCTCAAATTCTAAACCTACCACCCTAGAACACAAAAAGGAAAAAACTAAGGGTAATGCTGCTCAATGCCAGAAGTCTAAATCTCAAAATGCACGCACTCGAGGCCCTTCTCAGTATGGAGAACATCGATGTCTGTGCTGTGACAGAAACCTGGTTCAAGGCTCCTGAGAGCACCCCAGCACTATCAGGTTTTACCTCATATCATGCCCGCCCCAAAATCCGGACAATACCAAGAAAGGAGGGGGGTATCCATATTCATCAAGGACACCCACACCTCAAGACTGGTGGCAACGCACGATGCATCGGAGACCATCCAGGTGCAATTAACCATAGGCAAGACTGCTCTGCAAATTGTAGCATGTTACAGGCCACCCTCACAAACTCAGGAACCTCACATGGCCTTCCTGAAAACACTGGAGGGGATAAATGTATCACCAAACACCATCATACTAGGTGACTTCAATTACCCTTCAGAAGGGTCTCACAGAGATGGATAGCTGGTGCCAGAGCCATGGCCTAAAGTTAAATGCCAAAAAATGCATAGTCATACCCTTCGGGAAAAACAAGGTTACCCCTAGCTACCATATAGGTGGCAATCCAGTGAGCACAGAAGAAGTTATCAGGGACCTGGGGACCCAGGTTGACAGTAGCCTGTCATTCGACACCCATATAGCTAAAGTAGTTAGGAAGACCTTCTACATTGCCCACCTTATCATGAAGGGATTCACATCTAGATCAAGGGAGGTCATAGTCTCCCTGTACTCATCACTCATCAGACCAATGATTGAGTACAATGCCCCATTCGGAATGTATCTGACCTGACACTTGCAGCAGCTGGAGAGGCCACAAAAGTTCCTCACCAAAAGGATAAGGGGTCTCAAAAATCTGTCCTATGCTGCCCGACTGAAAGAACTCCAGCTCTATTCAGTCGCTTACCACTTGCTCAGAGGTGACCTTTGCCTGACATACAAGGCCATGTCAAACCCAGATTTGATGAATATGCTTCACCTCAAAAAATCTAGATCCGTCAGAGCCACAAGGGCGGGAGACTTAAACCTCGACACGGCTATTAATAGGACGTGCTGGAGGGATAGATTCATCACCCAAAGACTCCCTATGCTGTGGAACAAAATCCCGTTATATGTGAGGCAGAGCACCTCGCTGGCCTTGTTTAAGAGAAATCTTGACCAATGGATGGGAGATCGCAGATATACCCCAGGGATTACCTCAGTGTCACTGCTCGACAGAGGCACAGCAAAATAATGGGTATAGTTCCCCATACTAAAGGGGTGGCGTAAGCCACAAAACTATGGGCTAGGCTTGTAAATGCCCTTGGGCAGATAGCCTAGTATGAACCTATGAACCTATGAACCTATGAAAGCAACATAGCTCATAAAGATTTTCATTTGTACTGCATTCCTTGCTTAGGTCCAGACCACAAAGTACCTCGCTATCAGTTTTGTGCCTTATTCAAACCTCAAACTATTTGTCTTCGGTTTATTTGAGCATCTAAATATTTTGGTACTTGGTTCAATTATCCAGAAAAGGCTTCGGTAAGCCACCCGACTACCGACATTCCAAAAAAACACAAAGATAAAGACTGAGACAGACCACATAGGTCCAAAGCTGCCGACGACGCTTCTCCTAAGCTAGTCGCCAGTTCACCGGTACTCAGTGAGGTGCTTTCGCAGCCCCTGATACCCACTACTTCAGATTCGCAGGCCTCTACAGAGACCCATTCAGAGTCTGGTATGCCGCGAGATTCTTCTTCTGCTGTGGAACCTGTGGATGTCTCTACCTTGGATGGGTCCGGAGCCGCTGTGCAGACAACCGCTTCTGAGGGTGTATTCAGACGTACTGACTTGCATATTCAGCCGATGCCATCTTCTTCTTCAAGGCCTAAAACGCGATCCATGCCTAGAAAACTGACTCCCAGACTGCATGGTTAGGCCCCTATACCTAAATAACAAATGATAAGAATGGCTGAAGACCTTATTACTCTAATCAAAGGAAGCCACCCTTCTCCCTCTAAGAGACCTAGAACTGATTTTCCTTCTGATTTTTCTAATCAGGGTTCTGAAATTTCTGTTTTCTCTGATGACCAGGAGTTGCCCTTATCTACCTATGAGGATTCTGATGCAGAGGACTCCATTTCCTCTGCTTCCCCTCCAGAGGATTTCTCTTTTGGTGAAACATAGTCTTAGGGAGCATTTCCGCTGGGAATGCCAGGATTACTCTGACTCCAAAAAGAGGCTTAGGGAATTCTTACTCCTACCTCAACACAGGCCTTTAGCTATCCCTCCTGTACTGGACATTGTAGATGATGCCTTCTCGAAATCTAGCCTGGCCACTGACTCTTTACCTCCGGCTCCCAGAAAACCTGACAGGTATTACAGGGTACCTGACTCTCACAAGTTCCTCTTTAAGAATCCTACTGCAGATCCAGAGATCATTTCACAGGGACCCAAAGGCATTAAGACTACTACTGCCAAAATCCCTACCCCCTCTGATAGAGATTCCAGGGCTCTGGACAGATGGGGTAAGAAGGTATACACTTCTGCAACTTTGGCCATTAGGGCCTTAAACTGGCAGTTTCATATGTTAAAGTATCAGCAGCATATTACTGGATTGCTTAAACAGAAAATTATGTTGATTCCTGACTGTGCTGAAAATAAAGAATTGCAGGACTTAATGCATTCTGTTGAACAAGTTGGTAAACATACTTTTCAATGTGGTTTTGATTCACTAGAGGCATCTTGCAGGGCTGCTGTCACTGGGTCTGTACTTAGAAGGCATGTTTGGCTTAAGGAGCAATCCTTGCCAGATCATGTTAAAGCTAAATTGCTGGATGCTCCCTTAAATCAGGACTGCCTGTTTGGCAACAAAGCAGAAGAAATTCTTAAAAAGATGGAGGAAAAAGCTAAATCTATGCAAACTGTTAAAAGATTTCCTACAAGTACAGCCTCCAAGATTTAGTAGGCATTGGCCCTCTAAGAATTGGTTGTTTCCCGCCTCTTCCAGGCCTTCTTAGTCCAAACCCAGAACCAGCAGAACACTCACATTTCAGTCCCAAGGTACTCACAGGCCTAAGCAGTGGGTGGCTCCCACTTCCAAAGCTGGGAGTAGTAAGACAACCCCCTATGGTAAACTGTCACAATGACTTAACTTTAAACCTTCCAAGCCCTGCTCAACCGACTGTTCCTTTAGGGAGAAAGATCGCCCTGCATGCAAAAAACTGGTAACTCATTACCCTAGACAAATGGGTTTTAAATATAGTTTCCCAAGGATACAGATTTCACTTCCACTCTTTACCAACCCCAAACGGTTGGCCATACCTACCCCCAAATCAGTGGGCAGAGGCAAAAAAGCAAGTTCTCTCTCTTCTAAGCATCAGGGCTATTCAGCCTTTCCCAGAAGAAGAATGGGGACAAGGTTTCTACGTAAGACTTTTCCTGGTACCCAGAAAAGACAATTCCTGGTGTCCTATCCTGGACCTGTCTATCCTAAACACTTTTTTGATAATCCCAAAATTCAAAATGCTAACTCTTCATCAGCTGCTTCCCATGCAAGGCAAAAATGGCTGGCAACACTGGATTTAAAGGAAGCCTACCTGCACATCACAATAAGGGAGTCTTGCAGAAGATACCTACACTTCAGTGCAGACTACATGCACTATCAGTTCTCTGCACTGCCCTTTGGCTTATCTACTGAGCCCAGGGTATTCACAAAGTGCCTATCTCCAGTCATTACATTTTGCAGGCAAAGAAATATTCAAATATACCCATACCTGGACGATTGTCAAATCCAGGCAGAAAGCCAGGACATACTATTAAACCATCTGGCATTTGTAAAGAAATTATTGACTTCTCTGGGGTACACCATAAACAAAAAGAAATCACATCTAGTACCCTACCAGCAAATTGTATTCCTGGGAGCAAGCTTGAATACAACTTCCCAGATGGCCTACCTCACACCAGAGAAACAATTTCATGCGACAGCCTACTTCAAAAAACTGGCCACAAAGACCCAGCTATCTGCAAGGAAAATACTGCAAGCCCTGGGGTTCATGGCTTCTTGCATTCTACTAATTCCATATGCAAGACTGCATATGAGGAAACTACAATGGTATCTAAAATGCCTATGGTGTCAACATTCTCAGGACCTAGAATCAATGATTCCTATTATACCTTGTCTGAAGATAGAGTTCCTTTGGTGGGCAGAGGCCTGCTACCAAAACAAGGGACTGCCATTCACTCTACCCCTTGCCACCCAAACCCTAACAACAGACGCATCAGACTATGCATGGGGGGCTCACTTGGCAGGGCAGTGCTTTCAGGTCAAAGGGAACCAGAGTCAAATGCACCTGCGTATCAATCAAAAAGAAATGTTAGCTGTACAGAATGCTCTGACAGCCTTCAAGGACCACATTCCTCCTGGAAAATTATTGGTATAGATGGACAACACCACTGTTATGTGGTACATAAACAAGCACGGGGGAACCCACTCATACCCTCTCTGCAGACTAGCTATGGTTCTGTAGAACACAGCCTTGAGCTACCAAGTGCACCTACAAGCTCAATTCCTGCCAGGCAAGCTAAATACACTGGCAGATGACCTAAGCAGAAATCTCATGGACCCACATGAGTGGAAACTGGATCCAAAAATATTTAACATTTTGAGAAACAAATGGAGGAGCCCAGAGATAGACCTGTTTGCCTCCCCTCAGAACTACCAATTGGGCAAATTCTGCACAAGGACTCCCCACAGACAAGCTTGGAAAGTGGATGCCCTGTCTTTCCCCCTCTGCCTCTCCTCTCCAAAGTGCTACTAAAGATCAAACAGGACAAACCAAGGACAATACTTATTGCACCAGACTGGCCACGCCAACACTGGTACCCCCTCTTGCTCAGTGTGTCACTTCTGGAACCATGGTACCTGCCTCAGACCCCTGACCTGCTGTCCCAGCAGGAGGGCCAGATTCTGCACCCACAGCTTCAAACCCTGAACCTTGCAGCCTGGCTAATTTCATGATCTCTCCGTTACCATCCCTCAGCAAGCAAGTGACGGATGTCATTCTGTAAGTAAGGAGGCCTAGTACTATGCTGAAAAATGGAAAAGATTCTGTTTCTGGAACCAAACACAGGAGATGGACACAACTGTGCCCAATTTACCGCATTCTTCAATACTTAACTGAGATTCTTCACAAGGACCTTTCCTTTTCTTCCATCAAATTCATGCCTCGGCCATTTCAGCTCATTATAATACAGAGCCACCCCTCTTCCCTCATCCACTGCTGAAGCAATTCTTCAGAGGGGCCAAAAACTTAAGACCACCCAGAAGAGCCCCTACTCCAGCCTGGGACCTTAACTTTGTATTGGAAAAGCTCACTCTACCTCCTTTTGAGCCAGCTGCAAATGCAGAGTTGAAATTCCTTTCTTGGAAAACAGCTTTCCTCATAGCCATCACTTCAGCAAGAAGGGTGTCTGAATTACAGGCCCTCATGGCAGTGGAGCCTTTCCTCATCTTTCATGCTGACAAGGTGTCCCTCAGGACCAACCCTTCCTTTAGGCCCAAGGTGGTATACAGTGTGGCCCTTAAATCAGTCCATTGATTTGCCAACCTTCTTTTCTAATCCACAGAACAAAGGGGACAGATGCTGCTCTCTTTGGACGTGCACAGATAACTTAGATTTTACTTGGACAAGACTAAGCCTCTCAGGAAATCTGAACAGATGCTGATTGCATTTGCTGCAGGGGCAGAGGGGAAGGCCATTTCAAAGCAAACCATTTCTAAGTGGATGGGCCATTGCATTCATTTCTGCTATAAGCACCATTGAAAACCTACCCCACAGGAGATAAGACCACTACCAGGGACATCCTAGAAGCTGCTACATGGAGCTCTGTACATACCTTCACCAAACATTACCACTTGCCAATTTTTTTTTAAATCCAGAGCTAGTTTTGCCACTGCAGTCTTGCAGGGCCTTATAGCTGGTCCTAATGCTATCTAAGTGCCTCCTCCCTTCCTTAGCTTTGGGAATCTACCCAAATGTAATGACTGCAACAGTGAAACACAAAGAACATAGTACAGTTGTGTGCACTTACCATAAATGTAGATGTTCAAATGTATTCACTGTTGCAGTCCTGGTTACCCTCCCTCCAGCCCCCTGACTTCTATTGACTATACCTCTATTCATGCTTACTATGCTTAAAGCTTTCTGGTGTATTTGCTTTTTTGTTGGAGGTGTAACCTTATATATATAATTGCTTCCCATTATGGGGGCACCTGACATCTGGGGTAAGAAAAACTGATGTAATAGTGTCGGCTGCATGCTTTATACCTGTGACTACCTGACGTCATGGAAGATGATACAGCAATTGACGCAGGACCCAAGACTTTGATAATCAGGCCAACTGAGGGATACCTGCAAGCAGATAATAATGACTGCAACAGTGAATACACATGAACAGCTACATTTATGGTAAGTGTACACAACTGTACTTTTTATGTGTAGGAGTTCGAGCTTCCCTTTGCCCGGAAATGGAAAGGGACAGCAAACTATCTTTTCTAAAGACCGAGTCAAAAGGCAACCACGAAACGAAACAATCGCCACCAGGAAGTCAGCCAAAGCTCTTTATTCCAAAACCAAGCAGACAAGGCTGTCACCAGCCACGAAAAAACATGTTTTCTAAAGACCTTGATTGTTACTAAAATATAGCCTTGTAAGGGTCATATTTAAATGCATTGGTGTAAGCAGACCTTTGTGGGTCTAGCTACCTCAATGTCATACAGTACCTTGTATTAGTTAACAAAGTAATGAAACTTCAGACAAGTAAATGCATCACTTGAATGAAGAGGTTTAAGCAGACTTCTGTCCAACTAGATAAGTGATGTGATGCAGGGGATTTCCACAGTGCAACAGTGTTAATAAATGCTGAAGGGGATAAACGGGATATTTTGCTGACACAGTGTGCCATAGGTATCTATGTTGTCTCACAGGAAGAGGTTCACTGGTTTGATTCCCTGTTGGGTACATTCTGTGAGGAGTCTGCATGTCCTCCCTGTGTTTGTGTGAGTTTTATCTGGGTACTCCTATTTCTTCCTACATTTCAAAATGCAGTTGGTGGACCAGACATTTTAAATTGGCCATAGGTGTGTGGGTACGTGTGTGTGTGTGTGTGTGTGTGTGTGTGTGTGTGTGTGTGTGTGTGTGTGTGTGTGTGTGTGTGTGTGTTCATTTTGGCATGGATACAAATCTGCCTGGGCTAGGCACCCAGTGGTGTGAACATTGGCTTCAGATGATGGTCACCATTGACGTGACACTCAGACCCCATGTGTAAAAACTGAAAAAAAGGGTTGTAGGTGGAATGAATAAACGCATTGCTGGGATAGCTTGATATGTTTCTAATCCCCACAATGGAAGCTAGATAGCAACATGGCATCCTGGGCATTATACATCTGCAAGTTTTTTTTTGTTTTTGGGTGATGATGAAATAGACTGGATATACTCTATTTCTGGGGTAAATTAGAATGGAAGAATGGGCCACCGCTGTGGAAGGTTTGGCCACTCATTTTAAAGAACTTGCTACCCCCCAAAGACTTCTACAAAATCCTTTTAGGTGAAATGAAATTAAATCCATATCTGAACAATGATGTGTTTTACCAAAAATAAAAAATAAAAAATTACATAACATCCACTTGTAAATTTCAAACTGGAGATATTCATTTATTGCCCTTTCATTTAATAAAAAAAACCCTTCTATCAGATTAGCACTCATTTAGTATTATATATGAAGAGCAAAACAAATGCCACTGATGTACTGCCTGTGTATTTACATACTAGGGAACATACAATGTGCAGAGCAATGGGCTTTCGTAGTCGCTGAATCATTTCAGCACAATGAGATGTCTTAATGAGTAAGTCACTTCATCCTTTCCCATTACTAGATATCACAGCAGTTGATATGTTCATTGGTGGAAACTTGAAAATTAGGCAAATGAAGGATAAATCATGTAAGACAAAACAGAGAGGACTTATTTTTATTCTGGTCCTTGTATACGAAATACAATAGAAATGCTCATGTGACCACAAACAGCTTGGCATCATACATACATAAAAAAGAGAGCCTGGCCTTACACACACAAAAACTTTCAGAACCTTTCTTTTGTATTTTCTGGCCCTCTCACACAGCCCCATAATCCACAGGTCTGTTAATTTTTTTGCCAGTTACACTGTGCTCTACTTAATACTCATAGCACTTGTGTGGGCTGTCTTGTTTTCCTGTCCAACTTATCCAATATTTATTGGGGCCATTTAATCACTCCAAAACTCTAAGATAGAGCAGACAGAGCAAAATTGTTTATAGCTTGGAATTTGTTCCTAGATGTCAGGGCTGTTTTCAGTATTAATTAAGGTTGTGGACTAATATAGCAAGTCAAAGGATGAAGGAAATGTGTTTGAAATGTCTGAGGCATTTTAGAGGTGAATGTAGAAATAAAAAAACCACACTATACATTTCAATGCATCATACAGCAAGATAAAAAGTTAGAAAGATGTACCCTGAATGATTTGTAATGTGATGTGAAGATCATAGTTCCGTGCAGAAGAAATAATGTAGCACTTTGATGAAAACTTACTTGCACTGAAACTTTCAATACCCCAATGGCGAAAAAAGCAAAATTGGTCCCTTATCTGAGCTGCTAAAAATTCTACTGGAAATTCAGAATTGAGGCAAGGATACTAAGTTCAACAATTTCATTGCACATGAAACAGATAATATATTTTTTAATGAAAAAGTGACTTTCACTGCATAATACAAAAATGTTGAAACTTAGGAAGACTTCATGGAGTCTGTCAAGATGGAAAAACCCAACAAGACTTTCTTACAGAGACTAAGAGCCTGAATAGCAGATGAGGAATGCTTGTAAGGAAAGGGTTATAGCAGAGGAGTAGACATAACTTGTCATTCTGATTCAGAAGAATGCTTCATGCTTTTAAATGATATATACTAAACAGCAGTATATACCAAGATTTTATGTTCCTATTTCTGAAGGAGGTATGGACCTCCTTAAACTTGATTATGTGCATAGATCTACAATCGTAGGACTGCATGCATATCTGCTGACCTCATCAGTTCCAAAACAAAGAGAAAGTTTTAAAACATGAAGAGAACAAGTCTCAGATGACTTCCATGCATAGTTTAGCAGAAGCATATCAGTGTCAACCAGGAAAGGAAACCAACACAAAAATCAGACAACTGAATGTGACAAAAAAATGAAAGAAAGAATATAAGGAGAAGGATCAGATGAGAAGGCAAAATGTGTAAAAGGCATAAATACAGTTGCAAGTAATGAAAACTCCTGAAACAACCTCATGTTAATCAGGATCTGACACAGGAATGGTTAAGGGGAGGAGAGGTTAACATTGGCAACCCAGGATAATGGACTACGTACATGTTGGTTTACAAAGTCCATTGGACATGTGGGAAAAAACAGACAAATGTAGGTTCTTTAAAACAGAACTGGAAACAGTCACACACCTTGTTGTTGGATGTGATACACTAATGGCAGAGGACCTGTATACTGAAAGGCATAATAAAGTGGCAAGACTGCTGCATTAGGAATTGTGCAAACATTACAACAGTGAAGAAGAAGAGAACCATTGGAAACATGAGCCACAAAGCATTATACAGAATTACATTTATATCACATGGGACCACCTATTATGAACAGATCAAAAAGTAGAAGTGAGAAATCCAGATATAGTAGTCCATGAAAAGAAGACAAAAGTAGCATTGATCATTGAAATTGCTACAACCAATGATTAGAGTCTTATGGACAGAGAGACACACATTTATAATATACCAAGATCAATGTGGAAGGTTCCAATAGTAATAGGAGGAATGGGTCTCATAAAAAATAATTTACAGTCATATTTAGATATGCTACCAATACATGTAAATCCTTATGACTTACAGAAGGAGTCAGTTCTCGGTATGTTGCGGGTTTTGTGAAGAGCACTTTTGGCTAACATCAATGACTGAAGCAATATTAATTTCGCAAACTTTAATCATACTTTGACTTAGGAATGGGGCCCATTCCCATCACTGTATTAGAAACCCAAAAGTCTTGGAGAAATTAAACCAAAAGCTGTATGTGCGGGTATACACATTTAGGAGAAATATCTATAAAGAAACAGTGGAAGTTAAAACATAACAAGAATGCTGAATAGATAGAAGAAGTAAAAGAAAAAGTAATCAAATGTACAGGAAATTAAATGGGATAAAGTAATGGCCACATAAATTGAAATAAAATTAAGAATAGCTCCTAAATGGAAACTCTCAGGCCCAGATGAAGTACCTAACTTCTGGTTAAAAGTATTAACATCTTTATAAAAAAATAAAGGAAACTGCTCAGGTGCAAAACCATGCAGAAAATGGCAAGCAGCATACAATGAGTCTCTTCAGTCCAAAGTCATATAAATCACACCAAACAGCATACGACAAGTCTCTTCAGACCAGGAATATAAGAATAATCCAATCCAATGAAGCAAAATGCTGTTAACTTCTTTAAAACCTAATCTTTTATTAGCAGATATCTGGTAAGCGCTTTCACCAAAGTGGCTTCTTCAAACCATAAGAGTATAAAGCAGTTCAAGACACACCTTATATACATTCAAGTACACCTTCAATTACTAATTAAGCCTAATGATGACATCATTAAAGCATATACATTTAAAGTGAACTTAAGCATCCTAAAGATATTATTTAAATAATATCTTTAATCCATCAATAAGACAATTTATTATAAAAAATAAAAAAATGTTTAAAAAACTATTTAAAATGAAACCTTCTGTTTTTAAGAGCTGGTCTTAAAGGGACCTTATCATTAAGACCAGGGTGAATATGTGCTTGCAGTCTGATAATCCAGTTAGTTTCAT
Organism: Protopterus annectens; assembly: GCF_019279795.1. Lineage (NCBI taxonomy): Eukaryota > Metazoa > Chordata > Ceratodontiformes > Protopteridae > Protopterus > Protopterus annectens. Next base: position 1,425,223,604 of record NC_056728.1, read on the forward strand.
TTCTTTCGGTATAATTCCTTAGGTCCCCTCCCCTCAAACTAGGTGTATTAATATATAAAACTAAAAACTTAAAAGTATGTGAATTGTTGGTTTCTAAAACATATTTAGACAAAGCATCGGTGTTTAACCGAATACGGATCTGATATAAGTGCTCCCTCACCCTGTCCTTGAGTCTTCTATCGGTTTTACCGACATAGAAGGCAGGGCAAGAAGAGCATAAAGCGAGATAAACTACATGTTCTGTATCACAACTAGCACTGACATCAAAGCTAAAAAATTAAGATGTATCGGGATGTATAAACATGTTCGATTCACATATAAATGTGCAAAAATTACACTTATTACATGGTTTGGTGCGTAAATGACTTCTATTTTCATGGAATGAAGTAGCATTAGTATGACATAAAAGTCTATGTAAATTCTTCTTGTGTTTAAACAAAAATTGTGGGTATTCACCCACAATTTCCCTAATATTAGGGTCAACTGTTAAAACATTCCAATGCTTACACAAGATATCTCTTATTTGGTAGAAATCATGTGTGTAGAATTATGAGATTTTTTGTGTTGGTACATTGACATTGGTGGCATTGCTTTCTGTAGTATAATATTCATTGCCCTGCTCTGAAAAATAAGGGCATGCCCTATCTAATCTAAAGTTCTCTATACACTGAAAACCTGTAGAAATGTAATCTTCTTTTATTTCCTTGTTAATAATCTTTTATGGAGGGTTACCAATTCCACCTCAAAACTACCTGTCATAGAGTTTAACCTAGATGCCCAGATTACCTGACCTAAATATCCGTAAAGACATATCTAGGATGCATACTTTCCCTGTGTAATAATGTATTTTTATAGCAAGGTTTTCTGTATACACCTGTGTTAAGTTTACCATTGCTAAGGCGTTCAATATGAACATCCAAGAAGGGGATACTACAAGTTGAGACTGTCAAAGTAAATTTAAAAAAAACTAGTAAATGAATTGATTTCTTCAAAGAAACTATTCAACTCATCCTCACTACCTTTCCAAAGAAGAAACAAATTATCCACAAAACGTCTATAAAATATAACATGTTTCTTGTAAGAGGGTGAAGGAAAAACTTCTGCTTTTCCCACATAGCTATGACCAGGTTGGCATAGCTATTGGCACAAGATGTGCCCATAGCTACGCCATCCTTTTGAAGGAACAATTCATCATTAAAAAAAATATATTGCTTTCTAACACTGTCTCTAACAACAGGCAGATCAAGTCTATCTTGGTGGCTACCACATCAGTGTAGTGCGACAAGTACTGCTGAATACTAACTATACCTAGTTGGTTAGGAATATTAGTAAAAAGAGATTTAACATCCATTGTAACAAGCAGATAAGGGAGAGTATTAAGGAGATTTGTGGTTTCCTTATACAGGTCCAACAAAAACTGTTTGGAATCCCTAAGAATAAATGGATTTAGATCTACTACTGGTCTTAACATTTTTTCTACAAACACTGACAGGGGTTCAGTAACCCAACCTCTGCCTGCTACAATGGGTCTCATTGGTGGATGTAGGGGATCTTTATGTACTTTGGGTAATCCTTGTATAGTTGAAATCAATGGATTTTCAACCCATAGAAAATTGTACATTTCAGATGTAATTGTACCACTTCTATTCAAGTCATCTAATGTATTATACACCCTAAGAACATGTTCATGTACAACATGCAAGACTACAGGTATATAAAAAGTAGGGTCACTCAGCATTTCCTTCATATAACTATTATATACTTCTCTGTCTAACACTACTACTGGGCCACCTTTATCAGCTGGTCTGATTGAAATGTTTCTATCGTTCTTAAGATTATTTAGTGCATTTTTCTGTCTAAAAGTTAAATTACCCTTCTTGGAATAAACAAAAGGTTTCTTTGATGTAGAGTAGATATTCTCTTCAACCATTTTGCAAAAGGCATCCACTAATGGATGTAAACTAGGAACAAATACACTAGGTTTACGAAATTGTACAAGTCGTGTATTGCTAGCACCATTATTAAGAAGCAATTTTAATTGCAAATTACGAGCAAACAATTTAATATCTAAAATGGTGTCTATCATGTTACTATTGGTAGTAGGTATGAATGAAAGTCCTTTGTTTAGGACTTCTAACTCATACCTGTCTAAAGGTCTATGTGAAAGATTCAATACTAAGTTATTGTCACATTCTCCCACATTTTCTTCAAAGTGGGTTCTTTCAACTCTCCTCCCATGGCTTTCCTTTTTTGCCTTCCCCTGCTCATAGAGCGACTTCTTCCTCTGTTGTGTATATTGGAAAGTGGCAAAGGGTAGGGTGTTCTACAATCCTGGGAGTATTGGAGTGTGGAAAAGTTTTTCTGTGAACTACTGGTTCATTATTTGGTGATGCATAGACAACAGGTAATTCAGAAATATACCTGCTTTGTTGAACAGGCTCAACGTTATTAACTCCACCATTACAATTCTCTGAATTAACACTATTAGTAGCTTTAATAGCTGTATTAGATTCTAAGTTCAGATTTTCTTCTACTACAGAATTCACAGTACTATTAGTATCAACATTTAATTCCACATTCCAATTATTAACAACATCATGGACTTTAAAAGCATTTATACTATCTAAAGAGTTTTTACTACTATTAATAGTGGTAACACTTGTAGCATTTGAACACAATGCATATGACAAACTGTTATTGTTGGTATTATTATTCTGCCTGTTAGTATTACCATACCTAGGCCAAGTAAAGACTTGGCCATGTGAAAAACCGTATACATCTCTTTGGAGCTTATGTTTCTTCTGTTCTAATAATCGCTTTTCGGATAGAGAAACACTATCTACCAATCGATCAAATAATGGCTCAACAACAGTATCATTAAAGTTTTGATATAAGTCAATCTGTTGCTTTTTAATGAGTTCTTGTATTCTACTTTCTTCTGGTGCAAAAAACTCATTGAGAAGAGTCATGTAACTAATGCTCACCTCAATGTTAAGCTGTTGCCAGTGATACAACAACTCAGGGTAAGTGTTTCCTGTTGTCGACATCTTTAATATTCTGAGCCCTCTGGGAATTATCCTTTTCTTAATGCATGCTTCAAAATGAAAGCGTTGCATCTGGAGTCTTTTCAGTTTTAATAAATTAGTCTTCAGTGTTGAAAACGCTGCATTTAAAGCTTCAAAGTCAACGTTACTAGAAGGCTCCTCACTGCTAGTGGCCATGGCTTCAAAGTAGACTAACGGACTGACGTCACCAATGACACAGTCCAAAAATCGGCTGCGAGTTGTTTTATCTCTTGCAGCCCTATTAGGATTATAGGGTAACTCAACAAGGTTATCAGTATGATTTGTCATGGTTATCCTCATGGTTATCCTGTGGTATCTCCAAAGAAAAAATACAGAAATAATCCAAATAACAATGAGTACCACAGGAAAATGTACGGTCCTGAGCAGAAAGCACAGAAATAAAATCATAAAAAATAAAGGAAACTGCTCTGGTGCAAAACCATGCAGAAAATAGCAAGCAGCATACAATGAGTCTCTTCAGACCAAGGTCACATAAATCACACCAAACAGCATACGACAAGTCTCTTCAGACCAGGAATATAAGAATAATCCAATCCAATGAAGCAAAATGCTGTTAACTTCTTTAAAACCAAATCTTTTATTAGCAGATATCTGGTAAGCACTTTCGCCAAAGTGGCTTCTTCAAACCATAAGAGCATAAAGCAATTCAAGACACCCCTTATATACATTCAAGTACACCTTCAATTACTAATTAAGTCTAATTCACTTGCCTGATACATACCTTAACTGAATAATATGTTCCAACCCTGCTCTAAACATCGATTACTAAGATCAAATAAAAAATCTCTTCTCACTACTTCCAAAACATAAAACTCAGCTGGGATTGTTCTATTCTCCTACCAAGTTACAAAAAAATGGAACAGTACCCCATCACATTTGAAATAAAGAAATGATACAACACCTTTAAGCTGATATTAAGGTTACATTTAAATTCAAACTACCTCTGCTTGTGCACTGCACCTGGATAATGATTGCCATTAACATTTTTCTGCCACCTATCTCTTTAGTCTCAAACTCATAGGCACAATGGATATTCTAACTCTACCCTGTTATGAGCACATCTTTACTATAAAACTACTTTCTTCTTTGTTAGAATTTCCCCACTGTGCTGTCTTTATCTTGTTTACTGTAACTGCTAACATTATGTATCTCTGCCTATGTGACCTATATATTAGTCTACTCTCTTGTAAGTACATACAATTAAATCCAATATAATTTAACTGCCATTGTTTCTTGTTATATTTTTGTATATTTTTGCACATTTGCATTTATGAAATCTTGTAATTGTTCGTATTTCGTGCATATGTTTTTTTATTCTAGTATTGAAAGAGGAAATTCTATCCTGGGCCTTCACTGAAAATGAGTTTTATCCCAGTTGGACTTTCTTGGACAACAAAGACAAAAAATAGATGGATAGATAGATAGATAGATAGATAGATAGATAGATAGATAGATAGATAGATAGATAGATAGATAGTATTGAATGGTCGGTGGCTAGCAGGGGTATTTGAATCCTGAGATATATAGCATTTCTATGTATGAGGAAGACATATTCATCTCTAATGCAAGAATTATATTGGTTCAGGTATGACTATACAGCCATCAAATGCATCCTGCAGTTAGTGGTGCTGTACCAATACAGTCAGGGCGGCCATGTGCAGTGAGAAAGAGGCTGGGGAGGACTGTTCCAGGAGGCTCTGAGCAGCTATGTAGAAGTAATCTAAAGTCAGACAAATGCAATGAATGTGAGAGATGAGAAAGAGGAACTGATGTATTCAGAGATACTATCAGAGATTGAAAATGTGCAGGGTACATTGACATTCACCTATAAGAAAAAGGGACACTAACCTACCAAAAAAAAGGAAATGGCCTGTTTGAATTGTGGCATCATCCTTGGAGAAGGCAAAATGCTGCTCATTGCTAGGCTCATACCAGCCTGAGACACATATTCTAAGAGCTCCATGATGTATATCTTCATATAGTCTAGGGAGGTATTCTCAGGTCATTTACTCCCACATATGCTATGACTGAGTCATACTGGTAATTGTGGTCCAGTGACCTGAGTGCATGCATTATGTGGCGGATCCTAGCCCCTGATAAGCAACTGACCATAACTTTCTCCTTACTCAGCCTGGTGAGGGTGACAAAGACATCATTGTGTCTCATGATGGAGTCTCCAATGACTAGAATGTTGGATTGTGTGGTGGCTTGCCTTATGGGCTTAGAGGTAGAGGCTCCATAAGATGTAGCGCTATGTGTTGATGTGGGTGTTGTTTTGAAAGAGTGCATCTGGGGCTGCTGAGGGTATTTGTTATGTGTACTTTGTTTAGGAGGTCTTTGCAGTTTAGGAAGGTTACATGTAAGTGCCTCAGCATATGTGGGTTGATATGTCTGATTTGAATTGTGCATGGTGGGTGCAGCGTGTGTACCACTGACAACCTTATTGACATTAAGAGTACTTTTATGTGAGAACTTTGCCTCCAGTGACATTGTGTAAATCCATCTCTCACAAACCATATCAGTTTGTTTGAAAACTAACTGGATGTCAGTAAACATGAGGCAATTTCTACATTGCCTAAGGATGCCCATATCCACCAAGCCAGTAACAGAGACAGTAAGAAAGTTGATCTCCACGGCAGCAGACCCTTTTTTATTGATTAGACCATTAGAGTGAGAATATAAATCACTGTCAGGAGTATCTGGTTTGCAACTATGTGAACAGTGCTTGCCACTGCAAACTACTTGTCCTGTGTACTAGGTATTGGAGAAATTTCAATTGTGCTTTTATATAAAAAACGTCACTCAAGGTATCTGAGTCTGTATAGAGCACTGTTAAAAACACGAGGGGAAACTAATACATAGACCCTAAAAATTTAAGGATGAGGTATTTAAGCAGGTATTCTGAAGTTAGACACAAATCAAGCAGGACTTACTGAAAACAGAGAATTAGCTTGTCAAGAATGATGAAAAGATGGGAATCACATGAACGGCTACTGCATGGCTACTAAAAATGCTGGTCTCACCACAACTTCATTCTGTTGGGATACAATGGTCCTTCGCTTCTTGTTGTTGCAACAGCTGAAATTTATAGGTAAAGCATTAGTAGTAATGGGGTTCATAATGAGTACCTAGCCAGTACAAGTGCATTTTACCTATTTTATTTATAAATATAAATGTGTACTGTATTTCCTATGCTTCTATTTGTTAGTTTTAAAAGTATTCCATGAGGTTTATGATTGTGTGGTACCTAAACTTCATACAGACAGCATTTCTATATGTTTGTAATTACAATGCTTTCTTGGCAGATAGAGCAATAGACAACAATTAGTAGTAGGGCTTTGAACTCAGAATTCTTATATGTCTGGCAAATAATGCGTCACAGGAGTTAGTGGTGGCATGATCGTTGGACTCTTAAATGTTTTCTTCATCATATAAAGCAGACGCATATTACATCTGTTCTGTAAGACTCTAACCTTCAGCAAAAACTAATGACTTTGGAGCTTGTGGGACAGCCACACTTAGTTACTTTACTACTTTTCACTACACTATTGTAGACAAGTTCTATTAACTTAAGACAGATGATCCTTTTTTTATAAATAACGTGTCAATTGCTTTTCTTTTAATGTTTTTCAGCTGCCAGTAACGGATATTGTAGTATGTCAAAAGAGTAATTATTTGTTTGAACTTTAGACATCTATACCTGATCAAAAATACAGTTTCTGACCTTAATGCAGTGACCCAGAAAATTAAAAGTGCAGCAGGTATACTCAGATAAAAAGGAAAACATTAGATTAATCACATGGAAGGAGCATTCTTGGAAGGCACTAGTTAGGAAAGCTAGTTATTTATGTTGATACTGTCAGCAACCTAGGCAACTGTTAGGAAAACTCTTAAGTGCATATATTATAATGTACACTTTTCCTTCTTCCTTCTTACTTTTTTTTTACAGAAGCCTACTGCTGTTAATTGGATTTTTTTGTGAAAATGTAGGATTACATGATGAATAAATAGATTCACAGTGGACATTCCACCTTGCTTTGTTTTCCTCAAAATCTACTAAAGAAACAATCTGAGGGCTATTCTTACAGTCCTATAAGAGAGTTCCTGTGTGGTGCGTTAATAATACGCAGGTCTTTAGATTCATTTGTTTGTGTGGTGGGCTTGGTATAATAATTGAAGTCTTCACCTCATAGACACAGGGTTTAATTCTGACCCTGAATTTTTTTCTTAGACATTAATTAAATTAAGTTAATTAGACTGTATTTCAGGGCTGTTAGTTTACTATTCCATGGAGGTGAGGGTTAGCATAATGGTTAAAGCCTTACACTTAAGGATGCAAGGTACAGGATTTGATTCTGATTATTGACTTGGCCTGCGGACTAATGGCCTGTTATCTGTCTAAGACAGTGCAGCAGTATGGGCTAATGGGTAAAACACTGTTAGAAACATTTTCTACTATGTTTATTTTTTGGTCTGTTAAAACTCTGTTATGATAGTCTAGAGCAGTTTTGTCATGATTCTGTGTCTCTTTAAAGCTTTCTAAATTCAAGAACTAAGTCTAAAAAATCATTTGGCAAGCATACTTTTTGTCCTCATTTCTTAATTTGGGTTTGTTATGATATCTATCACGTATTCATTTCATGAATATTCAGCATTTCAGTTACAAAAACAGTAGACATTAATGGCTAAATGTCAGAATGCAGATATTAATTTTGTTAAGATTCATGAGTGGTATTGTTAGTATGCAATGTATTTAAGTATAATATTCCCCAAAAATGGAGGGAGGGTGTATCTTAAAATATAAAAGAAAAGAAAAGAAAATAATGATATTTATTTATGTTTGTATCTATTTATGCCTTTTGTTAATGGAGATAGCCTGACTAGGCTGATGCCCCTTTTCAGCAGAGTCCAAGGGAGGAAAGTGGGAGCACTGCAAGAGTTCAAGTCCTAAGAGCTCAAAAAACACTGCCTCAAAGGCAGGGACTCAAGCACTTGTAGCTGATGTAGGCTGCTGCTCACCCTTAAAACTCAAGTATAAGTTCTGACAAGTAGCCTTGTGGAGGGAGCAGGAGAGGGGTTTTAGGCATAGGGAGCAAGAGGGGGATTTTAGGCATAGGGAGCAAGAGTGGGTTTTTCAGATTAAGCATAGAGAGGAGAATTTTAAGGTTAGTTTGTAGGAAGTGTGTTTTAAAGTTAGGGACCAGGAAGGGAGTTTTAGGTTTAGGGATGCAGTTGGAATTTTAAGATTAGGGAGCTATCAGAGAATTTAAGGTTGAGGGGAGATGCTGATTTGTGAACTGAATAGAAGTTTTAAGTTTAGAGTTTATCTTCTGGTATGGCTATATAGTTTTACAGGGTTGAGAGTGTGAACGGCTATTTAAAAATGGGAGATCGAACTAGTTTATGAGTGGCAGTAACCATGTGTGTTAGGAGTTACATGCATGTGAGTACCTGCTGAACGCCTGAGAAAAGCTCAATAAATGACACAGCATATAACTTATCTAACAGATATAAATTACACAATATACTTTGATCCAAATACAAAAGTATAAAGGCTGGAATAATCTGAAAGAAGAAACAAAATGAGCACAATATGCAGATCACTAATCATATTCACAATGATTTACTGTGAAGCTAATAAAGAAGCTTTTGTGTCATTAGTAGTGGGATTAAGATAAAAATTAGGTGGTGTGATTAGTTACTATATGCATAAAATGAAATGTGTGTAAGGGAATGTAAAACTACGAAAGTGGTCGGTGATGAAGAGGCAAGGTAACAATAGGAACAGGTTTTATGACTATCCAGGTGTGAGGTAGTGATGATAAAGCCAAGATGACTTTAGCGGGAGTTGAAGCTAAATACTGAAAATGAATCTCAGTCATATAATTTTTTTTTTCTGTAAGGTAAACTAGAGTGCAATGGATTACTCTTCACAGATGCCTTTTTTAAATCACTACACTACATTTTTGTGCTTACTCTAAATGGCTTAATCTCAGGTTGAAGTACAACTTTGTTTTTTACATGGCTGAAAACAGTCCCTAGTATATTGTATATGCTATTAAGTGAGACTGGGTGTACGTTTCTTGCAGAAGTGAGAAGAATTATGTTGTTTGGTTTGAAAAAGTGTATGCTATTTGGATTCCCAATTTTAGGTAGGATTTTCCTACTTTTAAGAGGCTTTTTCCAGATTTTTGATGTCAGCTGGTTGAGAGTTATGCATTATATCATCTGTCACTTGAGTGGAGTCCAACCTAAAATGTCATGTAATGTTTAATACAAAGTAGAGACAAAAGTAGAATGTAGCTAAACCTCTCAAGTAGTCTGTAAACTCAGTCCAGAAATAAGCGGTGGTTTGAATCTTGTTATCTCGGCTTCGTGTAAATCCCATAAATCATTCAGGAAACTCAGAGGGGGAAATTTAATACAGCCTACATGGACTTATTTGCCATGTAGGAATAGTGGCATGGTGCTTACATGGAAGTAAGCAGATATGCGATTGCGTAATGGGGGCCGAGGGGTGTGCACAAGCATGTGAACAAGGAAGTGTTCATAGTATGCAAATCACCTCATAAGCAGGTGAAGTGCATGCAAGTGAGGCAGGTAGAGTGATCCAGCAAGAAGATAGGCAGTCATGCAGACCCCGTGTTGGTGTTCATAATGTACACGGAAAATTTCCGTGCACAGGAAATAAAAATGAGACCAGAGGCTGTAAAAGTGGAGCTACAGTGGCAGAAATAGTAGAGAGGAGACAGGTATGTGCAAAAGTAACTACTGTGTGTCCAAAATCGTATGGAAAATAATATACATTTTTTTTTATTTCCTGGGTATGTTTGCGTTCTATGCCACAGTGAGCAAACATGCCATTATGGCATCAAAAAATTAAAAAAATAATGTAAAAAACAGAATTTGTGATTATGTAACAATAATACATTAGAGGACCCTGTGTGGAGTATGTACAATGTAGGACTGCTGTACTTGCTAATGAGGCAGGGCCTGAATCTGTGTAGTTACTAGGTACTGTCCACGGATCTTTATGGAAATGAGCTGGGGTTACTGAATACCACAAATGGGCATCTGTGCCCACAGATCCCATCTGTGTAGGCACAGAACCATGTTGGTGTCCACAGAAGAGGTAGCTGACATCACAAGGGTGTCTACAAACTTTTAAGCTCATTGGAGCTCAGCAGCTCCTGTTTGCTCGCTCAGCAGGGGGGTGTCTGGTGACTGCTAAGCTTTGTTTAAGTTAGGGGCATGTGTTTCAGTGGGTTTGAGCATATTTGCATGGCAAGAAACCATGCTGAGCCTGACCTGCCATGGGGGTGTGTCTACAGACTGCTGAGCTTTGTTTATCTTTGCAGAGATGGTTTGCGCGGCACACCGCAGTGCTCAGCAAGGAAGACTGTCAAAAAGAAATTGGCTGAGAAAGCCAATGAGATAGTAATGACTGGTGAGCCCTGCTTCACTTAAACTAGGGCCTTAATGATGTACTTGGCAGGTGGAATGCATCATAGCTAGCCAATCACATACAGCAGAGCACTATAAACTATGCATACATCCTGCAATCTGATTTCCCCCCATACTCTGCACCATTGGAATACAGACTTGGGAATTTTAACCTACAGAATGCTAGGGGCTGCTCCAGGTCTGCTACACATGTATGTGCTAGATGCTGAGGTCAATGTAGCTGCTGCTGATGCTGACCATAGGCCTAGACTGATAATGAGTAGAGTGTTCTGGACTAGGGTAACCTACCATTGGCTACATGACCTGGAGAATGTAGAGTGCTACAGGGTGGACAGGGACATACCACAACAACTCAGTGAGCTTTGCCGCCCTCAACTTAGACACAGTGCCAACAGAGGGGAACCCATCCCAGTGGAAACAAAGGTATGTGTAGCCCTTAGGATACTCACTGCAGGTACTTTACAAAGACTAATGGGGACATGATGGGGGTCTCACAGACATCTCCTTCCAGGGTACTCCACCAGTTCCTGGATGCCATGTTAGCACATGCCAGTGACCACATTTATTTTACCCACACACCTGAGGAGAGGGCCAGCATTATGTGACTCTTCTACCGTGTAGCACACTATCCTGAAGTCCCATAGATTGCACTCATGTATACATCAAGGCACCACCCGGTGAAGAGGATAGAAGATACGTCAACCACAAGGGGTGTTACTCCATTAACTGCCAGGCCGTGTGCAATGCCCAGGGTATTATCATGAATGTTTGCGTTGGCAGACCTGGCAGTTATCATGACTCCCATATCTGGCATGCATCACAGCTGTACCAGATGTTTGCTAGGGGGGCATCCCTCATGGCTATTTACTTAGGGATGCTGGCTATGCACTGGAACCCTGGATGAGGACACCCATCAGAAATGCACACACACACACCATAGAATGCCATATTGAGACAAATGCACAAACCAGGAACATCATAGGCCATGTGATTAGGCTGTTGAAGTCACAGTTCCAGTGCCTCAATATATCTGGTGGAGCCTTGCAGTACTCTACAGCCACATGTGCACAGATGTTCACAGTAAGTGCCATGCTACACAATATGATCTTGCAGAAACAGCTGCAGCAGGATCAACAAAGTGAAGGGATACACAGCCCCCCCACTACAGCCATACCCCCAGATGGACTCGGAGTAGGACCCCCTTGAGGCTGTCTCTGTAGGCAGATGTAGGCATGCCCAATATGCTCTGGCCTTGGCCAAGCAGCAATGCATAACATATGCATTGACAACTTAGGGCCCTAGAGACTAACACCGTAATCCAACTCACAAGCATATCAGTAAAAAGTGATGCCAGCCAGGCCACAAAATCTGTACCTCACCAAGTATTAGCTGTGGACTTCCTGCATCAGACAGAGTCAGCCCCAAACTACAGGTCTGTCAACTGCTGCATTTGTAAGGTAAGTCACTCTCCTGTACACCACTTGTAAGGGGTACTACAATATGGTAGGATATGTATGGACCTGCCGGCTGTATGCAAGGGAATATAGTGGGCTATATATAGTGTGCTCCTGGGCTACTTGCAGAGATTTATAGTGGGATACTGGGATACTCGTAGGGCTCTAACAGACACTTGTGACAACAGGTACTCTGTTTACTAGTATGTGCCCCATAATACCCACTAGGCCACATGGCTGGAAACTCCAAGGCAGTAGTCCAGGGAGATGTCAAACAGTGGTGTAACAAGACAGTCACACATCTGTCTATGCCAGCAGAGCATAGGCTGGTTGTCCTCCACCGCAAACGCATCAGTGTTGCCATACAACTACTGTAACAGTAAGTCTGCAATGATATTCCAGCAGACCAGAAAATTCCCCTATCTTGCTGATAATGTGAGGGAGGAAACCTCTCTGTCTGGCAGCTGGTGTGACTCAGTGGGCCAGAGACAGTAGCATATGTGATGGTGGTGATGGTTTGAATCTGGCAGCATCTTTTGCATGTGAGATAGACATATGGTAGTAGTCCCAGACTGTCAGAACTCCTCAATCTGTTGCTGCAAGATGGCTGGATGAAGCCAGAGTGAACGGGAGCATAAAGGGCCATACCTACAGACAGACATCATGCACACCCTGAGTAACCTAGCAGGTAGATAGTTTAACAGGAGGCTGCAACAGGTCAGATTAGCTGCAGGATATAAAGGCCAACAGTTAAATGTGTCAGTAGGTACAAAAAGTCAGCGACTGATTTACAGTATAGCACTGGGAAACTGCAAATATATGAGGAACACAGCAGAGATATGGGGCAAAATGCTGAACATTCTGCAAAAACATGTACAGGGAGAGGTATGCGTACTGCCACCCTGTGTGTGGTGTTTCATCATGTACCCCAGTCACAGCATACCTCTCAAGCTCTGACAGCAGGAAATCTGTTAAACTAAAGTGAATAAAAAGTGGGAACAAGGCTAATAACTTCGGACAGGTTTTTACTAACTGCTCATACAAGCATAGAATGTAGATAGAAGAACAGGTCCTGCATTTCCATGATTCTCCTGTTGTGCATGGAGTCTGAAACTCAAATATCTGTCAGTATTAATTTACTGTAATCTTGGCTGATTTGCCACTAATTTGCTAGAAAACAACAATTTTATGTGAAACAGGCCAAAAATATGTGGCAAGAGTCTGGACAGTCTGTAAAACTCTCTTTAGTTCTGAAGTTTGAGTCTCATATTAAGATCAACAAACAGCTGGGGAATGCCTTGGGCAATATCAGGCAATTGCAGAACTGTGGTAACAGGTGCAGCAGCCAATGGCCTGCAGCACATAATAATCCCGGATTGGAGTATAGGTAGCTCTGGCCTGGAGTCACCTTATAAGTACTGACAATGACACTGGGCATGCTCCTACAACTAGCTAACTTGAGCCCAATTCTGTTGTCTCTACCGCCCAAAGACCTGCTATGTGGAAATAAGTCTGCACAGCTACATATACATATCTGTCTCTCCCTATCCCTTTCGTGCTTGATTAGTGTCTCTATCAGTATGTCGCACACACACACACACACACACACACATATATATATCTATATCTATATATATATATATATATATATATATATATATATATATATGATAACAAGATGTATATATAGTTGTATAAAGTACAGTGAGACAAAGACTCCCCACATACTTCTACAGAATATATTTACATTACTGACACACACAACTACATTTTTGGAGACAACTGTTATACACATTAATATAGATATGGGCGGGGATGTACAAATGTTCCCACATTCCCCTGAATGCTTTGGTTATCTGCACATACACAGCACAACAGCTGTCTAATGGCACCAGACCAAGGCCACAACAGTACATAATCCACTCACCGACAGACCCCTGAGCTAGCGGGTTGTCACCCTGCAGACAGACATAGGTACACAGGTGGTGTAATATACAATAGGTGCAATGCAGTCATTAGACAGGCCATATTGCCCCTGGCCACATGACTGCCTAACAAACTGCAAACAGCCACATATGGACAGACTGGTAAGTACATACACATAGCAGGGATATTACCAGGTATCCCACCCCTAAGACACTAGGTACAATAACAGTAGCAAGCAGTATCACTCTGCAGGCCAAACACAAGGCCGCTTTATGTACTCCACAAGTACTGTGCCTGAATCAACATATACCACAGACATAACCTGTTGCATGTGCGATAGGTACTGTGAGCTGTAGTGTGCAATACTAGTTAGGTAGAAGTTCTAGTCTCACATTCTTCAACTGTGAGTGTGTGTGTGTGTGTGTGTGTGTGTGTGTGTGTGTGTGTGTGTGTGTGTGTGTGTGTGTGTGTGTGTGTGTGTGTCTATCAATATATCCCTTAATAGCACTATGGACATGCTCATATGGGGTGTCTCCATGCAATGGTATGCATTTTATGGCCCTGTCAGGGACATCAGGAGGCATATGCACTGTACTGATTTCAGTACAACTTTTTTAGAAGGGGGGGTAGCTTTTTTGAAAAAAAAAAAACTTACGTACATATTTCTTCCTTTTTAAAGGTTGTTGGCTCCTTTAAGGAGGATACCAACCAGTCGGAAGTGAGTTTTCTTCCTTTTTAAAGGGTGTTAGCTCCTTTAAGGAGGATACCAGCCAGTCGGAAGTGTTGGCTCCTTTAAGGAGGATACCAGCCAGTTGGAAGTGTTGGCTCCTTTAAGGAGGATGCCAGCCAGTTGGAATTGAGCGGCTGGCTGCGAGCGGGAAACACTCGCAAATGGAGTATCACTGCGAGCGAGCAGGAATAGTTGGAAGGAAATCAATCCACGAACAGATTATCAGGTAAGAGTGGGAAGGCAAGCAAGTGTGTGGGAAATGTAGTTTGGAAGGCAATCAAGTGTGTTCACAAATGAATTATCGGAAGGCAATCAATCCACGATTGAAGTAAGTGTGTGGATTATATCACTGCAAGCAACAAACAGATTATTATAGTTGGAAGGCAATCAATACACTGTGTGTACGAACAGATTATTGTAGCTGGAAGGCAATCAATCCACTGTGTGTACTAACAGATTATTGTAGTTGGAAGGCAATCAATCCACTGTGTCTATGAACAGATTATTGTAGCTGGAAAGCAATCAATCCACTGTGTGTACGAACAGATTATTGTAGTTGGAAGGCAATCAATCCACTGTGTGTACGAACAGATTATTGTAGTTGGAAGGCAATCAATCCACTGTGTGTACGAACAGATTATTGTAGTTGGAAGGCAATCAATCCACTGTGTGTACGAACAGATTATTGTAGTTGGAAGGCAATTGTGTGTGTGTGTGTGTGTGTGTGTGTGTGTGTGTGTGTGTGTGTGTGTGTGTGTGTGTGTGTGAATGCCCACCACATAATACACCTGATGGCTATAGGTGTTCAGGCTTCAGGGTAAGAAGAGCCTGAAGTCCCTAACCACCACCATTTCTGAACTTTGTTCAGATTTGCTTTTCTAATGGTTGTGAGCTATGGTGAGAAGTGAGAACTGACGTTGTATTTCTCCCATTATTGTTTTTGTTGTTTGTCCAGGCTTTTTGTGCTAAGGTGTGAAGTGAGAACTGAATTTGTATTCCCTCATTATTGGCTTTGTTTGTGGAGTTTTTTTTGTGCTAAGAGGTTGAGAGCTATCTAAATAATAGCCATTAAGCAATGTTTAAAATGTGTCCCTGTTTTTTGGGCTTTTGTCCCCCCCCCAATAAATGTTGGCTTTTTCCAGATTTCTTTTGCTGCAAAGTTCAGAGATACAGCTGAGTGTCGACATTTTACAAGGAGCTGAGAGCTGCAGGGGAACTTAAGTTTAGTGCTGCTTATGCTGAGTCTGCTTGTACTGTTAATAGCACAACAGGTAGTGTACTTGCTTTTGATGTAGAAGGCTGTGGGTACTTCTCCCACAGTAGGTAGATTGCATTGCTGATACTGTACTCTGTTATAAAGGGGGGTGAATGCTGTAGTCCGTTTTGGCGAAGATATCTAGTAGTAACTATGAACCTGTTATCAGTTTGCCATCCATTCCCTATTGCAATATTACTAGCGTATCATTGTTTTTAATGCAACATAGGCAATTTATTCCTCAAGGGCAACAGGCACATTATTTGTAGATGAAACCATGAAATATAATGTTGTTTGCCAGCAGCAGCTTCTTCATTAGTTACAGATTTCTCTAATGTGGAATTATGCAGATGGCTTTTACTAGTTCAGAGATTGTGCATATTTACTGATACTGGTGGACTGTAGAAGTTTGAGTAGACTTTTATGATGGAAGGTGTATCAAAGAGCACATGTATGTTTCATGTGCAAGGGGCCTATGATTTGAAAACAGCCCAAAGTTAATCTTTATCTGCCACTGGCAAAATGTATTTTCTTTGAATGTGGGTTTCAAAGCTGTTTCAATGAATGTGAGTTTCAAGGGCAGAGAAGTTTTAATGCTAAGTCTAGTTTCATTGTGAGACTGCATTGCTTTGTTTAGCAGATATTTATTGGTGTTCGTGCTGTAAAATGCAAAATAAAACTTTTCTGGCAAATCATTTAGGAATGAAGTCACTAAATAATGACCGACGTTAAGTTTCAGACGTCATAATCTTCAGAAAAATGCATGCTAAAGCAAGATCTGATATTCTATCATCTGTCTTAAGTTTATACAAGGCCAATTTTTAGTACTATTTGTATGTTCCCCCAATATATTTGGCCTTGTCCAGATTTCCTGCATTAAGAGGTTGAGAGGTATGTGCAAATAAATCGCTTTATAGAATTAGGAATATTCAAACCTATCAACTGTCCCCAATTTTGGCTCAAAATGTTGCTCTCCCCCTAATAATCTCTCCGCAAAATAGCAATTTTGGAAGAAAACGTGGAGGGTTTACTTTTATAAATAACTGTAATGATCAGAGTTATACATTACTTTTATTTCAGAAATGCATGTAGATTCTCTAATTTTGTCAGCTGCTCTAAGTTAACTGTGCTCATATTAAAATGGTGTCCCTTCTTTGACAGGTTCCCAGCTGTATTGTCTGGCAATTTTATATTTTTGTATCACATTTTTGGTCCGTTTTTCATAAAATTGCGGTTTACTGGCAAATTAGTGGCAAATTGTTAAAGACTGAAGTTAGAAAATAATGGCAGACATTTGAGTTTCAGATTTCATACCTTTCAGAAAATTCGTACTAATGCAAGACCTACTACTATTCTATTATCTTTCTAAGTTTATAAGAGCAATATTTAAAAAAATGTCCTTATTTTTGGGCCTTTGCCTCAGTTTTATTTATGAGTTTGTTGCTCTAAGAGGTTGAGAGGTGTGTGTGTGTGTGTGTGTGTGTGTGTGTGTGTGTGGTATGTAGGTAGCATACCTCTCAACTGTCCAAATTTTGCAGAATGTCCAGATTTTTGCCCCATATTTTTTGTCTGTTCCTCATAAATTTTGTGATTTTCTAGAAAATCATTGAAGGCTGAAGTTGCTAAATAATGACAGACATTTGAGTTTCAGACTTCATGTCCTTTAGAAAAATTCATACTAGCACAAATCCTGTTATTCTAGCAACTTTCTCATACTAGCACAGATCCTGTTATTCTAGCAACTTTCTAAGTTCACGAGAGCATTATTTAATATCTGTCCCTGTTTATTTTAGGCTTTGTCCATATTTCTTGCACTAAGATGTAGGTAGGGGTGTGTGTGTGTGAATGAAACATCCTAGTTAGGGGTAACAGGTGGTTAGTAATTTACTCAAGCTCAAAACCTGTACCTTAGTTACAGAAAACAAAAGCATAAATTCTCTACCCCAACTACCATGCTGCATTTTTCAAAGAACTGACATTTCAGGTTAATTTTCAATTCAAGGAACCAAGTTTGAGTGAATTTATATTATATTACTGAAGGGGCATTACAGCGAATGCCTCTTCATCGACACTAAAAGAGCGAACCGTGAATTACGAGAATGGCCGTAGCTTGGCTGGGGAGGGGGGGTAGCAGTTTGAGAGCTGTGAGTACAAATTTGAAGATCCTAGCTACACCTCTGGGTCCTGTGACTGGCTGCTGGCCTTTAAATTCCCTCCTGTACAAGGCCAGCAAATGTCATCCACCTTAGGGGCACTGGCTGACTATCTAACAACAGATAAACTCAGTGGACATGCGATAAATACTGCCAGCTATAGTGTGTAATACTAGACAGATATTAGTTGTAATTTCACATCATCCAACTCTGTGTGTCTGTGTAAATATATCCCCATGCAGCATGTCAGACAAGCCCCTATGGGCTATGTGTTTGTGTGTGTGTGTATGTGTGTGTGTGTGTGTGTGTGTGTGTGTGTGTGTGTGTGTGTGTGTGTGTGTGTGTGTGTGTGTGTGTGTGTGTGTGTAAATATATCGCTGTGCAGCGTGTCAGACAAACCCTATGGAGGGTGTGTGTGTGTGTGTGTGTGTGTGTGTGTGTGTGTGTGTGTGTGTGTGTGGTATGTAGGTAGCATACCTCTCAACTGTCCAAATTTTGCAGAATGTCCAGATTTTTGCCCCATATTTTTTGTCTGTTCCTCATAAATTTTGTGATTTTCTAGAAAATCATTGAAGGCTGAAGTTGCTAAATAATGACAGACATTTGAGTTTCAGACTTCATGTCCTTTAGAAAAATTCATACTAGCACAAATCCTGTTATTCTAGCAACTTTCTCATACTAGCACATATCCTGTTATTCTAGCAACTTTCTAAGTTCATGAGAGCATTATTTAATATCTGTCCCTGTTTATTTTAGGCTTTGTCCATATTTCTTGCACTAAGATGTAGGTAGGGGTGTGTGTGTGTGAATGAAACATCCTAGTTAGGGGTAACAGGTGGTTAGTAATTTACTCAAGCTCAAAACCTGTACCTTAGTTACAGAAAACAAAAGCATAAATTCTCTACCCCAACTACCATGCTGCATTTTTCAAAGAACTGACATTTCAGGTTAATTTTCAATTCAAGGAACCAAGTTTGAGTGAATTTATATTATATTACTGAAGAGGCATTACAGCGAATGCCTCTTCATCGACACTAAAAGACCGAACCGTGAATTACGAGAATGGCCGTAGCTTGGCTGGGGAGGGGGGGGTAGCAGTTTGAGAGCTGTGAGTACAAATTTGAAGATCCTAGCTACACCTCTGGGTCCTGTGACTGGCTGCTGGCCTTTAAATTCCCTCCTGTACAATGCCAGCAAATGTCATCCACCTTAAGAGCACTGGCTGACTATCTAACAACAGATAAACTCAGTGGACATGCGATAAATACTGCCAGCTATAGTGTGTAATACTAGACAGATATTAGTTGTAATTTCACATCATCCAACTCTGTGTGTCTTTGTAAATATATCCCCATGCAGCATGTCAGACAAGCCCCTATGGGCTATGTGTTTGTGTGTGTGTGTGTGTGTGTGTGTGTGTGTGTGTGTGTGTGTGTGTGTGTGTGTGTGTGTGTGTGTGTGTGTGTGTAAATATATCGCTGTGCAGCGTGTCAGACAAACCCTATGGAGGGTGTGTGTGTGTGTGTGTGTGTGTGTGTGTGTGTGTGTGTGTGTGTGTGTGTGTCCGTGTTTGTGTATGTGTGTGTAAATATATCCCCATACAGTGTGTCAGACAAGCCAGACAAGCCCTTATGGGGTGTGTGTGTGTGTGTGTGTGTCTGTGTGTGTGTGTGTGTGTGTGTGTGTGTGTGTGTGTGTGTGTGTGTGTGTGTGTGTGTGTGTGTGTGTTTGTGTGTAAACATATCCCCATGCAGCTTGTCTGACAAACCTCTATGGGCTATGTGTGTGTGTGTGTGTGTGTGTGTGTGTGTGTGTGTGTGTGTGTGTGTGTGTGTGTGTGTGTGAGTAAATAAATCCCCATGCAGCATGTCAGATAAGTCCCTATGCGGTATGTGTGTGAGTAAACATAACCCCATGCAGCGTGTCAAACAAGCCCCTATGGGCTATCTCTGTACAATGGTTATGCATTTTATGCCAACTGCCTAGCTGCTGGTCTCAACATTGGCCACTGTTAGAAGGCCTGCTAATGTCATCCACCTCAGGAGCAGTGGCTAGCAGTGTGTTATCAAACAAACAGTGTGGCACATGCAATAAGTACTGCGAGCTATAGTGTGTAATAATAGATAGGTCAGGGTTCTAATAACTATGTCCCCTGACAGCACTAGAATTTTTGTTGTGTGTTCCTGTTGACTGTGTCCAGTGGATTATGGAGATTGAAGTAAGAGAATCCAGTAATTCTGTTAAGAATTTGTTGCGGCTACATGAGAATCCGTTACTAAAAATGGTGTTTGAAGCAGTTCCTGAGCAAGTGACTGTAGACATAAAGGTAAAAGAGTTTAAAGAACATTTGTCATCTTTGGAGAAGAAAATGCAAACTTATAAACATTTGCAATGGCAGAGACTGAGTTTTCAGGCATATCTTGAATTGGGTATTGTGCCGAGAGGACTAAGAATACTAAAAATGCCGTCTTATGGCAATACCTATAATGATTTATTAATGCAGTGGCAACAATTAAGTCTTAAGCTAAGTGCTGACTACATGAGATTGATGAACTCATTTTTTGAGCCCATAGAAAGTAAGCTTATAGAAGAAATTGAACAGCTTGAAAGTATTATTACTAGTTTACCCTGCTTTAATGAGTTGGTGGGGCTATATCAGAGCTTTTTAACCCGAATGCATGCTTTGGACTTAAAACTACAACAAAGGAAAAGGAACAAGCTGCATAGGGATATGGGCGACTTTAAACAGAATCGCATTTTCTCTTGGCCAAGAGAAGAGAGTAATGCAGTAGCTTTTAATAAAAAAAACATTGGCCACTGTGATTAACAAGAAAGCAGGTCCATTGGATCAGCTTGATGTATTCATTGGATCAGCTTGATGTATTTGAAGAGCAGAAGAAGGATGTAACTACAAATATTCATCAT
Source organism: Protopterus annectens (assembly GCF_019279795.1). Classification (NCBI taxonomy): domain Eukaryota; kingdom Metazoa; phylum Chordata; order Ceratodontiformes; family Protopteridae; genus Protopterus; species Protopterus annectens. The sequence goes on from NC_056728.1 coordinate 1,425,244,597, forward strand.
AATACTCAGCATGCAAAGACTGCTTCTAGATCGGTTCTTATAACTGAAAATGGTGATGTGCCTTTAAGTGAAAAAGAGGGCGTGACACAAGGTTCACCTTCCAGTAATGACGGTGCCGACATTACAAAGGAAGATGTTGTTCGTCCCAAGATAAGGGAAGGTATGGTGTCCAATACGGCAAATTTAAATAATAAAAAAGTTTTGCAAAGGGAGATAACCTCTTTTTCTCCTTTTTTGCTCAAGCAACCGGAGAAGGTTGCTTCGCAAGTACAACCAAAAGAATCTCGCTTGCAATATCAGCAGCAACAGACTGTCCCAGGGAAAAGGAAGAACAACAGTCCATTGGTGCTCAACAAGTTTATCAAACGATAGTTAGACCAAACAAAGGTACTGTGAACCTTTCTAAGGTTTTGTTGACAGAAGCGCATTTATTATTGTTAAGTAAAGGCTGAAAATTCATCCCAAATGCAAGGGATAATATTGTACAAGCAATTATAGATTTGAAGATGTTTGTGCGTTTAGTTGGTCTTAAAATGATTTTTAAAAATGATGGTATGCATACGCCAGTATATAGAAGACTAAGTGTGTTTATGCCAATGTTATGCCCTATTTTAAATGCATTCTCTAATATTGTTGAGCGTGAACTGCAACTGTATTATAAGAGTAATGCTGCTCGTAAAAGTTGTTATAATATAACATTTCCTGAATATTTAGCCTTAAAAGAGCTACAAGCATGTGATACTAGAGTAGTAAAGCAATCGGATAAAGGGGGAGCAATTGTGGTAATGGAGAGAGATGAATACTTAGAAAAGTTTAAAGTGTTGTTGAATGATATAAATACCTTTAGAAAAATTTCCTTTGTGGAAGTTCAGAAAGCTATTACTGAAGTGAATATGGCTATATATGAGCTTCAGATTAATAATGATTTAAGTGTAGAGTTATTTAACTATTTAAGTGTTTCTTGCCCTAGAATACCTCAAATCTATGGTATTCCAAAAATACACAAAGATATCACTAACCCACCTTTGAGACCTATTGTCTCGGGTGGGAGGTGGGTGACAGAGCCTATTTCTAAATACTTGCAAAATACTCTGGGGAAGTATTTGAAAATCTGTCCTACTGTGTTAAAGGATATGAATGATTTTTTAGGTAGTCTTTATAACTAGCAGTTGAGTAATAATGTAGTTGAATATATTATGGTTACCATGGACATCACCTCACTTTTTATGGTCATACCCAATGATTATGGGGTTAATGCCATACGTGAATTTTTGAATAAGGAGGTGAGGATGGTTGGAAGAGAAATTGAGACCATCTGCTCTCTTTTGGAAGTAGTTTTGTTACATAATGTTTTTATTTTTGATACACAACCCTTCTTGCAGCTTACAGGTGTGGCAATGGGTACTCCCATTGCCAACACTTATGCTAATCTTGTGCTGTATGAATGGGAGAAAAGGGTTATATTGGATGTTAATAGTCAATCCAATGAGAAAGTGTTGTTTTACAAAAGATTTGTTGATGATTGTTTTATGATATGGAAAGGCTCCTTGTTGGAGCTGGAAGCATATGTGCAATACTTGAATGATTCAACTGATTTTTTAAAGTTTAAAATGGAAGCTTCAGATAGTACTATGATTTTTTTGGATGTAACTTTGTTTAAGGTTAACAATAAATTAGAATCTAAAATATTTAGAAAGGAGGTTGATACTTTGAGGTATGTGAATAGGGATAGTATGCATGCCCCCCATATCTTTAAAGGAATAATTAAAGCACAATTTATAATATTGAGTAAGCTGAATATGGTTGAGGGTATTTTTTCTGAGCAGGTAGAGATTATGTCACAAGAGTTTGAGAGAAGTGGTTACTCTAAACATTTAATAAATAGAGTAAGTGATGAAGTGATAAGAGACAGACAGTTTAAATATAGGCCAATATTGGGGGTTGGCAGTGAAAAAAGTAATGATGACTTATGTGTAGCTAATGAAACCTTGAGGTACTTGACAACGTACAACTTGAACACACAAAATGTGTGTGGTATAATAGAGAAGTATTGGCCAATTTTATTGGCTATGCCTGAGATAAAAGCTATTGTAGGTGATAAACCAAGGTCTGCTTATAGGAGCTCTGAGGCACTGAAACAGACAATATGTTATAAAGACTTTCAAATTAAAGCTAAAGGAAGAAGCAAAGCAGTAGGGATGGTTAAATGTTACAATTGTTCTTGTTGTAATGATTTATATGAAGAAGATACTGCATTTTATCACCCTATAAGTGGAGAAATTTTTGCTATAAAAACTTTAACTGCATGCAATGAGGAAAGGATAGTGTATTTAGCTACATGTGTATTATGTACATCATTTTATGTGGGCAAAACAATCAGAAAGTTAAGAGAAAGAATACTGGAGCATAAATCTGAAGTAAGGAGAAAGGTATTAACAAATGCCTTGAGTAAGAATGCCATGGATAAAGGTGAAGGGCATGTTTTTAAGTTTAGGGTGTTGAGTAAAGTGGAAGGGAGTTTAAGGAAGGGTGACATTAATAATTTTTTGGAGCTGAGGGAATTAGAGTGGATTATCAGGCTCCAGGCGGATGTACCCCCTGGTTTGAATAATGCAGTCAGCTTGAAGCCAGTTTTGGTTAAGAGACAGAGAGAGAGGCTTTAATAGGGTATAATTTGGTATTTTGTTTGATGGAGTTCATTATAGGCTGCTGGCTGTTTTTCATGTATATATATGTTAGATATAAATATATTGTTTATATAAAGTTGTTTTATTATTATTTTCATTTTTATTCTGAGTTTTATCTTCCATACAAATGGAAGAATTTTATGCATAGTAGGAATTTTTGTTCTTATGAGCTACATATTATTTTTAGGCTTAATTGTTAATTAGTATGTGGGATGGGCTGAAACATGTGATTTTATGTTCTCCTATTTAAATGCTGATTTTTTTGTACTGATTTATACTGATGAAGGGTGTAGACCCGAAAGCTTTATCTAATAAAGTTCTTGGTGTGGTTTTGTTGTCTAGCACTAGAAACATGCCCATGTGGCCTATCCCTGTGCATGGGGTTATGCATTTTATGACCCTGTTACTACCCAATGGCCTTAGGTTGCCCTCTTGTATATTTGCATAATTGATGTCTGCCACCATCTACAGTTGCACGTGCAGACTACCCAGGTTACATGCATCAAGGGCAGTAGAGTGTGTCACAGGGTATGAAAGTGTGATGATGCTGACTGTCCCTATTGTTCATGAAGTAATGTTCTACAAATATGCATCGAGGGAGCCATGCACATATTCTGGCATTCCATGTTGCTGTCATATCTCTGTGGTGCTGCCTCCCATCCAGTGCCACTGTATTGCCACCATGTGTCCATAGTTGCACCACTCAGACTCCAGGGACAAAAACATACACAGCTCCATGACACACCTGTCATTCTGTAACACTACCACCAGTGTACCTTCAGGCAACAAAGATGAAGAACATATGATGTGTAGTCCTGACACATGCCAGTATACAAAACCTGTTGTGGCCCACAACAACTTCCTTGGCATAACACTATTGCACTACAGAAACATGTGTAAAGATATATAGTCACCTTGTGCATCAGACATATATGTGCAGGTCCCTGCATCGATGGTATGGATGGCAGGGATGTGGTACAGGTATCATCACATGCACAGGGTGTGGTGTGGAATTGTCAGAGGCCTAGGCTGTGCCAAACAGTTGACAGCACAGGGTGTGGTGTGGAATTGTCAGAGGCCTAGGCTGTGCCAAACAGTTGACAGCATGTGTGTGAGTCAGGAAGAGGTGCTGGTGCCATGGGCCATGGAGAGGTGCTATGTTTGTCTGTAGGAGACATGCATGTGATAGTGGTGTTGGTGTGCATGTACACAGTCAAACTCAGTGCTAGCACTACACATGCATATGGTGGACAGCTGTGGACCATACATGGTAGAGTGGACACTTCACTATCTCCAGTCACAGACACAGGAACTGGCTTCTCCATGAGTAGCATGGGCAGCACCATGCCCAAGGTCTTATGGTGTGCTAGTACCTAATGGTGAAAGCTGTCTGCTGGGCTTGTGTCCCCAACTGGACCACCCATGACAACGTGCCTATGGCCTGCCACATCATGGTGTGGACAGCACACCTCCCTCTGGAGCACTGGAGGTACTGACACTACAGAAACATGAGTGTGCATGGCCAGATGGACTCCCAGCAGATGTTGTTGCTGGTCCATGTCTACATGTCTGACACCCAACACCAACTACATGTTCCAGCACAGACAATGTGTGCTCAAAGACAGACACTGTCTAAGCCCACCTATGTCCACTACATCACTGAAATGTTCCATGGCATCACCAATGTGGTGGAGGCATTCATGGATGCCAGACTGTGCTGCATTCATAATCCTAAGCATCTGTCTGGTGTTGCACTCAGCTTGTGCCTGTGCCTCCATGACAGCCCGAAACATGCAGCAAGTGCCCCACAATGTGATGCCTGCAACAAGAAGTGGATGGACAGCTGTCATCCTTCAAGCACCCGTGTCAATCTGCCTGTGTGGGACCTTGCCAGCTCTCTGGCTATGGCCAGATTCTGCACTCACTGATGCCATAGTTCTCACATTGTCCTGTACTATCTTGCCACCCTCTGCCTCTCCAATATCTGTGGCATCTGATGACTGGGTATGTGTGGGCATATTGACTGTGTGTGGGGACAACAAGGGCAGAAGAGGGATGTCAACCTCTGTGACAGATTCAGCCACCAGCAACCCCACCTGTGTCTTACTATGGCCAACATCATGATCAGACTCTGATGAGACACTGACATCAGGTTGTGAAGGGGACAGACTCCAACCTCCCTGTTCACCTGTGAGAAACAAGACAAAAGCTGTATATTACCGCCTGCACTATCATGTATGATAATCCACACAGACTCATACAAATGTGGATCCACAACTGCATTACATGTCCCACATCTTCTCATCTCTGATGCCATGCACAGCACACACACAACTACATGCACAGAGAACCCAGGCCCTGTATAACATGCACGTCACCTACATCTGGGTAACGTTGCTAGTTCAATACATTCATAAGGTATGCAATATGACAGTGTATGTGACAGAACTGCACATAAAACCCAGTACACCTATCTTGAGAGTGATATGCCAGTTGTAGTAGCACTGCCTCAGGTATGTACTTTATCCCTATTGTGTTCAAATGGGCATCTTGGAGTAATTGTCTCCCATATAGCAGGCTGCTTAGTTGCTCATAACTATAAGTGCAAACATTAATGTCTGTGCAAATACACACCTGTCATTCCCTAGGCTATGCACTGTAGTTAAGTGCTCCAAATGGAGCATACAATTATTCGACTCTAGCTATGCACAACAGTTGTGCAAAAGGCAAAATGGCAGCCATTAACATTTATAGGGTATATCTGATCTGGCAAAACAACAGCATCACACTTACTAGCTACAGGACCATGAACTCTGGCTACACCTGACATACCTATAAAAAGGTGAGGGAGAGGTATTGTCAGCAACACTAAATGTTGCAGTGCTACAGAGTAATACATCTGTATATCCTCATGTACAGTAGCTAATGTGATACTGGCTGTATTGGTGACATTCTGAGTAAGTATGCACAACTGTGGGTAAAAGTCAACCCGCCTCTACAATGCATATAGACTTGACACCCATGTACTGGCCTGTAGAGCCTGCCACAATGACTACTAATGTATTATACTGGTGAACACAGTCAGCTTACCTGGACGGTCCTTTGATGTGGACACTGTGGCACCCACCTCCAGGATGTATGGTGTGATGGTTAGCTGGGAGCTGTGGGTTGATCATAGGTTCACCAGGAATTCATCTGTGTCTGAGACCAGTTGTTGTGTTGCAGGCCCTCCACTGGTGGTAGCATTATCCCTGGCAACAGCGCTGCCCTTTGATGTGCGGCATTGACCATGTCTGTGGCCCAGTGTTGAACCTGCTCGTAGGTCTTGTCTTGGACAATATCATTAACAGCCCTCACAAGGTTGGCCCACAGTGCTGCTTGCTGTTCATGATTGTGGTGACATCTTGACAGCAGGATGTGTCAATGGTTATCCCACTCCACAAAGGGGGTGCCACCATGGACCCCGGAAACTACTGCCCCATTAGCCTGACGAGCCTGGTCTGCAAGGCCATGGAACGTATCATCTTGCAGCTTATAAACAAAGACATAGGAAACCTCCAAACCCTGGACCCCACTCAGTTTGGGTTTGTAAAAGGTAGATCCTGTCTACTAAACCTGACTTGACTTCTTTGAAGCAGTCACTAGAGCCATAGATGAGGACAAGGTAGTGCACACAGCCTATCTTGACTTCGCCAAGGCTTTAGATACCATCCCCCACTCTGGAATTATAGATAAACTCACTAAACTGCGCATAAATCCCTATGTCACAAGATGAGTGGCCAACTGGCTCACTGACAGAACCCACATAGTAAAAGTAGCCAACTCCAAATCCGGCTTCAGACCATTGATGAGTGGAGTACCATAGGGTTCGGTCCTGGGTCCTCTCCTGTTTGGCATCTACTTCTTTGAAGTGCAGGCCAACACAGAAGATCTTTGGCTAACAAAGTTTGCAGATGACTGCAAACTGGGAGCCATAATAAAATCATCTAATGATGTAGACATTCTACAAAATGGACTCACAGAGACAGATACTTGGTGTCAAAGTCATGGCCTCAAGCTCAATGCCAAGAAGTGCATTGTCATTCTCTTTGGGGGAAAACCCAGTACCCATGAACTACCGCATAGGCAGTAGCTCACTAAACACTGAAAGTGTGATAAGAGACCTCTGGACACAGGTGGACACTAGTCTCTCCTTTGATAACCACATTACCACAGTAGTCAGGAAATCCTTCTACATGGCACACCTCATCACAAAAGGGCTCTACTCTAGAAAAAAAGGAGGTCATTGTTCCTCTCTACTCATCCCTTATCAGACACATTATAGAGTACAATGTACCAATTGGCATGTATCTCACAAGACACCTACAACAATTGGAAAGGCCACAGAAATACCTCACTAAGAGGATTACCGGACTCAAACAGATGCCATACGCAGACCATCTTAAAACACTGTAGCTCTACTCTGTCACATATCACCTACTCAGAGGTGATCTCTGCCTAACATACAAAGCTATGTCAAACCCAGAGCTGTTGGACATGCTACACTTAAAGAAATCACAGTCTCTCCGAACAACATACTCCAGGGACCTAAACCTTGTCACCACAATAAACAGAACATGCTGGAGGGATTGATTCCTGTCCCAGCGACTTCCCATACTCTGGAACAAACTACTCATTTGTGTCAAGCAAAGCTCCTCATTGGCCCTCTTTAAGAAAAATTTTGACACTGGATGGGAAATAGAAAATTCACCCCAGGGTTCACTTCTGTGGCACTGCTTGACAGGGGCACAAGAAAATAATTTTCTTAGGTGGTGAAAGCCAGTGAACCTTTTTGGCTAGGCTTATATAGGCCCCAGGGCCAATAGCCTAATACCTACCTATGAACCTATGAACCTATGATGGTTGAGTGTTAGGGCATCCAGTATAGCATCATTTTCTGCAGATGAAAATGAAGGATGTCACTGTCAGTACATATTTCCTGCAAGACAACAAGAGGGGAACACATTACAGGACCAGATACGTTGATTTCCACTATATACAGATCCTACACACCCATAATGGCCTGCAATATCCACTGCTCCCTCACACATCATATCCCACAGTTTGGTGACACACTACATGTGTGGCTGTCACCAAGATAGTAGCATTACTGGGTAATGTCCCTGTGTGCTGTGACAGATTCTGTTGTATGTCTCTACAGCCATCACTGCAGTGTACTGTGGTATGTCCCTTATGGGAAAATCCCCAGTAATATGTGACACGGCCACTGTCGGACAACTAGCAGTGTGCTATTCCAACAACTATATGGGGACATTCCAGCCATACCAGTGTACCACAATGATAGACAGCAATGCAAACCTGCTTCAGTATATGTTCCCTGTAGGCATCATACCCTCAGCTATGCAGATGTTTGTAGAACGTCACCATGTTTGCCTCATAGCTGTGGTCCTTCTTGCACAAACTTGTCCATGTCTGACAAATGGTTGTCCACTGATTGTTGGTTGCTGTCAGAAATATGACACAGGATCTGTCACATATCAGACCCCTCAGATAACACTTATGCTACAGTAATATCTGTTAATTGAATCACGTTCTTACTTTGTATGGCCAATATGTATACTCTGTCACTGAGTTTGAGCCTTTGTCCCCCCATTACATATGGCTTTGTCCTGATTTCTTATTGTAGGAGGTTGAGAGGTATCTTAGGCATAGCTCTCAGGCAGAGAGGGATGACTGTCCACGTAACAGGGACTTAGCCAGAGTACATCAGGGACATTCAGGGACACTTTTACAATGCTAGTGCTATTTATGTGTGACATTGACAGACTGAGAGGAGGTGAATTACAGTACATCATTTGATGTTACAGAGTGTACACCCTTAGTTATTATCATTATATGTCTTACGTGTAATCCACTATCTTTATTACAGCAGCCAACCATTTTAAGAGGGATTGACAGGGACAGAGCAGAGATGTGATTCAAAGCAGGGACAATTGAGAGGCATGCCTGTAGGTATTGGACAGCAGAGTATCACTGAGATGTCATTATCATAAGTCTAATACAAGCCTACTGTTTTAATCCTTATTCCCCATACCGCCATCTGCTTCCCTTTTTATGGGGAAATGTAGTACATGCCTGGTAGAGTGATGTATTCCTTTTATTGAAGTGTTCCTCTGCAAATTCTTTACACATACACTGTCTGTGTGAGTAAAACCACATACAGACATATTCCTCATAAGCATTTGCTTGTCTTTTGTAGGTAATGCTCATTAACAGGTAATTGCCTCTGCACAAATCTGTGGCTCAGAATTGCTAATTGCATCCAAAACAGGTGAATTGCACAATCATTAGCCAATGGCATGGCACCACAGTGCAATACATAAGGCCATCATGTAGGCTTTAGCCCCTTTCTTAATTATTGAGATGGACATTACTGTGGTGTGGGGACTACAGCTTTTCAGAGGGTAATTACAAATACTGCCCATTGTAGAGATGCATGAAGTATGTCTACAATTTTGCCTCGTGTTTGGTCAGTGCCCCATGACAATGTGGTCATCTGGTAGGTCACTGGCAAACATTGTGGGCTGAGGTCAGAAGTGGGGGAGAGACATGTGAGTGTCACACTTCATAATCATCAGAATATGCATGGTAATGCAGTAACTGCTTTTCTATCAACTTACTATATTTGCAGGGGCAAACTGTGAAACATGTACCTATCTCTGGGCCTTTACTCTCCCTTTATGTATGGTTGTGTCCAGATCCCTTGTTATAGAGGGTTGGGAGGTATGGTCAGTCTGTAGCAGCTACCTTAACATACAGTCATGTATGCTCCACTGCTGCAGCCTAGGACACAATGGGAGGGGGACTGTGAACACTTTGGAGGCCTGTAAGCTATACATGTAACTGTGGCAGCTGTGGCAGCTCTGTCATTGCAGCAGATCCAGGGTAAGGGTACCCATTAACGTCCAATCGAGACATGTGCTTAAGGTACATCTGTTATGCAACAGTGCCAATAGCAGAGTAGTAGGCGAGATAATAGTTAGGCTATACAAATATGTGCAGTGTGTGCCTACCTGCAGGCCTGTGACATGCAAAACTGGGTAGCTGATAATTCAGCAGCAGTAACCTATGGAGATAAAAATTGCATGGTTCAGTCATTATTTGCTGTGTTCACAGCAATGTAATTAAAGTGCAACGCACTGGATTTGAACCCAGGACTGTGTACAGCAAAATGTTTTGCATGTAAGGAATTTAACAGACTAAGCTACTGAGTCAGTGCTGCAGCAGGTGTATTTGCCAGATATATGTGTTGATATACAGGCTGCGACACATGTCTGCATCGATCAGTATGAGCATGGCTTTCAAAGGCAGTTGTTCTCTGCCACTGATGCCTTAAAAGGTGTGTTTGAAGATTTTGCAGGTGAAAGGGAACACTTACCTGCTATTCCAGGCCTCACTTACTGCCATTATTATTTATTTGACTGTCTACTGGTGTATTTCTGCATCAGAATCCCAGGTACACTCCCATTTGTCACATTGGGTTTGATTTCACTCTGTCAGTGGCAGTCAGTATGTATTGCTGGAAACAGCTGCCTTAATGAAGAAATGTGTGACCTAGTGGGTTAGTTTGGTAGACTGTAGTTGACAGGGACCTGGGTTTGAGACATGGAAGGGATGATTATTTTATACATCTGCCTAACACTTTGAGAAAAAACATAAGATCATTAAGACACATTAAAGCACATTAAGCGGGTTTTAATGGGTTTGCATGATGGGCCACATAGCTCCGCGCAAACCCATGCTAAAAAATTTAAAAGGAAAAGGGGGTGATAGGACAGTGGTGAAATGGAGGTAAGCAGGGGGAAAAACATAGTGAAAGGCAGGTAGGGATGTGCAGGACGTGTGTAGGAAGGACCATAGCTTTCAATTTCCTGTACAGCAACAGCTGTGCAATTTGACAGATTTTGGGGATGAATTTGGACTCTCAAACCCCAGAGAGAGGGGTGAGGACAACATAAATGTGTTGTCAAGCCAATTGGACCAAATTAGATGTGTCCAGTGGACACGTGTATGAAATGTGGAGCTATGTATGGGGTGATTTTTTTTGTGGGACAGGTGCCCATTTTTTTTTTTAATAAGGAGAAAGTGGAATGTTGGGGAAGGGATATAAGTACATGTGGGGAGGTAAGCTGGGTAGGAGAGAACAGAATTGCATAGAGACAAAACAGACAAGCCAGCAGACAGGGATGGTGTGTGACACATAAGGGGGGTAAACACCTTGGATGGGGATGGTGTTGTGGAATCTGAAGTGCATGTGCCTCCAGATGGCAGCAATGTGACTGAGGTTCCCACCCATGGGCAGTCCACACTGCTCCTTCACTGCCCCGATATATGCACACACAAACACACACACGTGTGTCAACAAACCTTCCTTATAACATTACTGTCAGTAATGAACAGCTGTGAAGCTGTGGCAAATCCTTGATTATGCAATATGAGGCATAACTGCACATTATAAAGATAAAAATAGCAATATGATCCCCCATCACTACAAGGTAACACTGGATAGTGTTATTTGTAAAATACATATAGAATGAAAAAGGCACATGGCAACAGCTCTTGAGTTTCTGTGATTTTTGAAACACTTACTGAAAGACAGATCATGTTATACCCACATAGAAATTAATTTCATTTACTAAATGAAAAAAAAGAGTCATACTTGCTAACAGTTGTGCAACCTCTTCTTGATAAGCATACATTGCTTTGATTTCCTCTTCTTGGCCTCTGATATCAGCTTTCTTTTCATTACAGACTTTATTCCTGTAAAATACATGAATACACCCAATGAACAATAGCACATTAATGTGGCATAGTGAAATGCTTATGTGATATAAAGTAACTTTTCCAAGTTAGTATGCTAGCAACATGTATTGAAAAAAAAAACAATTTTTCCACTAAAGGTCTGTCTAGAACTTCCACAAAAATGAAAACCAAACATTGCGGTCAACACCTGATTGCTGACTGTATTATAATGAACACCATTTTTGAATAATATATGTATGGCAACAATTAATCTGCATGAAACAAATACTAAATGATTGTTACCTTGTTTTGAATGTTATTAATAACACATAACTAGTTCCCAGGTGCCTGCAGTGTACTTCTGTATAATGCTACAGTAGTCCCTGCAGGACAGCACATTAGCAGTGGAGTGCATTCTTTAAGTCATAACTGGTGTAGTGCCATTTTTTTATATTATTGTGCCCCAGCAAATGAAGACAAGTAAAACAATGTCTTGTATTTACGTATATCAATCAAGAAACTGATATAAATGTTGAATAATAGAATCTCAAGAAAGGAGCCACGCAAAAAGATTATGGCTATAGCAGAAAACGTCCTTGCCTTTCAGTTTCAGGCTGTTGGCATGTGTAATACACATGCTGTAACAAGAATCTGCTCCCCTGTAATTATGTAAACTAAATCATGGGGTGCCATATACTTAAGATTTTTGAGCACATTTCTTACTGTGTTGTGTTTATAAACCTCAGAAGTATTTATTGAAATGAGACTCACAATACGGGCATTGCCCTGTGTTTTATTCTTGTCTTGTGGCCCAATTACACTACAATTATTTGTTACCTCATCAGACTATGCTTTATCTCATAACAACTGCTGCCCTGCAATACATAGAAAGATAAAAGAGGCAAGAATTTTTTTCTTATTTGTGAACTGTCACAGGCAGCTACAGTTCCAGGTAGAATCGACAGGTAACATCTATAAAGCAGGTCTGCTAGTATAGGAATTTAGTTGTGCTTAAATCACTGTTTTAGAAATTTAGAGTAAAAAAATCACATAGTACATTTGAAATACAAGTAATACGACTACTTAGTCACTTTCATTAATACCTGTTATATTTTCAGTGTACTTATTAGTAAATTGTGTTTCCTTAGAATAGAATAAGTCAGCATCTTGATACTGCTACATGATTTCACATGGAAATTACAATCAGTAAAATTAACAAAACTAGCAAGAACTTGATTTAGATATTCATAAAAAAGTGCTTACCCTGTTAAAGTAAATGCAACATCAACAAAGAAATATATTATACAACTTATCAGGTATGACTTTGTATGAAAGTATCAGTTAAAATGATGTTTATCTATTCTGACTAGCTTTAACTGTGAGACTACTACAGGCAGTTGTGTCCCAAGCAGAGCTGGATAAATGGCCAACTCGGGCCCTAGGCAGGGCAATGGGCACCCCCCCATCCCCCACCCACAACAGCCTGCCTTCTCCGAGTCATCCCAGTGTCCCATTACGTGGCTATTTCTCCCCAGTTATCCTAAACCCTGTTCAAACCTATCAGTATGAATACTATTTTTTTTTCCTTCTACAATGATTAGAGAGATTTATAACTTTTATTTCTGATTTTATAGTACAAACACTGATAGCCATTTGCTAAACAAAACAATGTAGTCTGACAATGAAACAGGCAACATTAACAGTAAGCTTCTCTGCCCCTGAAACTCACATTCATTGAAATGGCATTGAAACCCACATTCAAAGAAAATGCATCTGACCAGTGTTGATTAAGTTTACCTTTGAGCTGTTTGCAAACCATAGGACCCTTGCAAATATTTTTGGACCATGGATACATACATGTGTTCTTTGATACACCAGCCTGATTTAATTTATATTATATTCCTTGTATAATAAAGTACTACTTGCTAGACTGTGTTTTAAAATTATAGGTTTGAGCATTTTTTCATTTATCAATGAAACAAAATGTTTGACCCAATAAGAACAAAACTACCCATTACAGAACATTTCAGCTAAAAAGTCCACTCAAACATCTGTCATTACAGTCAATCAAGATCAGTCAATATACACAATCTGTGCATTAAACGTCACCTGAATAATTCCACATCAAAGAGAGCTATAACAAATGTGGAGGGTACTACTGGCAAATGACTTTTAAAGTGTTTCATGTACAAATTCCGTGCCTGCTGCTCTTGAAGAATAAACTGCTAGTAATATTTCAGCAGGGAATGGCTGCCAAACTGGCAACAAGTTCATAGTTAATAAATAAAATAAATGAATGAACTACAGTAAACTGTGAACGATGCTAATAGTAAAATAAAAATGAACAGCAGAAATGGTTCACTAATTTAATCTTAACACAACAACAGTACAAAGCTTTTGGGTTACCCCTTCATGAATGATACACTGATGAAGGGGTAATCCGAAAGCTTTGTACTGCTGTTGTGTTTGGATTAAATTAGTGAAACAAGTTCATAGTTACCAGGCATCTCATTCAAGGGAGGACACATTCAGGGGTACAACACTCCCATCTTCCCTTTAAAGAGGCACTGCAATATCAGCACTCAATGTACTTGATGTGGGAGTAGAACCCACAGCTTTCTGCAAATGCAAGTATGCTACTAATACTACTTCTAAAATGTATAGCACGAACAGTGATGATGAATATTTGCCAAATAAAACAGTGACATACTGAAAACAGACTTAGCAGGTGCAACAGTAAACTTTTCTTCCCTTGGAACTCAATTCGTGAAAATGCACAGGAAGTCAATATTCCTAGAAAATGAACAAAAACTCAAAATTCTTTGAAAATGCACAGAAGCTCAACAGTTTTTAGAAATATATAGAATGTCAACAGTCCTTGAAAATGTACAGAAAGCCAACACTGTTTGTAAATTAACAGAAACTCAACATGCTTTGTAAATGTACAAAAATTCAGCAGTTCCTCCTGATGACAGTTTGGCAGTTGGTGTAAAGGATTCAGTCTCTAGGATCCTATATTGAAGGTACAGGGTTTGAGCCTGAATAAGTTTTCCAACCTGCTGTTCCTAACTGGGGGTATTACACATGCACACCATATATCTCCATCTTCTATTTTAACAAAAATGCATTTGGTCTAGAATGGCAACACAGCATCCATGGTTGTTTTGTTAAAATTGTGCTTCTTTTCAGTTTAAATGTGTGTGCATTGTATGAAAGACACGAGTACAGCCATTATTAATGGCACCCTCTGTGCACCCTTAAAGAAGAAATGCAACACACACAGAGTGTGTTCTTAAGGAAGAAATGCAAGTGTTTGTGCTTGCCCCCTGGCAAGTAGCCCCACCCCCCCAACTAGGCCTATGCCATCTAGTGCTGGATCTGTCTTTGGTCCCAAGCATTCAAAAAATTATTCTCTCTAAGCCAGGGACTTAACCACTTTGTAGCTCATGTAGGCTGCTACTTAAGGTCAAACATGAATGGGTTTTGGGCTAGCAACCCTGATGGCAGAGTGAGATGGAGTTTTAGGGTTGTGAGGCAGCTTTTAGGTCTAGGGAGCAAAGGGAAGTTCACAGTTAGGTAGCTTGATGGGAGTTTTAGTGCTAGGAAGTGGTAAGGGAGTTTAAGTGTGAGAGAGCATGAGAGGAGTTTTAAGGTTAGGGAATGACTGGGAAAGCTGGGTTTAGGGAGGGGGAGTGGAGATTAAGGATAACGGATCAAGGATTCAGGTTGGGAACTGGGTTGGAGCTTTTGGATTAGAGTTTGTGCTCCAGTAAGGCTACACAGATTTACAGGGCTACATAGAAATGGGAGATTTGGAGTTCAGGCACTTTTTCTTGACACTGGTAGAGAGCAGGTGTGTCTCAATATACTAGTATGCAGGCACCTGTAGGAGTCCCTTTAATATTTGAACTGCTACAATTACTTTTCATAAATGCAAAGGAAGAAGAGTGCCATTTAGAAAGAATTTTTATACACTTGCTTAAAATGTTTTTCTTATCAATGTTCTGATGTGAAATCAGAATGGCAGAAGAACTTACAAGTATTCACACAATCACAGCCAGGTCTAAATGTATATATTCCTGGCCTGACGTTAAAGAATTCACAAAATGATTAAATACTGTACAGACTAGATAAATATGCCAGATAAAGACAAACATATAAATGACAGTTATCTGCTTACAGATAAACTGTAAATGTATTACCATTCCACACACTAATGAAGTAGTATGCTAAATAATATGACACAAAATCTTACAGACTTCTTTTTGTCTCCCAGTTGTATTTAAGTTCTGTTAAAAAACAGACTGAATTTCTTCTTGTTTCAGTACAATTACTTTCATGCTGCTGGGGGCAAGCAACCGCAATCACTTTGACACAGTACAGAGCTGTCCCAACCAGAGAGCAACTTTGATCAGTAAATGGAAGAACTTCAGTTGATGTTGGATGGAGAGCTTGAAACTGAGCTGTTGTGTGATATACACAAGGGAAAGTGAAAACACTGTGAACGGGGCAACAGTAAGAATGTGGGACATATTTGTACTCAGAATAAATGTTACAGTTTAAGAGCATAAAAAACTGAAAAGAGTCACTCTCCAGATGACTTTATGAGGAGTCATGAAGTTATACAAGTGGTTGTGATAGGCTGTAAAGGCAGGGGAGTCAGCTGTCCAGATTTTCGCAGAATGTCCAGATTTTTGCCATTTTTTGGTATGTCCCTTAAAAAATGTATGTTTTTTCTGGCAAGTCACTGAGAATTAATGTCATTAAATAATAAAAAACACTTGAGTTTCAGATTTCATATCCTTTAGAAAAATACAAATTAATGCAAAACGTTTTAGTATATTAACTTTCTAAGTTTATGAGAGCAATATTTAAAAATTGTCTCTGATTTTGGGCCTTTGTCCCCCCATTATTTTTGGCTTTGTCCAGATTTCCTGCACTTACAAGTTAAAAGGTATGAGGCGATCATAGAAAGTGCATGTAGACATCTCAGATTGGTCAATAGAATTTCCAGTTTGGGGGTGGAAACACAATAAACAAAAACAGAAATTCCTTCACTGGTTAATTGTAAATAACACATAATTCAATGAATAGGTGCATCGCCTTGGTGGAGGTTGTGCATGCATAACAAAGATCATACTC
>NC_056728.1:1425263727-1425357492 GCF_019279795.1 Protopterus annectens
GCTGTTTGGGAAAAGGCTTGCCAGTCAGAGAGGAACTGAAACAAAATGGGGAAAAAAAAAACTCAAATTACTGCAGGTAATTATATCATGCAAAAATTATGAAATAAGATTGCTACAATTTCAAAGAAGACTTTTCTTTTGTTCTCAACTTAGAGAAGACATTGATTTATTTTTTTAATGGCCTCACAACTTAGTTTTGATGGGGCTACCAGTAAAGAAAATTGTACATGGTGTCAATTATTAGCTACTGCTCTGATTTTTAGGATTCTATGCCTTGTTTCAATATCCTTGAGGACTGATTGTATGTAATTGTACATGTATTCATTTATTAAGACTGTATTTCTTTAAGCATTATAATCTAGGGGTCAACATATTTGAATTTGTAGATCATGTCTGGGATCTAGATGTAGCTGTTAATGACAAACTCAGACTAAAGGACCAGGTGTCAGCTGTCATCAAGGCCTCTAATTTCTGCCTGATAAAAACATAGCCTAATTCATACTTGGTGCTTTGATCAAAACTGACATTGGTGGTCCAGTTTCAAATTATGCCATGCTTGGATTACTGTAACATCCTGTACCTCAGGACTTTGGACTACTTCTAAAGTAACAAACAGAAATGGATGGTTGTCTCAAATAACAGAAAAGGGTAGATAATTTAACTACCAGACATTTGATTAATATCATACTAATGATAAAGAAGCACTGTGTATAAAAAAGAAACCCTTTCTGTCAAAGCAGTTGAAATGATATACATTCATTGAGATACGAAAAAGCAGTTGAAGTAACATGCATTAATACCAATAAGAAAAAAGTATGTCATTCAGCTAGATATACAGATAGGAAGGCAGTTCATCCTCTTGCTAGCGTGTCCAGTTTAGCAAATGACATATTAATAAGGAAAGATTTTCTTACATTGGAAATTTGTGGAAGCAATGAGAAGACGGTAGCCTTTTAATAAACCTCCTTATCACTGTGGGGGAGGCAACAAATGAATAAACCTACAAACATACTTTGGCATGCATGACTTCCAATGTAACAATCACACTGGCATGATATTCCTGATAGCTGGTTCTATAGTCAGGAATTTGGGAATGTATGCCAGCAATGACCAATCCTTTGATCACCATGTATCCATTATTGTAAGGAGTAATTTTTCACCCCATAACTTTTATATAAAGATATGGCAGCCAGGTTTAGTCATGTAATCATTCTACTATACTCAATTCTCATCAGGCTGATTACTGAATATAATGCCTCAGTTTGTACCTCTCCAAACTTGTACAGTTCCCACAATGCTTTCTCACTAAAAAAAATAAAGAGCCTAAATTGTAAAACCTATGCAGACTCTATAAAAGCCTAGTCCATCATCTCAGTACCATACAAGCTAGTAAGAGGTGACCTCTGCTTTGTGTACACAACCCCAGCAGACCCTGTTCTGTTAGACCTATTACACATTCACAAGTCCAATGGTAATGTGAGAACCTGTGCAAGTGATCTCAATCTCTTGGCACCATCTTCCACTCCACAGAAAGCAAAGAAAATCTATCTGTTCAAATGTAATCTCAATGAATGGATGGGAAACCACATATTTCTAACATATTCTTGTTTGGCCTGCCTCTGGGTTATTCATTTTTAAAATAAAAGGACTACAAGCTACTATAGGAATGTAAAGCTAGGCTTTTTTAAGATCCTTGCAGATCAATAAATTAGTAAGTACTTATGCACCTATAAACCCAAGATAAAGAGAGAGCAACCACCATAAATATTCATTACTGTGCATGAATCCAATGAATATTAGTACCTAGTGCTGTGAAACCCTGAAGGCACAAACTACTGACTAATGATACAAAGAGAAGAAAACCTACACCATTTAAAAATACAAGATGACATATTTCAGACTAACCAGGAAAAATAGAACAAGTGAAACAAAAAAAGCAAATTATATTACTGCAGCATTAAAGTATTGCAAAGCAAACAGTACAAGTGACCCAAAGAAATGAAGACAATGGATTACTTACTGAAAGAATTTATTCTGAGGTAATGAAGTCGGGAAGTTTGAAAAGTGTATAACTCAAACATAATTCTTAACTTTCTGTCATGTTAAAACAGGAAGCCCCAGAAACAGAGAATTTTAAGCAGCTGTTCAATGGTGAGAAGGACAAGTACAAGTTCAACAAACTTCATCAGTAAAGGAGGGAGAGATGGTGCAGAGTTGCAAACCTGCATCTATCAGTGTAAGACATAAAAATCAAATAAGATAATACTCCAGGCAAAAGGTATCTAAAAGTAAGGAAAAAAATAACACCAGTAATAAGTTGGATGCCCATTTTAAAGAGAAAGTATCTGAAAGAACAAAAAAAATACAGTGACACTGTGAATGGAAAACAACATAAAATAGAAAAAAGAGAACTTTCTGTAAATTATTTGCAGGAAACAGAGAGCAAAGAAAATATTCCCAATCCAGAAGAAAATGATTTATGGGAAGTCATGCATGATTTAACTGAGATAAATAGATTAAATATAATAAATAGACTACAGAAAGTAAATGACACTCAAAATGTTAGAAGATCGATAAAACAGATGAATACAGCAATTGGGATAATAAGCGAAATTCATGTTATATAACAGAAATAAATAGAACATTCTAATGCAGAGATAAATACTAATGGATAAAGTATTATTAGAAAAAGTTTGAGTAAGAAAGGAAAGGAAGGGGGGGGGACTAAAATTCCACAATGGAAGCATCAAATACAGAAAACTACAAATCACTTAAAACAAGAAGTACCACTCATAGAGGAATATAGAGAAGGGAATCAATCATCAAAAATGCTTAGAAAGATAGACGTAAGGTAACACACCATACAAGACACAGCATCAAAACAGATCAAGATTTTTCATATATAATTGCCAATAATAAATTAAAAAGTACAGGCAGAAACACTTCATAGGAAAGCAGATAAACATAAACATATATGTATGACCCAAAAAAGATTTTATAGAGAATTGGGACACAAAGGAAAAAGGCTTAGAAATGCCACTAAAATAAAGATGAAACAGGCATTTTTTTGAGAAGTATTTATGAAGACCCTATTGAACATAACAGAGATGCTGAATGGCGAGAAGAATTAAAAGAAAGGAGCTGCAATGTGGAATTGGTGCATACAGAGTTTGTAGTCATTCAGAAAAAATGCAATTATGGCACTACAACAAAAGGGTATCAAAAGGAAATCATATGGACCAAACGATAATTTATTGCTAAATAAAGCCATATTAGAGAATTTTAAAAAGGGGAAGAATCTATGGATGGTATGTATTGATTTTAAAAAAGCATTTGAATACATTCCATATTCATGGGCAAAGGAATGCTTACAGTTGCCCATGATATACCCTACATTAATCAGTTGCTTTATAGTGACCATGAGACAGTGGCAGATTACTGTACAGATGAGCCATGGCAAACAGTAAATTATTACCTCAAGGAAAAAATGAAAAGGAGGAAATTCCAGTTTAACTCTCCGTAACTGCTTCTGCTTTATTTGAATCCATTAAGCTGTTTACTAAACAAATTAGGCTCCCAGAAAATAATCTTGTTTAAAGTCATCTCATCCACTTTTTGTGGATAATGTAAAATTGTATATTTCGTCAGATAATGAGTTGAACGCACAGCTGCAAATGTTTAAAACTTTCTCAGATGATACAAGAATGTCATTTGGTCTTGATAAATGTGCAAAAAAATCATTTAAACCAGGAAAGCTGCAGCACCAAGAAAATATTAGTCATGGACAAGAATGTCATTATAAAAGAACTTCAGGAGGCGGGAGTTTATAAATATCAGGGAATAGATGAATGACCAGCAATTAAACCTGAACAAATAAGAATAATAACCAGAATACTTCAGAAGATTAAAACTAATATTGAAAACTGCCTTTACTTCTAAGAATGAAGTTCAAGCTGTAAATCAGTTTGCCATTCCTGTTCTTACGTACAGATCTGAAGTGATTTACTAACTCCAAAAATACTGGATCAGTTGAGCAGGAAAACAATAAAAATACTTCACGCTTATCAAATAATATATAAAAACAGTGTATACCAACATTATACATTCCTCTTTCTGAAGGAGGTATGGGCCTCCTCAAAACTGATTAGACATATAGGTCTCCAGTCGTGAGACTGCATACATACATACTGTATTTACGGACCCCTCCAGATACAAACATAGTGAAAGTTTGAAAACAAGAAGAAAATAAGTCTAAGATGACATCCTTGCTTAGTTTAGCAAAAGCATTTCTGTGTGAAGCAGACATGCAAATTAAACCAGAAGAAGACAAAAACCAGACAGCAACTAAATGTGCCAAAAAGCAAAATAAAGAATATAAGGAAGAGTAGCAGAAAATAGGAAAAAAAGTGTTGTTGTTGTTGTGTCTTTCGGCTTTTCCCAGTTAGGGGTCGCCACAGTGGAACTCCGGTCCGCTAATGATTGGCAGTAGATTTTTACATTCCGAGTTGCCAGCTTTGACGCACAAGCTTAAATGAAGGTATTCCCATTCACGCATGTCTCTACACAGAAGACGCTTTAGCTGAGAATCGAACAGGACAACGTCTTACTGTGAGGTGACAATGCTACCGCAGCACCACCACCGCAGTATTAAACCCATAAATATAGTGGCAAGTACATAGATCTCCTGAAACAACCTCATATTGACCAAAATTTGGGTCATGAATGGTTAACGAGAGGTGAACTGAAACCAAAAGCTGAGAGGTTAATAATGGAGGCCCAGGATAGCAGACTACTTACATGGTAATTTACAAAATACACTGAAAAGTAGGGAGAAATAGACAAATGCAGGTTCTATAAAAAGAGCTGGAAACAGTTACACGTATTATTGCTAGGTGTTTTATACTCATTGCAGAGGTCTTATATACTGAAAATCACAATACTGGGGCAAGACTGCTGAATTAGGGATTGTGCTAACATTACAACATGAAAGTTGTTGAGAAGCACTGGAAACATGGATCATAAAGCATTATAGAGAATAATAAAGTGAATATCACATAGGGTCACCTGTTACAAACAGTTCACAAAATAGATGCGAGAGAAACAGATATAGCTGTACAAGAAAAAAGTAGCACTGACCATTCAAATTGCTACAACCACTGATTACAATTTTTTTGTACATGGAGCAACAGACAATATCAGTTTTTGGAGGGAGAAATTAGAGCAATGAGGAAGAAAGATACTCAGACAATTCCCATAGTAATAGGAGCAATGTATCTAATAAAAAAAAAAAGAATTTGAAGTCAAATTTTGATATGTTACCAATACGTGTAAGTCAGTCAAAATTAAAGAAAGAGGCAATTTTTGAGGACATTCCAGGTGCTGAAAAGAGTACTCTTGAATAACATTGAATGCTGAAACAATACTAATTTCATAAACTCTAAAACCCTGACAATGGGATCCATTCCTATCATGGTATTCGAAACCCAAAAGGCTTGGAGAAATGAAACCAAGAAAATTATGTTCAATGGAGAAAAAGGTAAGCTAGTAGTTTTACTTGGAGTGAGTTTATGCTAGATTATGCATTATCTATATTAATGTTTCAGAACAACAATAGGACTCATTTTTGTACAGGCTCATGCATGTGTGTGAATGTAATACCTTGTTTCAGTAGGTGCATACTTGCAGCACTACAGAATGTATTGTTTTTTTTACATTGTGCACTTTTTCTGTATTTTAATGAATACTTTTCAAGGATAGCAAATTTATCTCCAAGAATTCCTGATATTGCAGGAATTCTGACGTGTTGTAAAGCATTTGTTACTGCACTTGAACTCAAAACCAGTTTATTTTACATTAAGAGGGTTCTTTTTCACTCCTGTGGGAGCAGAGCTGAATTCAACCCATCCAAGCTAGAAACTGCTGGTATGAAGTTTATTGCATTTTTATCTGATTGGCCTGAAGGATCAGCTGTGCAAAAGTCTTTCATCCTGCTTGTTTAAAAGCCTGCAAAAATGCAGTTCCCTATGCCTTCTATATAAGCAAACCTCTCCAATTTATAATCCTCTCTAGGAAATGCTGTCCATAGTCTCACACTGTTCACAGCTGCTCAAACAGCTGCCAGTTTATGTAGAAGGCAGTACAACTGCAGGTCATCTAACTGGAGCTGCTCAATGTTTGGCGAATTTTGCCAGAAGTCTGGGGAGATTCTGTTGAAATCCAAAGTATCTGCTGCTAAAACTGAAAAAATAAGTACTTTTTGAGTTTTTCTTTGCACTTTGCTGACTGTATTTTAGAATTTTGCTGTTTTTTTCTGTATTTTTCTGCATTTCAAAACAGCTTTTCTTTTGCCTTAAGTAGCTAGTATATAGGATAGACTAGATTCATATCTGCTGACTCTAGGCTGTATTGTTACACGTGAGCACTATTCCAGCCATATTACATTAGCAGACCCTACCTATACCCTTGTGGCATAAGCGTGTAGTCTGAGCCTCATCTCATTGGAGAATTCTGGAGGAACACTCATTGTGTGCTTTCTTATTGATAGTTTAGCTTAAACACATTTAATTTTGCCTACATATAAGCCTTGCATTTACACAGAGCTGCACACCATGCAGCAGGGTTCAGCGATGTCCTTTACAGACACAGATGTCTTGAAAGACAATTTTCTCCTAAACACCCCTCCCAAGCTGCCCTGCTGCATTGTAGGAAACTCAGCTGTACACTGAGAAGCACTGTCATAGTTTTCATCCACTAGCCTTCAATAAGTCACTTTGTTTATCCTAGAGCAAAATCTGGTGAAACTAGCCCACTCCTCAATAGTACTTACAGTAAAAACCTACCATAATGGATTGTCGGTTTCCAGCCATTTCTCTGGCCATCCTGATTGACATAGGCATCCTGAGGCAGTGTTGTAATTGCCTAATGTATACTGAGAACCACTTACTCCTAAAACAAATATAATATGTGAGATATGTAATTACACTACACATTTGGAATCTGAACATCAAACAGGTTATCAGCACACACACACACATCACCTCTCACACAAAACAAGGTCACAACACATTTATCCACATATGCAGAAGTACTCAAAAGAAGTCTACTAAAAGATCATAGACCTTCTAAGCTCAAACCACATGCACACATTGCAAAGCAGAGTCAGCTACACAAAACACACATACCAGTGTCTCAGCAAATAAGCCCGTAAGGCAACATGCCTGAAAACCAAATGTCCCCCTCACCAGGCTGGAAAAGGAGAAGGTCACAGTCAGCTGCCTGTCAGTTGCCAGGATCTAGCAAATCAAACACACACTCAAGTCACTCAACATCAATTACCATTACTACTCGGTCATAGTACATGTTGGGGTGAATTACATGAGACATACTTCTCTGGACTGTATGAAAAGAGACATGACCAAACTGTCAGATTATGTGTCCCAGGCAGGTATGTCCCTAGCCCTAAATACCATTCTACTTTCACCCAGGATGATGCCATAATATAAACAAAAAATTATTTACTTCAACAATTGGCTTAACTTTTGGTGTCAATCCAGGGGGATCTGGTATCTGTCAGTATTGGAAGACATGGTTGCTTGACCATGCTGCTTTGACAGAAATGGTTTTCACCTGCCTCCTGTAGACTTTCTGATACTGGCAAGGTTGTTTGCCTCCCCCATAGTGCCTTTTTAGGCAATGTCAAAACAACAAAATTTTCAATGTTAAAAAAAAATCCGCTAAAGACAAACTCAGAGTTATGCTGCTTAATGCTAGGAGCCTAAACAGGAAACTGCACTCCCTGGAAGCACTTCACCTTGAAAGATGCTGATGTCTGTGCAGTCACTGAGTCATGGTTCAAGGCCACAGAGAGAATCCCAGCCATACAAGGCTACAATGCCTTCCACATGGTCAGACCCCAAAATGTGTGTAAAAAAACAAAGAATGAGATGTATCCATCTTCATTAAAGCCAAATACACCTTGAGACTGGTTAAACAGTATGACTGTCTTGAGCTACTCCAGGTCCAACTAACTATAAGTAAAACACCCCATCATATCATTGCTAGCTATAGGACCCAACCATGAACCAAGAGAAGCACACCACCTACCTGGTCTTACTAGAGTCACTCACTATACATCTAAGCACTTCAGTCATGGGAGATATCAGCTCTTGCCTCCCCCAGTACCGTTTTTAGGCAAAGTCATGATGACAATATTGCCAATGTGTAAAATTCTTCTAAAGGAAATTTTAAGGTCATGTTGCTAAATGCTAGGATTCTTACATGAAACTGCACTTGTTGCAAGCATTCCTTGCCCTGGAAGATGCTGACATTTGTGCAGTCACTGAAACCTGGTTTAAAGTTGCGGAGAGCACCACAGCCGTACCAGTTTACTTATCCTACCATACTTTCAGACCCCAAATGGAGGACTACAAAGCCAAATGAGGTGGTGTTTCAATATTTAGCAAAGACATACACACCTCCAGGCTGGCCAAATATTATGACACACAACAGACACTCCAGGTGCAGTTAACTGTTGACAAAACATCTATTCAAACCATCGTTAGCTACAGACCCCCAGCCATGATGCAGGACACCCACTCCACCTATCTGGACTTACTAGAATCTATCAAGAGGCAACCGTCTACCCTGATCCTGGGCAGCTTTACCTACCCAACCATACAGTAGAAAACCTAATGTAGCCTAAACACAAATGCCCAGAGATTTCTTGAGTTTATCAACACCAGTGCATTGGATCAGCTGGTAAACACCCCCATGAGAGGTGAAAATATCCTGGATCTGGTACTAACTAATGTGATAAGCCACTGTAGCACCCCTACAGTGTCATCCTCCTTGGTAAGATCCGACCATAAAGTGATCACTTTTGAAGTCACCATCTCCACTGACCCCCCCGCCAGGGTCAAACAAAAAAACTTTTCCAAAGCTGACTACAACCTTCTGGGAGCAGGTATAATCAG
This sequence comes from Protopterus annectens, assembly GCF_019279795.1. Lineage (NCBI taxonomy): Eukaryota > Metazoa > Chordata > Ceratodontiformes > Protopteridae > Protopterus > Protopterus annectens. Next base: position 1,425,272,700 of record NC_056728.1, read on the forward strand.
CTTTACAGCCACCATGCCTTCAGTTGGAACAAGCACTAATGTCCAAGTCTACACCAAAACACTATATGAGTAGCTACATAGCAGCATGGACTCAGCAATACCTGACAGGACCAAATCATCTTCTTCAAGGAAGAGTAAACTTATCTGGTGGACAACAGCAATAAACAAACTATATAATAAAAGGAAAAAATTGCTGTCCAGGACCACTCAAATCTGCTCTGAACTGGTGGTCAAGAACACCACATACACAAATGCCATAGAAATAACCAACTTGTTGGCAGACAGTTTCAGTGAAAACTTCACCCCCCTATCCCCGCATCAGTAAACCAGGGCATCCCCAACACCTGCCCCACCCCTCAACACCAGGGGCATACCTTAAATGCCCTTTCAAAGGCAAAAAATACAGCCTCCATGGGATCCAACAACATCCCTGCCTGCATCCTACATCAACTCAGGCATGAGCTCTCAGCACCATTAGGTACCCTATTCAACAAACGCCTGAATACCAGCTTCATACCAGCCAAATGGAGGACAACCACTGTCATCCCTCTACACAAAGGTGGAACATCCACTGACCCGGGCAATTATTGGCCCATCAGCCTAACTAGACTGATCTGCAAGGTCATAGAACACATTATCATGGAACTTATAAACAAGGACATTGGCAACGTCCAAACACTTGACCTCACACAGTTTGGTTTTGTCAAAGGGAGATCATGCCTGTTTAACTTGGTCAACTTCTTTGAAATAGTCACCAAAGCCATAGACAAGGGGAAGACACTGCATACCGCCTACCTTGACCTAGCCAAGGCATTCAAAAATATTCCCCATTCGGGCATAATAGATAAACTCTCCCAGATAGGCAGCAACCTGTATGTTACCAGATGGGTAGCTAACTGGCACACTGATAGAACCCACTCAGTCAAAATAGGGAATGCCACCTCTAGTAGTAGACTTGTAATGAGCAGTTTACCCCAAGGATCTGTCTTGGGGCATCTACTTTTTGGGATATACTTTTCTGAGGTGCAAGCCAAAACCAGTGGTCTATGGCTGACCAAGTTTGCAGATGACTGCAAGTTGGGTGCTGTCTTAAATTCCCCTAGTGATGTGAACTTCCTCCAAGAGGGTCTTACACAAACTAATGAATGGTGCCAGAAGCATGGCCTTAAACTGAATGCCAAGAAATGCATCATTATTCCCTTTGAGGAAGATGGCACCCCCACCATTTATCACATTAATAACAATGTACTAAGCATGCAGTCAGTCATGAGGCACATGGGCACCCAAGTTGATAGCAACCTGACTTTTGACCACCACATTGCCTCCATTGTACAGAAGGCGTTCTGCATTCCCCATCTCATAAGTAAGGGTATTTGATTCAAGAAAAAAGAGATCATAACATCCCTGCACTCCTCCCTTATCACATCCTTTATCGAGTACAATGCCACATTCGGCATGCACCTTGAAAAGCACATGCAGCAGTTGGGGATACCACAGAGGTTCCTGTCCAGGAAAATCCAGGGTCAGAAATATCTATCCTATACAGATAGGCTAAAAACCTTGTCCCTCTCCTCAGTCTCATACAGACTAGTGTATGGCATCCAAGGCCATCTCAAACCCAGCCTTGATGGAGTTGTTGCATATCCATAAGTCAAACTCCACTCGCACAACCCACACACAAGGCCTCAACCAGGTCTGTGACATTAATAGAACTTGTTGGTGGGATAGATTTCTATCCCAAAGACTCACCCATATGTGGAATAGACTCCCTCTCCATGTCAAGCAGACTACCTCACTAGCCCTCTTTAAGAGCAACCTGGAAGACTGGAAGGGAAACAGAAATACATCCCTGTGACCCCACCTGTGTCCCTGCTGGATAGGGGAAATGGGTGCTGACTTTGTAGGAACATGGACAAAATGCTTGGCTAGGCTTATAAGGGCCTTTGGGCCAATAGCCTAGTATCATCCTATGAACTTATGAGCTATCCTTCCATCGACTTGGTGACATACTTGAGCACAAACATGCTTGCCCTGAGGTTCCTGGACTTTGTCAATACAAATGCCCTGGAGCAACTAGTCTGTATCCACCACATAGGGCTGAAATGTCCTAGAATTAGTACTCACCAACATGGGGGGGTGCACTGCACTATGACCCTGTGTGTTGCTCTCATTGGTAAGGTCAGACCATAAATCTGTCTTGTTAAATGTAATGATCAGTACTTACACCCCCAAAGGAGCAAAACAACTGAAAAAGTATCCAAAGCAAACTACAGCCTACTAGGCGATAGTATGAACAGTTTCAAATCTGCTGCTAACTCAGCCAACAATGACTCCCATGTAGAGCAGTACACAAATGCCCTGTATAATTGCCTAAACAACTATATAGACTTAGCTGTACCCGAATGAATCAAAACCAGGTCCTGCTGGAAAAACAGGACACCCGGGTAGACCTCAAGTATAAATAGGTTATATGATAAAAAAGAAGAAACTGATGTCTAAGAACAAGAGGGAACTTAGTCAGCAGAAAAAGAATATCATCAACAGCTTGAACAAGCAAATCAGATATCTTGTAAAGTCCTCTAAAGCTAGTTACAAAGCTAAATTAGGATCCCTAGCTAAGAATAATCATAAGGCATTCTTTAGCTGCATCTGAAATCTAAAAAGGAATGCCCAACTATGTTCCAAACTTAGGGTGGATGGTACCTTTCATACTGAACCTGAGGAAACTGCCAACATGCTAGCTGACACCACTAGCCATACCCATAAGCATACCTGACACCAGTTCTCTACCTAGTATCTCCAAAGAGTAGGTCACATAAGGCCAAAAACACAGCCTCTATGGGACCAGATAACATCCCAGGCTGCTTACTAAACAATCTAAAACAAGACCTAGTGGAACCATTTGGCACTCTCTCTAACCTTATCCTAAGCATTGGCTTTTTTCCAGCAGAGTGGAGAATAGCAACTGTAACCCCCATGCACAAAGGGGATCCATCAACCGACCCTGGGAGCTAAAGACCCATAAGCCTAACCAGCCTTATCTTCAAGGCCGTGGAAAGAATCATCTCATGGACCTTATCAACATGGACATGGGAGACCTTCAAACACTTGAACCGATCCAGTTTAGCTTCGTTAAGGGTAGATCATGCTTAGTGAACCTGGTAGACTTCTTCGAGAATGTCACTAAAGCCTGGGATGAAGGCAAAACAGCACATACTGTCTGTCTTGACTTAACCAAGGCTTTTGACACAATCTCCCACTCAGGTATCATTGCAAAACTCTCACAGCTAGAAACCAAGCTAAGAGAAGAGTTTCTTAACTTAATAGAGACAGATAGACATATTAAGATCAATGAAAGAAATAGATAGAAGGTCAATAAAACCCAAAAAGTCAGAAGTTTGATAAAGCAAATGACCACAGTAATTAGGACTGTCCATAGAGATTCATGCGATATAACAGAAGTAAGCATGATATATTACCATGCAGCTTAATTAATAACTGATAAAGCTCTACCACAAGAACACAGCATAGTGAAGGAGAGAAATCGAATACCATAGTGGAAGTATCAAATAGAGAAAACTATAAAGCAACTAAGGCAAGAAGTATAACAACTAGAACAGTATAGAAGAGGAAAAAGATCAACAAAAATAATCAGAAAGATAGACGTGATAAAAGCAATGCGCAATATTAGAACAGATCAGGATCTATCATGCACTATTGCAAATAATAATTTTTATTTTATTTTATTTACATTTGTTTATGGGGAAATTCCGACTGGATGCAGGTTCTTTTTCAGCAGATGCTCGGGGAGAAAAGCTCCACATCATGTACATGATAAATAGAGATACAAAGTTGCAGCAATAGTAAATAACATTACAGGTTGTTGGCTTTAATACAATTACAAGATATTGATTATCAACAGTATATACAGTAAATGTTGCAAGTTAAGATAGATTCTTCTAAACTAAAAATCTCAGCCCAGGCGGAAAAACATATAAAGGAAAAGTACAGAATAAGCAATTTATTGATGACCCCAAAAAGTTTTATAGAGAATTGGGAAAAAAGGTAAAAGGAATTGAAAGAACACTAAAAATGAAGAAATAGATGCATTTTGGTGAAGTATCTATGAAGATCCTGTGGAACATAACAAAGATGCTAAATGGATAGAAGAAGGTAAAGAAAGAATAAAAAAGTTTAAAGGTACAGGATATGAAATGGGATGATGTAACAACCAGAAAGATTGAAACAAAGTTAAGAAAAGCCTCTAATTGGAACCCCCAGGCCCAGATGCAGTACCTAACTTCTGGTTAAAAGTATTAACATCTTTGCATGAAGATTTAGCAATGAGTAGGAATTGTTTATATGCACACCCTGAACAGACACCAACCTGGATAACAACAGGAAAAACAATGCTCCTACTTAAGAGTGAACCTGCAAGCTACCCTAAAAAATTATAGATCAATAACTTGCATTCCAATGATGTATAAACTATAGACTGGAATTGATGCTGACAAAGTTTATAGTCATTTAGAAGAAAACTCAATTATGGCAACAGAACAAAAGGGCAATGAAGGCAAGTCATAAGGAACAAGGGATCATTTGTTATTAAATAAAGTGATAGTGGAGCAGTGGCAGCTGGTGGCTTCAAATCAAAGGGGGGGCTGCAGGAGACAACTGAATGGGTGAGGCCAATGGGAAGAGGTGTGGGCAACTAGAAAGGGGTGCAGCTATGCTAAAAACTGCAAAAACTGGGACTTTAATTAAATACGCTGCCCTGTGTGCCAAACCATCATTATGAGAGTCCAATCAAGACAAAATGAAGTGTAGAAGAAAAAAAAAATTCAATGCATTGGCTACATGACAGCTTACTTAATATCTAGATGAAAGCAAAAAGGTTGTGAGGCATGAAAAAATAAATTACTTTTTAAATACATTACTGGAATGCCAGTCAAAATCAAGTATAAAAAAAAAAAACAAGCAGCACTCAACTCAAACCACTTCTCCTTGCTCTGCAGTTCTAATTACAATGTATATTTAGCTATATAAAAGTACCAAATAACATACTAAAAGTAGCAATCTCTGTGATACCCCCACTTGTAAAAATGTTTCTTATCCAAAAAGACCTGCTGCCTGACAACAACTATCTACTTGTTTCATGGGAAAAACATCATCAAAGTAAAAAATGAACAGCAAACAAGAAACAAGCTCAAAATAAATTGCTTAAAGGATTACTGCAAAAGTTATGGACCACACATTATAGATTGGCATTCTGTTTAGTTTACAGGTAAAGCCTGCAAAGATGACTGCAAGTCTCTAACAAATGAAATGAGCTTCTGAAAATGCTGTAATCATGTCCTTAATACAAATACTGTCATATGCATTTCAATACCCAAGGCTTATACGCTATCTAGTTATGTAAATATTCTCTACATGGCAACAAAAAGAAGAAGCATAAATCAACAGTATAAAAATATGACAGAAAACCAGAACATTCTGCAAAATCAAGGACAGCTGAAAAGTCACTGTAGTACTTGTGTCTACCTTGGATGGGAGGATACTCTGCACACTTAACACTGCATAACTGTTCATTGTCTTGCTTGGACACATCCAGAGTCACTACGTGGGGGAGTGTGGTGCAACAAGTATGTCACAATTTGAAATGTCTCTGGCTGACGATGATGGCCCTAACACATTTGTCATGCCTTTCAACCTCAGGGAAAGAAATCTGGGCAAAGCCATAAATAGAGGTGGGACAAAGGCCCAAAAATTAGGACAATTTTGAAATATTGCTCTTATAAACTTAGAAAGATAATAGTAGGTCTTGCATTAGTATGAATTTTCTTAAGGATATGGAACCTGAAACTCAAATGTCTGTCATTATTTTCTAACTTTAGTCTTTAATGATTTGCCACTAATTTGCCAGAAAAACACAATTTTATGAAAAACTAACCAAAAATGTGATGCAAAAATATAAAATAGCCACAAAATACAGCTGGGAACCTGTCAAAAAGGGGCACTTTTTTAATATTAGTACTGTTAACCTGAGCAGCTGACAAAATAAGAGAATTTACATGCATTTCTGAAATTAAAAATAATCTATAACTCTGACCATTACAACTATTAATTGTAAACCCTCCACATTTTCTTCCAAATTTGCCATTTTGCGGAGGGATTATTAAGGGGACAGCAACATTTTAAGCCAAAATCGGGTTGAGAGGTTTGGATATATCTAATTCTATAAAGCAATTTATTTGCATGTACCTTTTAATGCAGGAAATGTGGACAAGGCCAAATATATTGGAGGAACATACAAACAGTACTAAAAATTGCTCTTGTATAAACTTAGATTGTAGACAGAATAACACGTCCTCCATGCATTGTTCTGAAGGGTATGAAGTCTGAAACTCAATGTCTGTCATTATTTAGTGACTTCATTCCTAAATGATTTGTCAGAAAACCACAAATGTTATGAGGAACAAACCAAATATAAGAAGCAAAAATCTATTCATTCTGCAAAAATATGGACAGTTGAGAGGTATAGTTCAGTCAGGGCTGTCTGTGTTTGCCACCCTTCCCCCCCTCACAAAATCATGGTCGAGTAGGGCCTTCAGCCTGCAGCTATTCCAATGTCCCATTACTTGGCTATTTCACCCTATTTACCATAAACACTGTAATGTGCATACTGCTTTACTTCTATGATGATTTGGATTTCATTTAAAAGTTTTATTTTACATTTTACAGCACAAACACTAATAGTCTGCTAAACAAAACAATGCAGTCTCACAATGAAAATAGACTTAGCATTAAAACTTCTCTGCCCTTGAAACTCACATTCATTGAAACAGCATTGAAACCCACATTGAAAAAAATATATCTGGCCAGTTGCAGATAAAGATTAACTTTGGGCTGTTTTTAAATCATAGGCCCCTTGCACAGGAAACATACATGTGCTCTTTAATACACCTTCTTAATTGTATTAGATTATATTCCTTGTAAAATACACTACAGTTGTTAGAAGGCATTTTAAATGTATTGTTTTGAACATTTTTCCAGTAAACAATTAAACAAAATGCATACACCAATAATGACAAAACTGCCCAATTCAGAACATTTCCATCTATACCTCTCAACCTGGAGGAATGACCTGAGATATAACTCCCTGGACTACATGAAAAGAGACATGGAGGAGCTCTCCGATCTTGTAGCCCAGGCAGGTATGACCCTAGCCCTGAGTAGCATCCTGCCATCACCCAGAATGATACCACAGTACAAGATCAAAATTATTGACTTCAACAATTGGCTAAACTTCTGGTGTCATTCTAAGGGGATCCAGTATCTGTCTGCCTGGGATGACATGATCGACAAACCATGATGCTTTGCAAGAGATGGCCTGCACCTATCGCCCTTGGGATTCTGGATACTGGCTAAGGCTCTTGCCACCCTTATAATGCCTTTTTTAGGCAAGGTTCAAATGACAAATTCACCACCATAACAGGTAAAAGCAGACAAAATCTGAGGTTAATGCTACTTAATGCTAGAAGTCTAAACCTCAAAATGCACTCACTGGAGGCACTCCTTAAAATGGAGAACATCGACATCTGTGCAGTGACAGAGACCTGGTCAAGGTTCCAGAGAGCAGCCCTGCATTACCAGGCTATAATTCATACCACACCTTTCGGCCACCTTACCTTGACCGAAAAACTAAAGGTGGAGGCGTGTCCATATTCATTAAGGATATCCACACCTTCAGGCTAGTTGCTCAGCATAATGCATCTGAGATTATCCAACTGCAACTAACTCTGGGCAAGACTGCAATCCAAATTGTAGCTTGCTACAGATCCCCCACCATGCCCCAGGATTCCCACTCCTCATTTCTTGATACACTGGAAAATATTAGGGTACAACCTAACACCCTAATAATGGGTGATTTCAACTACCCCACCATTAACTGGGAAAACTACTCATGTACCAACTCTTGTGCTCAACGTTTTCTGGAATTCATAAATTCCAACACCTTGAATCAACTTATCCACACCACCACCCGGGGCAGCCATATCCTAGACCTGGTCATTACCAACATGGGCAACTGGTGTTCCACATCAGAGGTCAATTCCTCATTGGTCAGATCCGACCACAAGCTAATCACCCTAGACATTCACATCCCACCCCCTACCCCAATTAGAGAAACCACCATAAAAAAATTTCTCCAAAGTCAACTTCATGCTTCTTAAGACAGAACTGGCAAACTTCATGACACCCATCCAGATGGACAATAGAGGTACGATTGTTGAATCCTATACAAATACACTTTACAAGCACTTACATGAGTGCATGGATCATGCAATCCCTAACAGAACCAAGATGCTATCCTCCAAAAAAGGGAAGCCAATCTGGTGGTCCCCCGCCATAAACAAACTCTACAACAGAAGAAGGAAACTGTTGCAAAAAAGAGTAAAATCCCATGATTGGAGGAACTCTGTGGTCAGCGTCATTAAGAAGCTGAAATCCCTCATGAAATCCTCCAAAGCTAGTTACGACAACAAAATCACCACTGATTCTAAAGACAACCACAAAGCTTTCTATAGCTATGTCAAGAATCTCAATGGCAACACTCAGATCTGCTCTGAGTTACAGCACAATGGCACTAAATATACAGAACCAACTGAAATTGCCAGCATCCAGGCAGATAGGTTCAGTGCTAACTTTACCCCTCTCTCACCCCCTAAAGGGCCCATCTCTATACTGGAAGAATGCATAGTTTCTGTAACCATGGCTGCACAGGTAAAAAATACACTCTCCAAAGCCAAGAACACAGCATCCATGGGACCTGACAACATCCCAGGCTGCATTCTACATGAACATCAGAACGTACTGGCACCCTACCTAAGTACCATGTTCAATCATAGCCTCACCTCAGGTTTTGTGCCCACTGAATGGTGCACAGCAACGGTTATCCCACTCCACAAAGGGGTGTCACCATGGACCCCGGGCAATACCGCGCCATTAGCCTGACGGGCCTGTTCTGCAAGGCTATGGAATGTATAATCATGGAACTTATAAACAATGACATTGGTAATCTCCAAATTCTGGACCCTACCCAGTTCAGATTTGTAAAAGGCAGATCTTGTCTCCTAAACATGATAGACGTCTTTGAAGCTGTCACCAAAGCCATAGATGATGGTAAAGTGGACCACACAGCCTATCTAGATCTTGCCACAGCCTATCTAGATCTTGCCAAGGCTTTCGATACCACCCCTACTCTGGAATTATAGATAAACTCACTAAACTAGGTATAAATCCCTATGTCACAAGATGGGTTGCCAACTGGCTCACTGACAGAACCCACACTGTGAAAGTAGCCGACTCTAAATCCAACTTCAGACCAGTGACAAGTGGAGTACCACAGGGTTCAGTCCTAGGTCCTCTCCTGTTTGGTATCTACTTCTTTGAAGTACAGGCTAACACAGAAGATCTTTGGCTAACAAAGTTCGCAGATGACTGCAATCTAGGAGCCATAATCAAAACTCCTAACAATGTGGACATTCTACAAAAGGGCCTCACTGAGACAGATGCCTGGTGTCAAAGACATGGCCTCAAGCTCAATGCCAGAAAGTGGGTTGTCATCCCTTTTGGTAAAAACTTTGTGCCCATGAACTTCCACATAGACGGTAGTCTACTTAACACCAAAAGTGTGATAAGAGACCTTGGGACACAGGTGGACAGTAGTCTTTCCTTTGATAATCACATCACCACAGTAGTCAGAAAATCCTTCTATGTGGCACACCTCATCACAAAAGGTTTCTTATCAAGGAAAAAAGAGGTCATTGTTCCCCTCTACTCATCACTCATCAGACCCATTATAGAGTACAACACTCCTTTTGGTATGTACCTCACAAGACATCTACAACAACTGGAAAGGCCACAGAAATACCTCACAAAGAGGATTACCGTCCTCAAACTAATGCCCTACGCAGACCGTCATAAAAGACTCCAACTTTAATCTGTTGCATATCGCCTACTTGGAGGCAATCTCTGCCTAACATACAAAGCTATGTCAAACCCAGAGATGTTGGACATGCTCCACTTAAAGAAATCCAAATCCCTTCGAGCTACATGCTCTAGGGACATAAACTTTGTCACCACAATAAACAGAACATGCTGGAGGGATAAATGCCTGTCCCAGAGACTTCCCATACTCTGGAACAAACTACCTATCTACTTCAAACAAAGCTCCTCATTAGCGCTCTTCAGGAAAAATCTTGATTGGATGGGAGATAGGAAATTCACCCCAGGGATTACTTCTGTAGCTCTGCTTGACAGGGGGACAGGAAAATAATTTTCTTGGGTGGCAAAATCCAGGATACCATTTGGCTAGGCTCATATAGGCCCTAGGGCCAATACTCTAGTACCTACCTATGATCCTATGAACCTATGAATCAAAAATCTGGACAAGGCCCATGAAAAATAGGTACAAATCTGTATGTTGATTAACATAAAAGTTGCAGACATAATTGCGTAAATCGCCCACTCCAATGGAATTGTGGGATATAACTTTCAAATGCAAACTGAAGAGCAGACAACCAAAATATGGCACCAGAGTCCCCCTGCAGCCATTCCAATGTCCCATTACCTGGCTATTTTGCCCCATTTACCATAAACACTAATGTGTGCATACTGCTTTACATCTACAATGATTATTTGGATTATATTTTTACATTTTATAGCACAATGCACAGACACAAATAGACATCTGCTAAACAAAGCAATATTGTCTCACAATGAAAATAGACTTAGCATTAAAATGTATCTGCCCTTGAATCCCCCATTAATTGAAACAGCATTGAAACCCACACCACATCCAAAGAAAATGCATCTGGCCAGTGGTGGATAAAGATTACCACTGGGTTGTTTTCAAATCATAGCCCCCTTGCACACAACACAAGAAACATACATGTGTTCTTTGATACACCTTCCTGACTTTATTAAATTACATTCCTTGTATAATACATCAAACTTGTTAGATTAGCGCAAATTTTAAATTTATTGTTTGAACATTTTTCCAGTAGGCAATGAAACAAAATGCATGAACCAATATTGACAAAACTGCCCAATATAGAACATTTCTATCACAAAAGTCTACTTCTACAATGTATACATAATATATATATATATATATATATATATATATATATATATATATATATATATATATATATATGTGTATATATACACACATATATAAAATGACAGTAGTGTAAGCCATAGGCATCTTGCAAAGCTTCTCGCACTTATTTTCAATTTTATTTTTTTGGCAGGGGACAAAAGGCCAAAAACCAGAGACAAATTTTAAACATTTCTTGTATAATTTTGGAAAGTTGCTAGAATAAAATGTTATGTTACCACCATGCATTTCACTGCCAAGGCTTGAACCCAGGACCCTGTGCACTATACTCAGAGCAACATACCACTATGCCAAATCAGCAGTTTCCTGAAGGAAAGAAAGACTGAAACTTTAATGGCTATCATTTAGTGAATTCAATTCTCACTTCTCACCATAGTTCTCAACCTCTTAGCACAAAAAAAATGTACAAAGCCAATAATGGGGGAATACAGAATTCACTTCTCACTTCTCACCATAGCTCTCAATGTCTTGCCACAACAAACCTGGACAAAGCTAATAATGGGGGGATACAGCTTCGAAATAGGGACAAATTTCAAATACTGATCTTATAAACTTAGAAAATTGCTAGAATAAAAGGTTTTGTGTCACCATTTATTATCTGAAGAATATAACGTCTGAAATTCAAATGCTTGTCATTATTTAGTGAATTCAGTCCTTCAGTGATTTGCCACAAAAGTCCTGAAAACCACAGATTTTATGAGGAAGAGAACAAAAATATGAGACATAAATTCACAAGTGGTGGTGGCCAGGGACTTTAGGCTCTGTTTACCTGTACCCAAGGTACAGGGTATGAGCCTGACTGAGTACCTCTCTAGCCATCAGGTGTATTCACCTGGAGCATTTACACACACACACACACACACACACACACACACACACACACACACACACACACACACACACACACACACTTTGTCAAAAACTCTTCAGTACCCATGATCACTCTACCGCTCATGAAGGCAAATAAAGTCCTTCATGCAGAAATCAGACAGCATGTTTCCTATCCACTTCTTTGCTCGCAAAAGCAGCCTCACTAGTATCCAAAGTAGCCAGCATAAAAATAAAGTCCTTCCCATTCACAAACTGCAGTTTCCAGCTTCCCACTCACTAGTAACAGCCAGAAATATGTGCATGTGAGCCCTTGAGATCAATTCCTACAGGCTGGCAGAGCTGATGTCATCACGCACGTGATGACATCAGATCAAAAAATTAAAAAAAAACATTTTTAAAAAGCTAGGAAAAATTCATAAATGAAGGGCGCCACTTGGGAATCGTAGCACCCCATTATTTGGACCCCAAAACTCAGTAAATACTGAATAATTCAGTACAGTTGGGAGGTATTTTTCCATCATAAAAGTCTACTTAAACTTCTACAATCCAACAGTATCAGTAAATATGCACAATCTCTGTAGAAGTAAAAGCCATCTAAATAATGCTACATTAAAGAGATCTGTAACTAATGAAGAGGTTGTTGCTAGCACACAACTTTATATTTCATTATTTCATCTACAAACAAAGTGCCTGTTGCCCTTGAGGAATAAATTGCCTATATTGCATTAAAAAAATGATAAGCTATTAATATTGCAATAGGGAGTGGATGGCAAACTAATAATGGGTTCATCGTTACTAGGTATCCCTGCCAAAGAGGACATTCTCAGGACTGGAGCATCCACCCCCTTTAAAAGTGCAACACAGTACAGTATCAGCAATGCATCTATATACTGTGTTAGTAGAACCCACAGCCTTCTGCATAAAAAACAAATGCACTACCTGTTGTGCTATTAAGATTGCAAGCAGATTCAGCTTAAGCAGCACTAATCTTCTCTTCAAGTTCTCAGCTCCTTGTAAAATTCACTCGACACTCAACTGTATCTCTCAACTTTGAAGTGCAAAACATCTGGAAAAAGCCAAAATTTATGGGGGTGGGGACAAAAGCCCAAAAACTAGGGACACATTTTAAATATTGCTTATATAATCTTGGAAAGTTGCTAGAATAAAATGTTGTGTTACCATCATGCATTTCACTGCCAAGTCTTGAACCCAGGACCCTGTGAACTACAGTCAGAGCAACATACCACTATGCCAAATCAGCTGCTTTTTGAAAGATAAGTAGACTGAAACTTAAATGGCTATCATTTAGTGAATTCAGTTCTCACCATAGCTCTCAACTTCTTAGCACAAAATACCTAGACAAAGCCAATTATGGGGCAATACAGCCCCCAAACATATTCAGTGAATTTAGTTCTCACTGTAGCTCTCAACCTGTTAGCATGAAAAACCTGGACAAAGCCAACAATGGGGGAATACAGCCCCAAAAATAGGGACAAATTTCAAATATTGATCTTATAAACAGAAAATTGCTAGAATAAAAGGTTTTGTGTTACCATTTACTTTCTGAAGAATAGGAAGTCCGAAATTCAAATGCCTGTCATTATATTCCAGAAAACCACAGATTTTATGAGGAACAGAACAGAATGGAAATGTGAAGCAAAAATTTCACAAGTGGTCATGGGTAGGGAATTCAAGCTTTTGCTACCTACTCCCAAGGTACAGGGTTTGAGTCTAGCCATCACCAGGTATATTTCCTGAGTTCTTCTAGTCACTGGGGGCATTTCACACACACACACTGCTTCATTAATTCATTCCACTTAATTCACACACTTTTTCATTAATTCAAACATTCTACCTGCTTCCTGCAGCAGCTTTTAATTCCCAATATGTGTTTCAAAAGCCCTGTGAGACAGCAACAAAGTCCTTGTCCCCGCAAGAGCAGGCTCCGGCCTGCAGACATTGCTGTCCAATCCCCTTCCAGTCTATGCAATTGTAACTGCATAGACTTCTGGGATCTCTCTACAGAGAATGGCTACCTTCCTATCCGGACTGGTTCACCAGCAGTCTGGATTCCTGTGTGCATCCATGATGTTCCGTGAATGCTGATCATGCATGCGGAAGTCCGGGACTCGCATTTGTTTTTTATTTTTCTCTTTTTTAATTTCCTTTTTTTTTTTCTTTTAAGTTTGTTTTATTTTCTGGGGGAGGCTGCAGTCCTGCAGTCCAGTAGCTTGAGCCACCCCTGTAGTGGAGAACTGTATAAGGGGAAGAATTTAAGTATGGCCTGGATTGACTACAAAAAAGCATTTGATAGTATCCACATTCACGGATAAAAAAGTGCTTAAAAATGTATAAGCTACACCCTACACTGATCGATTACATTACAGTGGCCATGAAACAGTGACAGACCACTTTGAAATTAAGCCCCAATAAAGGACAACTTATTATTTAGGGATAAAAATCCAAATGGGGATATTCCAGGGTGACTCTCTGTCACCACTGCTTTTCTGCCTTGCCCTTAATCTGTTAAGCTGTCTAATTATCAGCTTAGGTCATGGCTATATTTTGGCTCCTAGAAAACAACAAAATGCAAAGACTTCTCATCTTCTCTTTGTCAATGATTTGAAACCGTATGGCTCATCAAATGAGGAACTGAAAGCACAAATGCAAAACTTTTTCAGATGATATAAGAATGTCATTTGGTCTTGATAAATATGCAAAATCAACCTTTAAAGCAGGAAAACTACAGCACCAAGAAAACATCAGTTTGGGACAAGAATGTGATATAACAGAACTTGAGCAAGTGGGAGTGTATAAGTATTTGAGAACTGATGAAGGATCAACAATAAAACATGAACAAATGTGAATAAAACTTAGTGAGGCGTACTTCAGAAGACTTAAATTAATCCTGAAAACAGCTTTGACATCTAGAAACAAATCCAAACTATTAACCAATTTGCTCTTCCGGTCCTAATTTACAGTTTTGGAGTGAATGACTAGCCCCAAAACTTGTTGGATAGATTAGATAAATCACTACATACCGAGATTATATATTCCCCATTCTGAAGGAGGGACGGGTCTCCTTGAAACTGATAAATCTGCAATTGTGTGACTCCACACATATCTGCTGACCTCACAAGACCCAAATGTAGTGAAAGTTTTGAAACATAAGGAGAATAAATCTAAGATGACTTTCCTGCTTAGGCTAGCAGAAGCATATTGGCATCAAACATTAATTGAAATCAAACCACAAGTGTATAAAAATCAGGCAGCAACTGAATGTGCCACAAAACAAAGGAAAGAATATAAGGTGAAGGACGAGATGAGAAGGTAAGAAATGTGGAAAAAGCATAAAATATAGTTGCAAGTATAGACAACTTCTGGAAGAACCTCATGTTGATCAGGAACAAATGCAGGAATGGTTAAGGAGAGGTGGATTTAAACCAAGAGATGAAAGGTTAATATTGGCAGTCCAAGATAGTGGGCTACATATACGTTGGTTAACAAAGTATGTTGAATATGCGGGAGAAACAGACAAATGTAGATTTTGTAAAACAGAATTGGAAACAGTTGCACACCTCATTGCTGGTTGTGACATACTAATGGCAGAAGGACTGTATACTGAATGGCATAATAATGTGGTGAGACAGTTGCACTGAGGATTGTGCAAGCATTA
Source organism: Protopterus annectens (assembly GCF_019279795.1). Classification (NCBI taxonomy): domain Eukaryota; kingdom Metazoa; phylum Chordata; order Ceratodontiformes; family Protopteridae; genus Protopterus; species Protopterus annectens. The sequence goes on from NC_056728.1 coordinate 1,425,288,389, forward strand.
TGGTACTGAAGTGGCTGAAAAACACTGGAACTATGAACCACAAAGCATCATAGAAAATGATGAAGTCTACATCACATGGGATCACCCATTGTCAACAGTTCAAAAGACAGATGCTAGAAAACCAGATATAGTGGTCCAGAAAAAGAAGACAAAAGTAACATTGATCATTGAAATCACCACACCCAGTGACTACAGTGTCCTGTGCAGAGAGACACAAAGTCATAAAATATCAGGATTTGCAAGCAGAAACAAGAGTAATGTGGAAGAAAAATACCCAGATAGTGCCAATAGTAGTAGGAGCAACAGGTCTTATAAAAAAGAGGCTACACTGCGAGAGTCTACAATAAGAGATGCAACCATATAGCCAAACTGGAGGCTAAGCTCTCTCAACTCAGTACTGGCGTAACCAGTCAGGAGGAGAAGGAAACCACACTCACTACAATTCCAGTCTCACATAGACCTACCACGACAACAAACCAAACACATAAACACACAAAAACATACTCGGAGACTCTAAATAAAAATCTGCCTAAGCAGCAGAGACCTCCAAAGCAGACACCCAAGCAACCGCTACCCCAAAACAAAACATGTGTAACACATAGCTCACAAAGCCAGTGTGCTAAACAGTCACAGCCCTTAAGGCTAAACAACACACCTGATACACTTGTAATAGGTGACTCTATCGTCAGGCACACTGACGTCCCACTCACCAGGCTGAACAAGGAGAAGGTCACGGTGAGCTGCCTGTCGGGCACTAGGATCCACCACATAACACAAGCACTCAGGTCACTCCAAGGCAAGTACAAATATGACTCAGTCATTGTCCATGCTGGTGTGAATGACCTGAGACGTACCTCCCTGGACTACATGAAAAGAGACATAGAGGAGCTCTCTGAGCATGTAGCCCAGGCCGGTATGACCCTGACCTTGAGTAGCATCTTACCCTCACCAAGAATGATGCCACAATATGAAGACAAGATGATCAATTTCAACAATTGGCTTAAGTGTTGGTGTCATTCAAAGGGGATCCAATGCCTGTCAGCCTGGGATGACATGCTCGACAAGCCACGATGCTTCGCTAGGGACGGCTTGCACCTGTCACCCCTGGGCTTTCGGATATTGGCAAAGGCTCTTGCTACCCCCATAGTGCCTTTTTAGGCAAGGCTCAAAAGACAAACCCACTTCCATAGGTATCACAAGGGATAAGAAACTAAGAGTAATGCTACTCAATGCCAGAAGTCTAAACCTCAAGATGCACGCACTCGAAACTCTCCTTAGCATGAACAACATCGATATCTGTGCAGTAACAGAAACCTGGTTCAAGGCTCCCGAGAGCACCCCAGCACTACCAGGTTATACCTCATACCATGCTTTTCAGCCCCAAAACTTGGACCAAACCACAAAAGGAGGGGGAGTACCAATATTCGTCAAAGATACCCACACCTCCAGGTTGGTGGCACAGCACGAAGCATCAGAGACTATCCATGTGCAACTAACTGTGGGTAAAACTGCCTTCCAGTTTATAGCCTGCTACAGACCACCCTCCCAAACACAGGAACCCCACTTGGCCTTCCTGAGAATACTGGAAAATATGAAGGTCTCTCCAAACACCATTATATTGGGCGACTTCAACTACCCAAACATAGACTGGGAGCATTACTCTAGCTCCAACACCCTAGCCCAAAGGTTCCTAGAATTTATAAACTCAAATGCTATGGAACAACCTGTTACCACTCCCACAAGAGGGGAAAACATACTGGACCTGATCATCACCAACATGGGGACACTATGCTCCAGACCAGAAGTGTATCCCTCACTGGTAAGATCAGACCATAAACTAATCTCACTGGATATTCACGTCCCGACCCCACCCCCTGCCCAGAAAACCACAGTGAAAAACTTCTCTAAAGCAAATTTCACACGCCTCAAAACCGAGGCAAAATCCTTCAAAGCCCCCAGGCCTGTGGAAAATACGGCCCAGACCACAGAATCCTTTATAAACACATTCTGTGAACACCTTCAGGAATGCATGGATCATGCAATCCCAAATAAAACCAAGACCCAATCCTCCAAAGGCAGATGTCCTGTCTGGTGGACCCCAGCCATAAACAAACTATACAATAGAAGGAGGAAGCTACTACATGATAGAGCAAAATCCCAAAAAAGGAAGGCATCTCTGATCAGTATTAGCAAAAAACTACGGGCACTCATAAAATCGTCTAAGGCCAGGCTTGAGAGAAAAATTGCACAGGACACTAAGGATAATCACAAGGCTTTCTTTAGTTATGTTAGGAACCTGGGTGGGAATTCCCAGATATGTTCAGAATTAGTCCAAAATGACAAAAAATACACCGAGCCCACAGACATTGCCAACATCCTAGCTGACAGGTTCAGTGCAAACTTCTCCCCCCTCTCCCCACCAAAAGGGCAAATATCTATCCCAACAGAGTGCTGCCCCCCTGACATCTCAGATGTTCTGGTAAGAGTCGCCCTCTCCAAAGCAAAAAACACAGCATCAATGGGACCAGATGGTGTCCTGGGCTGAGTCCTACATGAACTCCAAGAAGAGCTAAACCCAAACATAAAACTACTGTTCAATCTTAGCCTTACTACAGGATATGTACCCAAAGAGTGGCGTACAGCAACAGTGGTCCCTCTCCACAAAGGTGGTGCCTCAATGGATCCTGGAAACTATTGCCCCATAAGCCTGACTAGCTTGGTCTGCAAAGCTATGGAAAGGATCATCATGGACCTCATAAATAAAGATATTGGGGACCTACAGACACTGGATCCTACCCAGTTTGGCTTTGTTAAGGGCAGATCCTGCCTCTTAAACCTGGTCAATTTCTTTGAAACAGTCACCAAGGCCATTGACAAGGGGAAGGTGGTCCACACAGCCTACCTGGACCTCGCAAAAGCCTTCGTTACAATACCCCACTCGGGCATTATAGATAAGCTCACCAGCTTAAATATAAACCCCTATGTCACTAGATGGGTTGCAAACTGGCTCAAGGACAGAACCCACATGGTTAGAATTGCTGGAGCCATGTCAGACTCCAAACCAGTTACAAGTGGTGTCCCACAAGGCTCAGTCCTGGGACCTCTCTTGTTCGTATATATTTCTCGGCAGTACAGGCCAACACAGAAGGACTGTGGCTGACCAAGTTCGCAGATGACTGCAAACTGGGCCATAATCAACTCTCCAGCTGACACCAGCATCCTCCAAAAGGGCCTCATAGAAACAGACAACTGGTGCCAGAGCCATGGCCTCAAGCTAAACGCCAAAAAGTGTATAGTCATCCCCTTTGGCAAAACAAAGTGCCCACAAATTACCACATAGGTGGTAATCCATTAAGTACAGAAGAAGTCATTAGGGACCTGGGGACCCAAGTTGATAGCAATCTCTCATTTGACAACCACGTGGCCAAAGTGGTTAGAAAAACATTTTATATAGCCCACCTAATCATGAAGGGATTCACATCTAGATCAGGGGAGGTCATCGTACCTCTTTACTCATCCCTCATCAGGCCCATAATTGAGTACAATGCCCCTTTTGGGATGTACCTTACCAGACACCTGCAGCAACTGGAAAGACCCCAAAAGTACCTCACCAAGAGGATCAAAGGGCTCAAACAGATGCCATATGCTGCCCGGTTAAAGAAACTCCAGCTCTACTCAGTGGCGTACCACCTGCTCAGAGGCAATCTGTGCCTGACATATAAAGCCATGTCCAACCCGGAATTAATGGACATGCTGCACCTCAGAAAATCCAAATCCCATCAAGCTACGCGCTTGAGAGACTTGAACCTCAGCACTGAAATAAATAGGACATGCTGGAGGGACAGATTCATAACCCAGAGTCTCCCTTCACTCTGGAATAAAATCCCAGTCCAAGTTAGTCCCACACTGACTCTCTTCAAGAGGAATCTTGATGAGTGTATGGGAGATCATAGGTTTACCCCGGCTATCACGTCTGTGTCACTGTTAGACAGAGGCACAGTATACTAACCTCAAAAAAAGGCATAGCAAAATTAATTTAAAATGGGTGGCGAAAGCCAAACACACTCTGGCTAGGCTTATAAATGCCCTAGGGCAGATAGCCTAGTATGAACCTATGAACCTATGAACAATCCTATTTAAATACTTTACCAATATATGTAACTCCTTAAGAATTGCAGAAGAAGTCATTACTGGGCACATTGTGGGTTCTGCGAAGAGCACTTTTGGCTGACATCAAAGAGTGAAACAATAGTAATTAGATGAACTTTAATCATACTTTGACTTAGGAATGGGGTCCATTCCCATCATAGAAATCCAAAAGATTTGGAGAAATTAAAAGAAAAACCTAAGGATTGACCCATACATCACTAGATGAGTAATCAACTGGCTCACCAACAGAATGCATACTTCCAAAGCTAGGGATTCTACCTCTATCAATAAACCAATTAACAGTGGCATACCATAAGGATCTGTGCTGGACCCTCCACTGTTTGGAATTTATTTCCCAGAAGTCAAGGCGATAGTATAGCCTGTAGGTTACCAAGATCTCTGATGATTGCAAACTGGGTACAATCGAGTCCCCAGTTGATGTTAACATATTAAAAAAGGGGCTAACACAGACAAATGATTGGTGCCAAAGCCACATACTAAAACTAAATGCAAAAAAGTCCATTATTATAACCTTTGGCAAAGAGGAAGTCCCAACAAATTACAATATTGCCAGCACCCCCCTAGGCTCAAACCCAGTGGTGCGAGATTTGGGAACACAGGTTGATAGCAATCTAAACTTTGATCATCATGTGTCCCCAGTGATAAGGAAAGCCTTCTATTTTGTACATCTCATAAATAATGACATCACATCCAAGACTAAGAATAATACAACTTCTCTGTACTCAACCTTCATCAGACCACTAATAAAGTGCAACACTCCCTTTTTCATGTACCTCACCAGACACCTACAGCAGCAGAAGAGACCACAGACATTTCTTTCCATGAAAATTCAAGGCCACCAAAACAAAACCTATATGGAAATACTGAAAGCCCTATCACTGTACTCTCTGTATTCTACAGGCTGCTGAGAGGCAAGTTCTGCCTGGCCTACAGAGCAGTTTCTGACCCTGCCTATTGGAAATGCTGCGCATCCACAAATCAAATGGGACAAGAATCACTCACTCCAGTGATCTCAACCTAACCTGTGACATTAACAGAACATGCCAGAGAGACAGATATATCTCCTAGAGATTAAACTTTTCTGGAGAAAACTTCCAATTCATGTGAAGCAGAGCTCATCAATACCCTTATTCAAGTGCAACCTAGACAATTGGATGGGAGACCATAAATTTACTCCGGGGGTGGCAGCTATGTCCATCATGAACAGTGGCAGTTGATGCTCATCATAGGCTCACTCAATGAGAAATGAATCTGACCCTCTAAACAATGTCAGTTAGGGAACATGGGTATAACATGGCTAGGCTTGTAAAGAGGCCCTAGGGCCACTGGTCTAGTAACCTCCTACGAAACTATGAAACTTTAAGAGATTAATCTTCGCTGACTTATATAGGAACTATCAAAGTATTTCAATTGTTGGGCAGTACAGCCATTTATCAAGAAACAGTGTTGTTTTTAGACTGTCACAATAATTACTGTGATACTTTATAGCTTTTCATTAGAACACTCAAAAATATATGCACAAAGTTGATGGAAAATCAACATGCAAATAATCATCTGTAAAATAGGTAATATAAAGCTACTGAGGGTGGCACTACTAAACAATTTTTTTTTTGATGAGAGAAATCACCCCTGTACCCTCCCATCTAGGAAGCTTTGCCTTCATACTGTTACTTAAATATATTAACTTCATGGTCACACAGCCATAGGGAAATGAGAAACGCAACTGACAAAAGTTCTCAATAGTAAAATAATGCCACAATACAGGGTGTAAATTCAAAAATATTCAGGTGCTGTTCATTATGAGTAGTTAAGCCAAAAGAGATTCCATAAAACAATATTCCTTTCATGAGATGGTAGATCTACCATTCTGTTGGGTGAAGTGCACCATTGTTTAGCTATTTTTAAAGTCTGTGCACTGGTCTGCACCTTGCATATTTTGATTATTGCACTTTCCATGGTGATTGATGTGGATAGGCTCTGTTTCAGGTTTGCAAAGTGAAGTATTGCTTGGTGGTGTAAAATGATAGTGCAGTACATTTCAAAATGTTCCCAGTACGTTCATCCAACCTGTGTTTGAATTCACTGTTTTCTTCAGTGGTCCCCGCATGACTTTAGCACATAAAAAGTCCACACCTGCATTAAATTTTCAAACTTCTAATTTTGCAAAGTTTTAATTGAGTTTACTGTTCTGTGCTATACACTCAAGTGCATTAGCCTTTCTGTGCTTATTTACTGTATAACTGATTTAACCAAAACAAAAATTCTATCTTGTTTGCTAATTTCCTACATTTTCTAACTAGAATAGTCCAGTTTCCAGGCTTTGCTGGTTTCAGGACTTTAGTTTCAGTGTTCAGAGCCATCCAGACCTCGCTATGGTAGAGGGAGGTCCTCCTGCTTAACAGTGAGAGTGGGTGCATCGTACTGCCTATCTAACACTAGAGGAGTGGTTTACAGCTCTGAAACTGCAATTTTATTGGGCTGATTTTTATCCCTTTCAACTTTCTAGCATAAATACAGGCATTTGAGCGCATTTGCGCACCACTGGGCTAAGGTTAAACTATTCCCGGTGCCAGAAGGTCTGCTTTTTGAATTTTCCCTTAGAACTAGCTAGTTTATCAGTAGCATGAAAATCTGTATAGCTGTGACTAGCACTTGCTCTAAAACTTGCTAAAAAGCACTAGGAAGCCTTAATTTGTTACAAGCACTCACCTCTCCTTGGTTATAAGGAGAAAATAGTCATAGGCACAAGACAGCCTACAATTGCAAGTACCTTGCCAAAAAGTAAGGGAAAACAGATTCACTTAAGAAGCTTGAATTCCCAAAAACCCGAACTTCATATGGTCGAGACCATAAGATCAATTTTTGGAAACTCGAACTCCTAAAATAAAATGTAAAAAAAAAAAAAAAAAAAAATAGTCATATATCGCTTTTGTAGGGGGGCTTCACCCCCTGCACCCCTCCATGTGGGGAGCTGTGCCCCCCACCCCCTACTTAAATATACCAACTCAGAGATCGTGCTACAGTGGGGAAAAGGGAAATCTCCCATTTTGCGCTGTATGTGGAAGCGCAAAACGGGAGATTTCCCGTTTCCTGTCAACATAGCAAAAAAAAGAAAACATTACTTACACATAGAGCGTACAAGGATCCTTCCCTCTGTGTGCAAGTAATGTTTTAAGGTAAGTAAAGTGTTATTTTTAAAACTTTACACATTTGATTTACTGAAAGCTCGAGCATATGGTCTCGACCATATGCAATTTGAGCTTTCAGTAATTTGATTATGTAAAGTGCTCCCGGGAAAACAGCTCTTGCACTACACAAAGAAAGCACCTAACCAGGCATGTCTAAGGGTCAGCTTCCAGTGATTTCTCCTGTCCACCTGGTGAATCTGGGCATACTGGCGCAATGCAACAATTGCCTCATGCACACAGACAGCCCTCTCCTCCTACCACCATACACTACAACCTGCGAGAGCTGCACTTACATAGCCAAACTGGAAGCAAAGCTCTCTCCAGCCAAGATTGTGCTAGACATTCAAGAGGAGAAGGTTAACACCCACACAACACCTCAAACAACACATAGTTCTTCAAAACCCACATCACCAAAACCCACACATAGCAACACAAAACCCACATATGCGGAGGCTCTTAACATTAACCTGCCCAAGCAACAAGGACCTCAGAAGCTGAAACACAAACAAACACCACCCCCAACACAACCAAAGCATCACATAGCTCACAACACCAGTGTGCCAGCCAAACTCAGCCTCTAAGACAAGACAACGTACCCAACAATTTAGTCATAGGTGACTCTATAGTCAGGCACACTGATGTGCCATTCACCAGGCTGAACAAGGAGAAAATTACAATTAGTTGCCTGTTGGGTGTCTGCCACATAACGCATGCACTCAAGTCATTCAACAGCAGGTACTAATATGACTCTGTCATTGTCCATGTTGGAGTGAATGACTTGAGACGTACCTCCCTGGACTACATGAAAAGAGACATGGAAGAGCTCCCGGATCATGTAACCCAGGCAGTTATGACCCTAGCCCTGAGCAGCATCCTGCCATCATCCAGAATGATACCACAGTATAAGGACAAAATGATTGACTTCAATAATTGGCTAAGCTTCTGGTGTCCTTCAAAGGGGATCCAGTATCTGTCTGCTGGAACGACATGATTGACAAACCACGATGCTTTGCAAGAGATGGTTTGCACCTGTTGCCCCTGGAATTCAGGTTACTGGCTAAGGCTCTTGCCACCCCTATAATGCCTTTCTTAGGCAAGGTTCAAAGGACAAAACTACCACCATAACGGGTACAAGCAAGCAAAATCTAAAGGTAATGCTACTCAATGCTAGAAGTCTAAACCTCAAGATGCATTCTCTCGAGGCTCTCCTAAAAATGTAGAACATTGATATCTGTGCAGTAACTGAGACCTGGTTCAAAGCTCCAGAGATCACCCCTGCAATACCAGGCTACAACTCATAGAACACTTTTTGGCCACCAAACCAGGACAGAAACACTAAAGGTGGAGGAGTGTCCATATTCACCAAGGATATTCACACCTCCAGGCTGGTTGCCCAACACAATGCATCTGAAATTCTCCAGGTGCAACTAACACTAGGTAAGACTGCAGTACAAATTGTATCTTGCTACAGATCCCCCGCCATGCCCCAAGATTCTCACTACACGTTTCTAAACATACTGGAAAATATAAAGATGCAACCAAACACCCTAATACTGGGTGATTTCAACTACCCTGCCATTAACTGGGAAAATTACTCCTGTACCAACACCTTTGCTCAACGGTTCTTGGAATTCATAAATTCAAATGCCCTAGAGCAACTAATTCATAGTCCCACCAGGGGTACCAATATTCTAGACCTGGTCATTACCAACATGGGAGATCGATGCTCCATACCAGTGGTCACTCCCTCGTTGGTCAGATCAGAGCATAAGCTAATCACCCTTGACATCCACATCCCACCTCAACCCCCCTTTAAGGAAACCTCCGTAAAAAACTTCTCCAAAGCCAACTTCATGCTTCTCAAGTCAAAACTAACAAACTTCATGACACCCATGCAGATGGAAACTGGAAGTTCAACTGCTGAATCCTACACTAAGGTGCTGTACGAGCACATTCACTCACACATAGACTGAGCCATCCCAAATAGAACCAAAATGCTGTCCTCAATAAAAAGGAAGCCAATTTGGTGGTCCCGTGCCATAAACAAGCTGTACAACAGAAGGAAGAAACTGTTGCAGAAAAGAGGAAGAACCCAGGATTCAAAAAACTCCCTCACCAGCCTCAGTAGAGATCCCTCATAAAACCTTCCAAAATTAGTTACGAAAACAAAATTCCCAAAGATTCCAAAGACAGCCACAAAGCATTCTATAGCTATGTCAAGAATCTAAATGGCAATACTCAGATCTGCTCTGAGCTACAGCAGAATGGCACTAGATATACTGATCCCAAGGATATTGCCAATATCCTGGCAGATAGATTCAGTGCCAACTTCACCCCCTAAAGGCCCCATCTCAATACCAAAAGAATGCCAATTCTAGTAATCACGGCCACTCAGGTAAAAAACGCACTCTCCAAAGCCAAGAATACAGCATCCATGGGACCAGACAACATCCTGGGCTGTGTGCTGCATGAACTACAAAATGAAGTGGCACCTCACCTGTGTGTCATATTTAATCATAGCTTCACCTCAGGTTTCGTGCCCACAGAGTGGCGCACAGCTACAGTCATCCACTCCACAAGAGGGGATCCACTTTGGATCTCTTGAAACTACCGCCCCATCAGTCTTATGAGCCTGATCTGCAAGGTCATGGAATGTATTATCATGGAACTTATAAACAAAGATATTGGCAACCATCAAACACTGGACCACACCCAGTTTGGGTTCGTGAAAGGCCAATCTTGCCTCCTGAACCTGATCGACTTCTTCGAATCAGACTCCAGAGCTGTGGACAAGGGTAACGTGGTTCACACAGCCTACTTGGACCTCGTCAAGGCTTTCAACACTATCCCACACTCTAGAATCATAGATAAACTTACTAAGCTGGGCATTAATCCCTACATCACTCGATGGGTTGCAAACTGGCTTACTGACAGAACACACACTGTAAAAGTAGCCGACTCCAAATCCAGCTCCAGACGTGACAAATGGTATACAGCAGGGTTCTATCCTGGGACCACTCATGTTTGGCATCTACTTCTCTGAAGTATAGGTCAACACTAAGGGACTCTGGCTTACAAGGTTTGCAGATGACTGCAAGCTGGGAGCCATTATTGAATCCCCAAATGATGTGGATATACTACAAAAGGGCCTTACCGAAACAGATGCCTGGTGCCAGAGCCATGGGCTCAGGCTAAATGCCAAAAAATGTATAGTTGTCTCCTTTGGGAAAAAACACATACCTGTGAACTACCACATAGGTGGTAGTACACTTAACACTGAAAGTGTGATAACAGACTTAGGGACACAGGTTGACAGTGGTCTCACCTTTGATAACCACATAGCCACAACAGTTAGAAAATCCTTCTACATGGCACACCTCATCACTAAGGGCTTTTCATACAGAAAAGAGGTCATTGCCCCTCTGTACTCATCCCTCATTTGACCCATTAGAGAATACAGTGCCCCATTTGGTATGTACCTCACAAGACATCTGCAACAACTAGAAAGGCCGCAGAACTCCTTCACAAAAAGAATCACAGGCCTAAAGCAGATGCCTTATGCTGACCGTCTAAAAAAACTCCAGCTATACTCTGTCGAATATCGCCTATTCTGAGGCAATCACTGCCTAACATACAAGGCCATGTCAAACCCAGAGTTGTTGGACATGCTACACTTAACGAAATCCCAATCCCTCTGAGCCACATGCTCCAGTGATCTTAATTTTGTCATCACGATGAATAGAACATGCTGGAGGGATTGGTTCCTGACCCAGAGACTCCCCATACAATGGAATAGGCTGCCCATACATGTCAGGCAGAACGCCTCAATGGACCTCTTCAAGAATAACATTGATGATTGGATGGGAGATAGGAAATTCACCCCAGGGATCACATCAGTAGTCCTGTTAGACAGGAGTCCAGGAAGGTAAATATTTGTGGGAAGCAATAGCCAGGGAATTGTTATGGCTAGGCTTGTATAGGCCCTAGGGCCAATAGCCTAGTATCTACCTATGAACTTATGAACCTATAAATGTACACCAGACACAACCACTGAGCTGCTTTAGACATGAGGGGAGTATACTCTGTTTCACTTCAGGAAAGGTGATCTGTCTGTGTTGGTGGAGTTTTTATTTTAACTTTGTTAGTCAACAGCAGAAAACTGTGCAATGTAGTATATGTTGCAACAATATGAAATGGAACATAATGCATGTCAGAATCACCTCACATTTTGGGTAAACTAATTAAGTAATCCGTTGGTCTATGCTGTTTAAGAGCATTCCGTAGTCAGCATTATGCTGACTCTAAATGACTTTGAAATGTATCACACAGCCTATATCCATGTTATGCTATGTCAGTATACCTCTTAACCTATAAGTGCAAGAAATCTGGACAAAGCCAAAAATGATGGGGGTACCAAGGCACAAAACCAGAAACATATTTTACATATTGCTCTTATAAACTTAGAATGTTGCAAGAATAACATGTTTTGTATTACTGTTTATTTCCTGAAAGATATGAAGCTTGAAACTTAAATATATGCCATTATTTTTTGGGCTTCAGTCTTCAATGATTTGCCAGAAAACTGTACTTTTTATGAGAAACAGACCAACAATATGAGGCAAAAATCTGGACACTTAAGAGGTGCGCATGCCAGTATGAGAAACAGACCAACAATATGAGGCAAAAATCTGGACACTTAAGAGGTGTGCATGCCAGTATTAAAGTGAATCCTAAGCTTTACAACAATGCAGCTTAGAGTATTATCTGCCACTAATACAGTCATTTTAAAAGTGTAAAGAAAATTCAGCTATGTAATGTAACACATGTTAAGTATTACTACTCTAAATCCAGTGCTGTTTAACTGCATAATTACAGCTTCCTGTGGTAGGATAAAATCAAACCTAATGCACTACAGAATAGACATATTTTAACATGGTGCATGCTGTGTTGGTTTTACATTAAAGTATATGTTCTTCGATTGTGTAATGTTGACATCATGTGGCATGACTAAACAGTTTATAGTGTGATTTAAAACTGGCCAGACATATTTGTTTATCCTGAGTCCATCCTAAATTGAATCTGTTAAACATTGTTCACCATCATGTAACATGCTGAGCTCAGTTCCAATGTACTGTCAAATGAGTCACTCTAACTGGTATATCCCTTGGCAATAAAAATCAGAATATGGTGGTCTTCAGGTATGCAACTCACAGCATTGCACAACAGTATTAAACATAAACCAGTTTGTTATACAGTTACACAAACTAGGTGGTCTTCATCTGAACTTCAATTTCATTTAAAGCATGTGTTATAGAATCAGTCTCACAAACATAAGATTCCAGTTACAGTACTATACTGAATTCAAAGGTTTCTAATGAAGCAATATATAGCACACCAAGGCAGTATTGAACTGAATCTAGAGCTAGAATTAAAGCCTAATTTTATACTTTCTTACTGTCCCATAACTTTTCATTTTCTTACCCACACAGCTTTAATCACTATTAGTCTTACTGAATCATACCTTCTCAGTTTGCTACCCACTAATACTGTAGTACAATGCATTTTTTACTCTGTTATTGGGAATTTCAGGTAATTTTGCAAGGCAGCATATTTAAAGCCTGTTATGATGAGGATATTGCAGTTGTTTTGCATAATCATGTGGACATTATTAACAAGTTCATATAATATCTGGATTATAGAAGTGCAAAATTCATTACATCACATTCCATTACCCTCTGCAGACATTGTAGCATTTTGTAGTACACAAATGTAGAGGGGCAAGTTGTACATGAGCAATTCTTTTTTTTGTTTGTTTTGTATTATTTTATGTGCTGGAAATTGTATTTTTTATTTATTTATTTTTTATTTGTTTTTGGAAGAAAAATTAGTTGTCAATGAAGGGAAACATTTTTTGTGTACACTAAAGCTTTCCTAATAAATCTGGCAATAGTTTATTTTGGTTTGCTTTAAACTGCTTTTGTTTCAGAGATCTATTTTTCTTCACTTTGCAATGCATCTATGTTTTTGATGAGTTGCACTGCTTTTTCTGTAAATCTTTAAATGCTCTCTGTTTAATATTAGAAACCAGAATAACAGCTTAGTGCAATATTATGAAGATGGTAACAGTTCATTTAACAATGCATTTTATAAGGCATATATGACTTTACATTGTCTGTTTGTATGATTGTATGGTTTTGAATATGTAAAACTAGTACCTTTTTGTTGAATCTTTTGGGTCAAGTATGTGGCACATGAAAGATCTTGTATTGAAGGTTTACAGAACGAGTCTTGTGATGAGTGGCAAAGAGTTATGCCTTCTATCAAGTTTCCTAATGTTATATTGTAAGGCAATTCATGTGCCACACAAACCAACCATCTTGCTATTTCATTTACTCATATCTTGCATTTCAAAACAACATAATCTGTTGGCAAAGAATGAAAGAACATAGTTTTGTGACAATTATTAGAATTTTGAGTGGGTGATACTTTTTTAAGTTTGAGGAAAGCATTTTCTTACAGTTAAAAAGAGCATGGTGTTGTTTTTCTGTGAAGTTATTCTAATTTGGTGAGTGACTATTTAGAGGATTATTAATTTTATGTTCATCAGTTTTCTATGGCTCATTTTTGGCATGCTGCAATATACAACAATTAAAGAATTTACTATAACATATTCATAGGTCTGATTTAATATTATCTTGTTAGATAGGTGAGTTTTTTTTCTAATAATCAGCTTTTGTAGTTACAGTAATTGGTACAGAAATTAAAATCAGCATGTAGAATGAAAAGTAATGAGAAGGCGTCTCTAGTTTGAATCTCTTACCCCTAATAAATCATTCCCATGTAATTAACTTTCAAAAGCAACTAGTTTGTTCATAGAGGACAGATGCTTTTTCATGTGACCAGAAATGCTTAGAGTCAGTTACTTGTTTATCACAATTTATCAGGTATAGTAAGTAAACAAGGTGATAGTTGATTCTGGGCTGATGGTTGTTCATTATAGAAGCAAATTACTGGCATTTGAAGTCGTTTTTTTTTCTAATTTTGGCAAGTTTGCAGCATCGCTAAAAAAATTGTTTTTTCTATTTTTCTATTTATCACTAATGATCACTGTTTCTCTGTGATCCACTGACCTTAGGCTGAGAATAATAAAGTATGCGAGTGTTGGGGAAGAATAAAGCCACCCCATTATGGATGCTGAGTATGTTTTTTTTATTTTTGCTAGATTTGTTCAAGTTCTTAGCCACAATTACATCTGCTTTGAAGATCTGTGTCCTCCAATTCTCAGTTTTAAGTATTTTCCAGTTGGAATCTTTTCAGGCATTTAGTCTTGAACAATTATAATGGATTCAACTGAAGATATTAGGTGAATGCAATTGGAGACTATAACTATAAACATATGCGCACATCAGTTCAAAAATGTGGTCAGAAGACAATTTATTTATGGAGTGCCTAGAAAATTATATAGAGTAGCAGATAAGGCAAAATATATATGAACATGTTGCAAAAAGATCCCATTGCCTAAGGTGTCAAAACCACTGAGAGATCAAGGATGACCAAAGCAGAATGTAGTCCTTGAACCTTTACCATAAAAGGGATTCTTACCACTCTTTTATGGTTGGTATCAGTACCATATCCATACTGGATTCCCGAGGCATTTACATGGAACAAGAAGATAAAGAATATACTACAGCAGTATCGCTATTCACAGACCCTGTTAACAATAACCCCTCTAAAAGCATAAGGATAAAACTGACCAAAATGACACATTATATGAGTATCTATAAAATCATTCTTAAGAATGGGAGTTAATAACAACTCTTATTGATGATTTCCAGTATCAAAAAAGCTCTTTTCACAAGATAATAGTAACCAGGAAATCCAAGCAGGACTAGAAAAGCTGGCATGGATGCAGTCAAAATAAATCAGATTAACAATTCAAACTAAGTTTATGACCAAGGATACTGAGTTTTCATTTTTCCAAGAAAAGTACCAGAAAACCATGAATTCTGGCAGCAAGAGTCTTGAAATAAAATGGGAATATTTAATTTTAGGCTAGAGCACTTATTTACCACAAACTGCATTTCTTCTCATATTTATTATTTAAAATGCTGTCGGTTTGCTTTGCTGAATATTGCATACCTTGAATACATTTTAATTTTGCATTTGTCTATATGCAATTAAAAAAGTATAATGAAATTATGACAATGACTAGAAATCTTAGGGATAGTTCCTGCATTTCATTTCATGAAAATGGAATTTCATTATATTAAGAGCCACAAATCAGTGTTTCTTTTCATGACATTTCCATGATATTTGTATAAGATTAACTTCAGTCCAGAAAGTCAAGGCAGAAAACATCAGGACCACATAAATGATTGGGTAAAAATGAGCTTCTAAATAAATAACTCTCATGGACATTGGAATGTGAATTTCTTTACATCCAGCATAGGCTATTATTCCCTGAAAGGTGACACTGGTTGAGCTGTACATCTTATGCATAATTACAGAGATCATTACTGAATGTCTTCATGTAGAGGAGATCTCATCAAACAAGAATACTGTTATGTGAGAGGATTCCAGCAATTAGCCAGTCCTTCTTAGCTCCATGAACGTTTGAGATAATGAGTATACCAAACAATAAGGCCAGAAGATGCCATATTTTCTGCTCACAAATGAAAGCACATTTCCTGACTCTATGAAAATGCAACTGCTATCCCTCTGGTCAAATAACTTAATCTTTTAATTACTTTATTCTGTCTACATACCTTGCTCAGTTTTTGATTGCAATTCTTTCAACATGCCAACTCTGATGCCACTCTATATTTAATGCATCTATCTCTCTGCCTATCTATCTGTCTATCTATCTATCTATCTATCTATCTATCTATCTATCTGTCTATCTGCTTACTGTGTTTTTCAGTCACTCTGTATATAATGTCACTTATCTATTGCATTTATATCCTCAAGCCAACAACAAATCTCACGTTGTATATAATATATGTATATATTGTACTGTGTCAGTTTCTCTCTGTCTATGATGCTGTGTATCTATTATGTTTTCCCCAGGCTGAGACTGAATGGGTTCATTGGTCTACTCTGGTTAACAAATTCAAAATAAAATATATATAACTAAATACAATATCACAACAAAAGAGAGTGATTGCAAAATGTTGCTGCTATTATGCCACCATGGATGTGCAACAGTTTTGTGACCTGTAGACTGACATTTTATATAAATTCACAAGGTACCCTGAGCCATTGATACTATCCTCAAAAATGAACTGCTCCACTAGGAACACCATATCAGTTGCTAGTAAAAGTGTAATTGTTCCTGTACATTACCATTTCAAAATGAGGTAACAGAATCGGTAGGAGTCCCAGAGAAAAAATGACCAAAATGTAGTTAGAGATCAAGACATGATCAGTCCAGAGATTACCTCTTTCAGCCTCAGTATGAAGTCCAGGTAATATAAGTGACAATGGGTGACAAAGGATGTCCTGAATGTACCTGAATGTAGCTTTGGTTTTCTATAATCTTTAGAATTACTATGTGGATTCTGTGAAGGCTGCCAGCCTAGCCAGATAGAATTTTATAGATAATTCTATCATTTGTAAATATTAATGTAAGGCACAGGCTTGTTGTCTTAAATGGAAAAAACTGCTGTTAGATGTGGAACTGCAAAAAATGTCACAACAGTGTTCTCTACTAACCAAGTAAAAGCATGTTGTGACCCTTTGATCTAAAATCAGCTCCAGCTTGTCTAGATGAAGACATTCTTTCCATTATTTTAACCAAGCATTAAATTGCTAGATTTAAACATGTAAATGTATTTTTATTGCTCTGCTGCCTGACCAGCTGCAAGATAACACAAAGAGATGTTAAGAATGTAAATGCAGTTTCTGTTAGCCTGGGAACCTGGGGAAGTGTGAAGAATGATGTAATGTGAATCAGAACTGCAATTTCAATTTAAACATAGAGAACCAGAGAGGATTAAACATTTTTGTCTTGACCATCCAACTCATCAGCACTTTGCCTGTTTTCTTATGTAAGTTATTGTAGACTTGTATTTTCTCTTAGAAATAGCTAGAAACTAGAAATATTAGACTTATTTTTCTGTGATGTCAGACCTGTACTACTCAATTATTTTAAGTATTTCTCTGTGATCTCTGAACTCTTGACTAGCAGTGTGTAATAAGAAGTATTGTCTTGTGTTTTTATTAATTATTATTAAATATTTTAAAACCTTTCAACTGTGGCTGCTTTGTGTAGAGATAAGTTAAACTCTAGAGTACATTGCATATTTATAGTGATTACTGTACAAGTCACTCCAAATAAGCCTTGACTGTTTAGTCACACTTACCAATTGGATAATAATATTGCACAGTAATAATTGGACACCCTTTTAAGGGCCTTTGAGTAGCTGATAATTATTAGTGGGTGGTGGCAGCATACTACCGTATAGTCTGGAAAAGGTGGCACAGCTGGAGAACCTGTGCCAGCGTTCCCCAGGAGTGTCTGTGTGGTTGTATAAACTCTTCTCAAAGTGTGTGAGTGCGTGTGTGTCAGCTACATGGGCAGGAACATGAAGCACTGGTTGGACAGAGAGGGTGCTAGAGGTTTTAACTTGCCCACTAGGCTGAGATCTGGACCCTATAGCTGTGCCAGTGGTGAATCTTATTGGGGACCTGGAGAGCAAGGGAGCGACCAGCCCTGGACTGACTGTGATCTATGTCTGCTTTTAAGGGAAATTGCACTTTACTGTGTGTATTTGTTATCCTTTCCTTCATATATGAGATGCCCTCCCTGATGTTAGTGGTGAGGATTGAGGCTCCTTGATTGCTGGGCCAGAGCATGGGCATCACATATTAATTGTTTGGCAGTGGTGGGATATCCACACCATATATTAATTGGTTGGCAAATGCTAATTGGCTTGTAGTGGTGTGGGTAGCGTGAATCCTGTAGCTTGTGTACAGTGAGTTTTGAAGGTGTTTTGTACTCTAAATCAGCCACGCAGTGAATACTCAGAGTTCAGATCACAATTGTTTTGTTTCTTTTGTAAGCTTAGTTAGTCAGGGTGAGCAGGCAGCATGTCAGCAGAGGAGTATGGAAAGCTGACAAGGAGCCAGCTGGCAGAGATGAACCAGGCTAGGGGCTGGTGCATGGAAACCTGACTAAGACAGACCTGATTGCAGCCTTGGTTACAGCTGCATCAGAAAACAGCAACCAGGAGGACAATCGGACTGGCAGTGGAGGTATAATACCCTCAGAGAATGGACAGCTCAACCTTTCTGCAGTGGACTTAAAAATCCATCTGGAGCTAAAGAGACTTGAGTTGGAGGCCAGGTGTTTGGAGATAGAAGCCAAGGAAAAGGAGAGGCAAAGGAAGCATGAGAGGGAAATGCTGACTCTTCGCCAGAGTCATGGAGGTGATGGGGAAGGGAGTAACTGGACCCCAGAAGCACAACAGGTCAGCAAATTTCTTCCACAGTTTAAAGAGGGGGATAATTTTGATAGTTTCATTTATATGTTTTAGAGGAATATGTTTTAGAGGGTATGAAAACAGTATAGTGTTGACCAATAGCTCTGGGTACAGTTCCTGACCCCCTTACTCCATAGTAAAGCTGTAACTGTATTTCTAAAATGTCTGATGTTGCATGCTTTGATTATAGCATTGTAAAAAATTGTCTGTTTGAGTTTTTTAAAGCTAACACCTAAAACTTATATGAAAATGTTTTGTGAGCATAGACGCAAGGCAGATGAAACGGTGTGTGAGTATGTTGCTGAACTGAGCACTTATTTTCATAGCTGGGTGAGTGGATGTCAGGTCACCACTTTTGAAGGGCTGGCAGAACTTTTGGTGAGGGAACAAGCTCTTAGCACTTTGCCTGAGGACATGAGGATCTGGTTAGCTGATGGGCAATGTGCTACTTCAGATGAGTTGGAGAAGAAGGGAGACTTATACCTGGCAAGCAGAGCAGCCCTGCACAGGAAGGGGACCCCCAGTACTGCTCATGGGTTTAAACGAACCCATGGTTGGGAGAACAGACCACCCCAACAGAATATGCCAGTAGAAAGAGAAAGACAAAAACACACGTGCCAGATGAACAGCTCAGTCTTCACCTCAGAGTCAATAGTATGTATAAAACGCTTGCCACAGTATAAGGAAAATTCTTTATTGCAAGGACAAAGTGAGCACTTTCACGACCTTCCAGGTCACTTCATCAGACTTGATAAAATATCCCATGCCTTCCTTGACATATATACTTTCAAAGTGACCAATCAGTTAAGATAATCAATTAAATATTTATATCAGATTCAGTTAATTTAAAATAGTAGGAAAAAAACATAAATAGACATAAAACTGTTAAAAACAGTATGCAAGTTCAAATGCGAATGCCTATAGAACCATGTAGAAGGGAATTAGTGCTTTAAGGCTCTCGCTTTTAAAAATGGTTTCAAAGAAACAATTTCATTAATGCCTGGGGGTTGGTCTGCATTTAGTTGCAGAATCCATTTTTGCTCAGCCACTTCTGTTCTGTTTTTAATGTCACCCCCTCTGATATTTTTTTCCAGAACTTCTAAAACTAAAAATTTAAAAACATGGTGCATCCCTTCAGCTTCTACATGTTTAGCTAGGGCACTACTCTCCTTTTTGTTTACAATTCCTTCATATGTTCTAAAATGCGTTCTTTGAGCATTCTATTAGTTTTGTCTACATAAGAAACTTTACAATATTGGCAAAAACTCAGATAGGCTATGTTTCTAGTCCGAATAGAAATTAAATTCAGTTCTAAACTTTTGCTGTGGATGTACAAAAGTGCTACATGAGAAAATGTACTTACAAGCTCTGCAGTTCCTGCACATATATGTCCCAATCCTATCTGATGCATTCAGGGACTTATGTGTTTGGGTTTTATAACATAACTGCCTTTTAAGTGATTTTTTGTTTGTAAATGAGAAGTGAGGTCCAGAGTCTATGACACCTTCAAGTTCTTTAGTGGCTAACAATATGTTCCAGTTCTTCCTAAATATATCACAAAATTTACTGACATCACTTGCATATGTAATTGGAAACCTGAGTTTCTCATCCCTGGAGTCGGTTTCAGGGTTATCTCTTGTAGTTTGTTCTGAGAAGTAAGGTCTACCCTTCCCTTGACATTCTTGATATACTCTTTCTATGGTGGTGTCTATTTCTATCTGGTGATATACTCCTTCTATGGTGGTGTTTATTTCTATCTGGTTATATACTCCTTCTATGGTGGTGTCTATTTCTGTCTGGTTATATACTCCTACTATGGTGGTGTCTATTTCTATCTGGTTATATACTCCTTCTATGGTGGTGTCTATTTCTAAATGGTTATATCCTCCTTCTATGGTGGTGTCTATTTCTGTCTGGTTATATACTCCTTCTATGGTGGTGTCTATTTATATCTGGTTATATACTCTTTCTATGGTGGTGTTTATTTATGCCTGGTTATATACTCCTTCCATGGTGGTGTCTATTTCTGTCTGGTTATATACTCCTTCTATGGTGGTGTTTATTTATGTCTGGTTATATACTCCTTCTATGGTGGTGTATATTTATGTCTGGTTATATACTCCTTCTATGGTGGTGTCTATTTCTGTCTGGTTATATACTCCTTCTATGGTGGTGTCTATTTTTGTCTGGTTATATCCTCCTTCTATGGTGGTGTCTATTTCTGTCTGGTTATATACTCCTTCTATGGTGGTGTCTATTTCTGTCTGGTTATATACTCCTTCTATGGTGGTGACTATTTCTGTCTGGTTATATACTCCTTCTATGGTGGTGTCTATTTCTGTCTGGTTATATACTCCTTCTATGGTGGTGTCTATTTCTACCTGGTTATATACTCTTTCTATTGTGGTGTCTATTTCTGTCTGGTTATATACTCCTTCTATGGTGGTGTCTGTTTCTGTCTGGTTATATACTCCTTCTATGGTGGTGTCTATTTCTGTCTGGTTATATACTTCTTCTATGGTGGTGTCTATTTCTGTCTGGTTATATACTCCTTTTATGGTGGTGTCTATTTCTATCTGGTTGTATACTCCTTCTATGGTGGTGTCTATTTCTATCTGGTTATATACTCCTTCTATGATGGTGTCTATTTCTGTCTGGTTATATACTCCTTTTATGGTGGTGTCTATTTCTATCTGGTTATATACTCCTTCTATGGTGGTGTCTATTTCTGTCTGGTTATATACTCCTTCTATGGTGGTGTCTATTCCTGTCTGGTTATATACTCCTTCTATGGTGGTGTCTATTTCTGTCTGGTTATATACTCTTTCTATTGTGGTGTCTATTTCTGTCTGGTTATATACTCCTTCTATGGTGGTGTCTGTTTCTGTCTGGTTATATACTCCTTCTATGGTGGTGTCTATTTCTGTCTGGTTATATACTTCTTCTATGGTGGTGTCTATTTCTGTCTGGTTATATACTCCTTTTATGGTGGTGTCTATTTCTATCTGGTTGTATACTCCTTCTATGGTGGTGTCTATTTCTATCTGGTTATATACTCCTTCTATGATGGTGTCTATTTCTGTCTGGTTATATACTCCTTTTATGGTGGTGTCTATTTCTATCTGGTTATATACTCCTTCTATGGTGGTGTCTATTTCTGTCTGGTTATATACTCCTTCTATGGTGGTGTCTATTTCTGTCTGGTTATATACTCCTTCTATGGTGGTGTCTATTTCTGTCTGGTTATATACTCCTTCTATGGTAGTGTCTGTTTCTGTCTGGTTATATCCTCCTTCTATGGTGGTGTCTATTTCTGTCTGGTTATATACTCCTTCTATGGTGGTGTCTATTTCTGTCTGGTTATATACTCCTTCTATGGTGGTGTTTATTTATGTCTGGTTATATCCTCTAACATGTAGTTCCCCCCTTAACACTTCCATAGACCTCTCCAACTCATAATTTTTACTGTGTAATCTTGAGGCTCGCAGGAACTGCCCTTTCATAATGTTTTTGCTAACATGTCTTGGATGCATGCTGTTTTTATGTAATATGCAATTCTTTCTACTTGGTTTTCTATACAGGCTAGTAGCCATGTGCTCCATTTCTGATTTTTTCATTAGAATATCAAGGAATTCTATCTGTTCATTTGAGTACTTACAGGTGCATTTTAAAAATGGTGTTGTTGTGTGTAGGTTCTCTAAGAATCTACCCAGCATCTCTACTGAGTTTTCCCATAGAAAAAAAAAACGTCATCCACAAAACCTGCATACCACAGAACATATTTGCTAAATTCATTCCCCTGTAGTAGAAATGTTTCTTCCTATTGGACTAAAGTTAGGTTGGCGTAGCTGTTTGCACAAGCTGTTCCCATAGCTACGCCAACCTTTTGTAGGTAAAAATCGTCTTTAAAGACAAAAACATTATTGTCCAAAATTATTTCAAGCAGAGTGCATAACAGATTCACTCTATCCTTACAGAAAACACATTTAGAACATAGCAAGCTCCTAATGTTCTCTATTCCCCACTGATATGGAATCACTGTAAAAAGTGATGTAATATTTATTTTACATTTATTTTATTTTACATTTGTTTACCGGGCTAGTCTAGCTGGATATATGTCCATTTACAGTAGAGACCCTGTGAGAAAAGCTCCACTAGAAACACTAAAAATAAGAAAGCAGTTCTGCAAGATAATAAGGATTATAATCAACACTAAATGCACTAGTAACATAGAAAAATGAAAAAAAATGTTACAAGAAATGGCATACAGGGTAAAACAACTGTTTTAACAGTATGATACAAGAAATAATTTGCAGTAGATAATACTTAATGTTCATAGGTAGTTCCTATAGCTTTCTGTGATTATGATTTCTACAGTCAGAGATATTGAGAAGAGATAACTTAATTAAACAAAGTAGGATCTTGTAAAATATTAGTGGAGAGGGCACAGAATTAGTCAGGGTTACTGCAGTGGCATAGCCAATGAGATTTGAGGTGTCTTTTGAGATTTTGTTTAAAGAGGGGTACGGAGGTGAGTGAAGTGAGTTCATTAGGTAGTAGGTTCCAAACTTTTCCAGCAGTGTTTGAGAACAGGGAATACCCTGCCAAGCTGTTGGCCTTGATTATACTAACTAGGAGTTTGCTTGAAGAGCAGAATGTATTAAGATTTTTGCAGGGATGATGAGGTTAGAGAGAATAGGAGTGTTATTAGGTTGATTTAGAATTTTATGAGCAGTGGTAAGCTGGGTAAGATGGAGTTGGTTTTGTAGTTCTAGCCAACCGAGCTGTTTTAGATTCTGACAATGGTGAGTTCTAAAGGGATTCCCAGAGGCAAATCTGGCAATGTTATTGTAGGAGTTGGCTAACTTGAGAAGATTCTTTTTTTTCAAATTAGTGTATATGGGTGAGGTGTAAAGAAGAGTTGAGATTAGATAGGAATGGGCAATTGTGGTTCTGGCTATAGGAGTCAGGAAGTATTTAATCCTGTATAGGGAGCCCATTTTTCTATTTTCTGTTTTTATAGTGTTGTTAATATGGCTATCAAAGGTAAGGTTATTATCTATTGTAATTCCTAAGAGTTTGGTGGTGGAGTCTGGGGATATGAGGGTACCAGTGTTAGATATTACTGAGAAATCTACAGGGGAGTACTTGCTAGAAGAAGTAAAGAGTAGGAGCTTGTTTTTTCTGGGATTCAAGAGGAAACAACGTTTTAAGAACCATGTTTCCACAGTATTGAATACCATCTGAGTCAGTGATTGCAGTTCAGAAGAGGAATTGGCTGAGCATATGATTGCTGAATCATCAGCATATTGAATACAGGTAGCTTGGGAAATTGCTAAGTATAGATCATTGATAAATAGTGAGAACAAGAGACAACCTAGAATGGAGCCCTGAAGGACTCCAAAGGTGACTGGAAGGTGTGAAGATATGTTGTTCTCCCAAAGCACTGCCTGCTGCCTATTACTGAGGTAGGAATTGAACCATTGTACAGCCTGAGTGTCAAGAGAAAGGGATTTGAGAATATTTATAAGCAGAGGGTGGTTTACCATAGCAAAGGCTTTAGAAAGATCAATGAAGAGTGCTGAAGAGAGGATTTTATTATTACGGTTTCTGTTAATAGAATCAGTGAAGGATAAGAGGGCAGTGGTGGTACTGTGAAATGGTCTAAAACCATGCTGGCTATTAGCTAGTATATTGTATTTAATTAAATGTTCTAGTAGCTGACAATGAATGCATTTTTCCATGATTTTAGCTAAGGGTGATAGAAGGGCTATGGGTCTATAGTTAAAATATTCATATGAGTTACCACCTTTGTGTAGGGGTATAATGTGAGAGATTGTCCAGATGGCTGGGATAGTTCCCTCCTTAGTGGTTCTGTTAATAAGGATAGATATAGGATAGGCTATGGCTTTTGCAGCTTTTTGTAGATATTCAGATGGTATCTGGTCAGCAGAAGGAGTACATGGCTTAAGTTTTAGGAGAAGTTTAAAGATGCAGGTAGTATAGATGGGTTGCAGTCGGAAACAAGGGAAAGTGCTAGAATTGGGGGTAGAGAGGCTTGAGCTATCTGGGGATAGTTGACTGGATAGAGATTGTATAACTTCTGTGAAGAAGCTATTGAAGGCATTGACAGTTTGCTGGGGAGTGTTAAGACTAGACCCTAGTGGTGCTGGAGTACTGGAGTGCCCCGAGTGAAGAAGTCTATTGATACTTGTTCAGAACTTTTGTGGAGTATTTTGGTGGGTTTGTTGCAGTTTGCAATAAAAGTTCATTTTGTCTGTGAGTAGAGCTTTTTTTGTTATAGTTCTCAGTTGCCTAAAAGTTTGCTGGTCAGAGATATGTTTGGTGACATGCCACTTAGCCCAAGATTTGTTCCTGATTAGGATGTTTTGTCTGGTTTCTTTTGAGAGCCAGGGGGCTGGTTTTGACTTGATTCTAATGGAACGCTTAGGTGCATGTTGGTCTAGGATAGTTAAGAATTTAGAGTTAAAGTATTTAACAGCCTCTTCAAGTGGAAGTCTTTTTAGAGGGTTCCAGTCACATGCACTCAGCTCACTTTGGAATTGCGTATGGTTAAAGTGTTTGGTATTCCGTGAGTTTTTATATGTGGGGGGGGGGTTAAAATGTCATTCTTTTCCCTGATAATATAGGTCAATGAATGATCGCTTATGTCGTCAGGTAAGGTTCCTACCTTATAGGTTTGGTGAAGTTTATTAATAAGAATCCAATCTAAGGTGCTCTCTGTTTTGCTTGGTTTGCTTATTCTGGTTGTGGAGTTGATGGTTTGAGAGAAACCATGAAGGTTGATATGGGAGGTAGTATTTTCAGTGTTAACACATTTCCAATCCATATTAAAGTCCCCTAGTATTATTGTTTCTGTGGGTAAGTTGTTGACACCCAGTCTAGGATTACCTCTATTGTATTGGTGTTATTACCATGTGGTAGGTAGTTACAGATAATGTATAAGGACTTACTTGGGTTGAGTTGTAGTCTGGAAATAAGGACTTCTGCATTATTGTCCAAGGGTGGGTTATATGGTGAAGAAGTGATTTGCAGGCCATCTTTAAATAGAATTGCTACTCCCCCTCCCTTACGCTTTATGCAGTCTTGTCTCAATATATTATATCCTGGAGGGATAATTTCAATATCTTTAGTTCCAGGTTTTAACCATGTCTCAGTCAGACATAGGATATCAAAGGAGTGAACTTCTAGGAGAGCATGGAGATGGGCTACTTTATTGTTTAAACTCTGAATATTGAGTTATGCTAGTAGGAGTGAGTTGGGAAGTCGAGAGGGAATTAGTGGGATAAAAGGATTGTGGTTATGAATTTCAATTGTTGAGATATTTGTCAGGCCAGGGTTAGGATGAATGTCACCATCTTTTAAGGAGAGGTTTTTTAGTCTTAGTCTGGGATTATGTATATTAATATTTGGATATTTTTCTTTCTTTACTATGAGACTATAATATTTAATGTGTGTAAATCTGTGGTATTTGGCTAGCAGGTAGTTAGGTATGGCTGTAATGTTTATATGACTATGGGAGAGAGTAAGAGTCTGTGTAGCTGTTTGTTTGGAGGGGTAGTAAAACTGAAGATGTATCAGGATTTCATAGGAGGTAAGGAGATAGGCTGAGGTTATAATAGGTATGAGTGTGGTAATGAGTAGTAGCTTGGTAATGGTAGAGTGAGTTAGCATGTTTGTTGTAGGCATAATATCTAAGGCTACAAGCACACATTCTTTATGTATCAAAATTGTCTTTCTATACAATGTTTGGAGAAAAGATTTTGTGTCTTTCAGTACTGTTTCACACTTTTCAAGCAGTGGATGAAGATTATTCTCTACATATATTGACATGGTTTCTGTTGCCCAACTTCTACTAGACACTATGGGTCTCATAGGTGGACATATTATATTTTTATGCACCCTGGGAAGGCCATATATAACTGGAATGGTGGGAGTTTCTACATTAAAATACTTAAATAAATCCTCTGTTATCAAATTTGTAGTCAGCAAGTCAAACAACAAAACAGCAATCCTGTCCATAACACATTTAACTATATTTATCTGCAGGTCTAATTTCCACTGAATGCATTTCCCTCAGGTCATATAGAGCATCAGAGTCTTCATTACTCAAGTTATAAAAGACAGCTCTTCTATCTGAATTAAATGTTACCCTTATTTGCTTCTCACATACTGATACATAGGCTTCTACCATAACAACTAAATGCAGACAAACACCCAGGCATTGATGAAACTGTTTCATTGAAACCATTTTTAAAGGCAAGAGCCTTAAAGCACTAATTCCCTTCTACATGGTTCTATAGGCATTCACATTTGATCTTGCATACTGTTTTTAACAGTTTTATGTCTATTTATATTTTTTTGACTATTTTTAAATTAATTAAATCTGATATAAATATTTAATTGTTTGTCTTAACTGATTGATCACTTTGAAAGTATATATATCAGGGAAGGCATGGGATGTTTTATCAAGTCTGATGAAAAGACCTGGAAGGTCATGAAAGCGCTCACTTTGTCCTTGCAATAAAAAACTTTCCTTCTACTGTGGCAGTTCGACTTTTTATACATACTATAGAATATGCCAGTAGCAGGGGAAGCCAATAGTCCAGGTGCACGTCCAGGAGCTAGGGTTAAATATTTTGAATGCAACCAGTGGGGCCATGTGGCATACAACTGTCCACAGAGGCAAGGTGGGAAACAAAAGGTGAGGGAGCCAGTAAGTGGGAAAGACAAAATGTCAATAGTAGGTTGTCTTGGGACAAAAAGGGTACCAAACTACAACCAAAGGCTATATCCTATTGTAGTGAATGGCAAACAGGCCATTGCCAAGGGAGACACAACCTCTGATATAACCATTGTCAACCCTGCAATGGTTACAGAGGAGAACTACTTGCCTGGGCAGTCTACGCCAGTCAGGGCTTTAGGAGGGATCCCATTCCAAGTACCTTTGGCTAGGGTTCACCTTACCTGGGACGGTGTAAAAGGAAGCCAGCAAGTAGGTGTGTTGGAGGATATACCTGCAAATGTCCTGATAGGGAATGATGTTGATAATGCAGTACCCTGTGCTTGTGCAGTTACACACAATCAGGCTTGGAGACAAGCATGTGGGTCTGGTAGCCTGGGGGAGACCCAGACAGACTGCATACTTGCAGCCAGGACTAGTGAGGTAGTTACTTCAGGGAGGGAGCTAACCTGCAGCAGTGAGACGGAATGTGAGCCACAGCTGCTTGTGGATACTGATGGTCCCTTGGACAGAGTGACTGCAAAGGTAGAGGTGAGTAGTAGTACCCAGACTGACAGTGAGTCACAACTGTCAGAGGATGGCAGACTTCCTGTGGAAGGGGAGCTGGGAAGGGTTACTAAGAGAGAGTTCAGACAGGCTCAGATCTCAGACCCTACAGTGCAAGGCCTGAGACAGATAGCTAGGGAGGCCCTTGATTCTCAAGGAAAGGGAGAATCTGTATACTGGGACAAAGGGTTACTATACAGAGAGTGGACCCCTGAGGGAGGGCTAGAAGATGAGAGAGTACAGCAGTTGGTAGTGCCTAGAGCCTACCATCTGGTGCTTCTAGCCATAGCCCATGACATTCCCTTTGCAGGTCATATGGGCATAAAACATACAAGGAGGTGTATTATGCAGATCTTCTATTGGCCTGGAATTTCCAGAGATGTAACAGGGTACTGCAGGACCTGTGAGCAGTGCCAAAAGGTAGGCAAGGCAGGAGCCAAGGTGAGAGCTCCTTTGATGCCTTTGCCTGTGATTGAGGAGCCATTTCAGAGGTAGCTATGGATATTGTGAGTCCTCTGAATACCCCAAGTTCCATGGGAAAAAGTGTATCCTAGTGGTAGTGGACTATGCTAAATGATATGCTAAGGCATTGGCTTTGTCCTCCATTGAGGCAGAGAAGGTGGCAAATGCTTTGTTAGAGATTTTCAACATGGTAGGTTTACCAAAAGAAATACTGACTGATAGAGGTGCCAATTTCATGTCAGACCTGCTGGCTTGTCTGTGGAAGTCCTGTGGGGTGAAGCACATGAAGACCACCCCCTGCCATCCCCAGACTAATGGTCTTGTTGAGAGGTTAAGCTCTACAATCAAGTCCATGCTACGGTCATTTGCAGATCAGTTTAAGAGGGAGTGTGACAAATATTTGCCCCATTTGTTGTTTGCTTACAGAGAAGTTCCCCAGGAATCCACAGGTTTTTCACCCTTTGAGTTGCTGTATGGGCATAGGGTGAGCGGACCTCTAGATTTAATTCGATATGAGTGGGAAGGTGAGTGCGAGTCTCACAATGAGTCTGTTGTGGCATACATCCTAAACCTCAGGGCAAGGCTCAGGGAACTCATGGGCTAGGCCCAGGAGAACCTGGCAGAAGCCCAACAACAGAAAACAGTGTGGTATGACACGAGTGCTCAAGCTAGAAAGTATGTTGTGGGGCAGCAGGTACTGGTTCTCATTTCTGTCAGACACAACAAGCTGCAAGCAGTTTGGGAGGGACCCGTCAAGGTAGTAAGAAAGGTAAGTGATATTAATTACATGGTGGAATTGCTAGGCAGAATGCAAGTGCACAAATTATACCATGTTAACACGATGAAACCTTACCATGATAGGGAGGTCCTTGTGCTGAGCATTTGCAGTGGATTGTAGGAGGAGTCTGAGGGAGATCTGGGGACAGATCTCCTCAGTGAGGCTCGGGCTGACACCTCAGTGGAAGGAGTAGCAATGTCCCAGCAGCTATCTCCTACCCAGGTTAGAGAAATCCGAGCAGTGTTGCAGGAATTTGGGGACATGTTCACTGGGAAACCATGGTGCACCGACCTGGGGCAGCACCAGGTGGATACAGGACACCAAAGGCCTATTAGACAGGTCCCTTATAGAGTACCTGAGAGAGTCAAACAGACTATGAGGGAGGAAGTACATGAGATGTTGGAACTAGGGGTGATTCAAGAGTCCAACAGTCCCTGGGCCTCTCCAGTGCTGCTGGTGCCAAAGAAGGATGGCAGTACCAGGTTCTGTGTGGACTACAGGACATTAAATAATCACACAGAGTCAGATGCTTACCTCATGCCTAGGACAGATGAGGCCCTAGAGCAGCTGGGTGGGGCTAAGTATCTTACAACCATTGACCTTATCAAGGGTTACTAGCAGGTGCCCTTGATTGCCAGTACTAGAGAAAAGTCAGCCTTTGTGACTCCTTTTGGCTTGTATGAGTTCACAAAGATGCCCTTTTGGTAGAAGAATGCCCCACTGACTTTACTGAGACTGGTAGATCATATCCTAGCAGGAGCGGGAGGGTTTGTCCTTGCTTACCTAGATGATATTGCCATCTACAGCTATTCCTGGCCAGAGCACCTTCTGCATGTCAGGGAGGTGTTGGGCAGACTACAGAGGGCAGGGTTGACCATTAAGCTGAGCAAATATCAGGTGGGTATGGCAGAAGTCTCCTACCTAGGACATAGAGTGGGGAGTGGTAAGATAAGGCCAGAACCTGCCAAAGTGGAAGCCATTCAGGCATGCCTTGCACCTGTTACTAAAAAGCAGGTGAGGGCATTTTTAGGGACAGCAGGGTACTACAGAAAGTTCATCCCCAGTTATAGTACCATAGCTGCTCCCCTCACAGACCTGACAAGGAAGAACAGACCAGATAAGGTAGTGTGGACCCCAGCATGTGAGCAGGCATTCCAGAAGCTTAAATAAGCTTTGGGAGGACCCCCTGTGTTAGCCAGTCCAGATTACAGCAAATAATTTGTTGTGCAGGTGGATGCTTTGAACCATGGGGTGGGGGCTGTACTTAGCCAGGTTTCTTCAGAGGGAGAAGAGCACCCAGTGGTTTATCTCAGTTGTAGGCTACAACCCAGGGAGGAATGCTATATAGCTGTAGAAAAGAAACATCTAGCCATAGTGTGGGCACTGCAGAAACTTCAGCCTTATCTGTATGAAAGGAAATTCACTGTTATGACAGATCACAACCCCCTAACATGGTTAAACAGAGCCATCCAGCAAAATGCCAAGTTGCTAAAATGGAGCCTGAGGTTGCAAGCATATATGTCAGTGCAGCACCGCAGTGGGGTTATCAATGCCAATGCAGATGGGTTCTCAAGACAGGGAATGGGGTGAGGTACACTCAGATAGACCTAACCCTCTCAAACAGCATTTCTCAAGGGTCACTCAAAAAATAGCTTGAGTTCTTCATGGGGGGGGGTGTGAAGGTGGAAAGCCTAGCCAGATAGAATTTTATAGATAATTCTATCATTTGTAAATATTAACGTAAGGCACAGGCTTGTTGTCTTAAATGAAAAAAAAAACTGCTGTTAGATGTTGAACTGCAAAAAATGTCACAACAGTGCTCTCTACTGACCAAGTAAGAGCATGTTGTGACCCATTGATCTAATGTCGGCTCCAGTCTGTCAAGATGAAGACATTATTTCTATTGTTTTAACCAAGAGTTAAATTGCTAGATTTAAACGTGCAAATGTATTTTTATTGCTCTGCTGCCTGACCAGCTGCAAGATAGCACAAGGAGATGTTAAGAATGTAAATGCAGTTTCTGTTAGCCTGGGAACCCGGGGAAGTGTGAAGAATGATGCAATGCATAGCCTGGGAACCCCAGAAAAGGGTGAAGAATGATGTAATGTGAATCAGAACTGCAATTTCCATTTAAACAGAGAGAACCAGAGAGGATTAAGCATTTTTGTCTTGACCATCCAACTCATCAGCACTCTGCCTGTTTTCTTATGTAAGTTATCTTAGACTTGTATTTTCTCTTACAAATAGCGAGAAACTCGAAAGATTAAACTAAGTGTTTTTCTGTAATGTCAGAACTGTACTACTGAATTATTTTAAGTATTTCTCTGTGATCTTTGAACTCTTGACTAGCACTGTGTAGTAAGACATATTGCCTTATGTTTTTTATTATTTATTATTAAATATTTTAAAACCTTTCAACTGTGGCTGTTTTGTGTAGAGATAAGTTAAGCTCTAGAGTACATTGCATATTTATAGTGATTACTGTACAAGTCACTCCAAATAAGCCTTGACTGTTTAGCCACACTTACCAATTGGATAATAATATTGCACAGTAATAATTGGACACCCTTTTAAGGGCCTTTGAGTAGCTGATAATTATTAGTGGCTGGTGGCAGGGTACTACCGTATAGTCTGGGAAAAGGGGGCACAGCTGGAGAACCTGTGCCAGCCTTCTCCAGGAGTGTCTGTGTGGTTGTATAAACTCTTCTCAAAATGTGTGAGTATATGTGTGTCAGCTACTTGGGCAGGGGCATGAAACACTGTTTGGACAAGAGAGGGTGCTAGAGATTTAGCTTGCCCACTAGGCTGAGATCTGGACACTATAGCTGTGCCATTGGGAGTCTTATTGGGGACCTGGAGAGCAAGGGAGTGACCAGCCCCAGACTGACTGTGATCTCTGTGTGCTCTTAAGGGAAATTTCACTTTACTGTGTGTATTTGTTATCCTTTTCTTCATATATGAGATGCCCTCTCTGGTGTTAGTGGTGAGGATTGAGGCTCCTTGATTGATGGGCCAGGGCACGGGTATCTCAACTTCCACTGACTTATTGTTGGCCCAAGTCCTAAAGTCACCAGGGATAATCCACCTCAGGTTTTTCTGAACTGCATCACCGAGGAAGCTAGTGAATTCTGGAAGAAAATTCCTATGATAACCACATGCTAGTAGACTAACAGATGTCTACAACATGCTTGCACCTCAGCAATATGCACAAAGACATTGGTTATTCAAATAAGGGCAAAAATATCTATCCAGTGAAGTGTAGGTTGCAGATATCATATCCACAACGTGATACACGCACCAAGCCTGGCATGTTTCATATGTATACAGTGCAGAATATTTCCCATCTAAGAGTCCATTATCTAAACCTGACTCTCCATGGATAACAATGAGACAAGATAATGCTTATCTCAGCACATCATCTCCCTGTAGAGGCCATATGTAATCCTGGTTAGAATTTCTCTATCAAAGTCATGGTGCACAAACGACTACCAGCCTATTGATCTTAGCAATGATAGAGTTCCAGTATTTTTAAGATACAGTGGTAGAAATACTTGCAAATCAAAAAAAAGAGAGAGAGAGAGAGAGAGAGAGAGTGTAAAATAAACTCCCCAAATATAGCAATGTCTTATTCTGAAGGGTTTAAGTCAGATCAGACAGGAAGTGAATTGCTAAAGTGTGAAATGCAAATGACTAAACAAAGATAAAATATTATCTGAACAGTATACTCTCAAACATGTCGGAGAATTAATAAAATAAAAACTATTTGACAAAAATAAATATGTTTGAAATTTCTAATAAATACATATTTAAGCAACACAGGCCAAAAAATAAACTGTTGTTAAAGGAATTCTGAATTCTTTAGTAGAGAAACCGCGTAAAGGACACTAAAAATGACAAAAACTGGACTCACAGTCTCTCAAAAAAAAAAAAAAAAAAGAATGAAAATGAGTAAATGAGAGTTAAACATCCAAAGTTGCAAAATAAATCCAGAATCAAAAATAATATGAAAAGACAAAGAGACGTATTATTTCCAGAAAAGTACTTGACAGCTTCAGCATGTAGCACTCAAAAAAAAAAAAAAAAAAACGGTAGGCAGAGAAAGTATAACACATGAGCTTCACTCTAAGCATTACACTTCATCTCCATGCAGAATGATATTTTTCCCTTCATAAAGCAGAACATATTACAAGAAAACCAGAAGGAAATGAAGGACAGCTGTGGGGGAATATCAGTATTTGTCAAGGACATTATAATCTCATGAGAGATTCCTTGGGACACCACATTTCAATTACGTGAAGTCTAAATCACCATAAATAAGACAAACTACCACTTCAAAGCAAGTTATAGAACATTCTTTGTGTCCCTTTCTGAGCATAATAGTTATGTTAACACATTAGCTGAAATTCCTATGAAGCCCAAGACCTTTCTACTAAGGGACTTCAGCTATCTGTCAATAAACTATTTGACCTACACTGCAGACTGTCGGTATCCCCTGTGCTTTCTTGACGTTATAAATATTATCTTTCAAAATAGCTAAGCCCGAATATCCCTGATGTAGTCTTCACAAATATGAGCACTTCTAGCACAGCTCCTTATGTAGCATCATCACTTGTTAAATCAGACCATAATTTTATTCATCTTTTTTCTTTAAAACTTCCCCTGTAAATAGTTATATGTTTAGGAATGTATTAAAAACAAACCTTCTTTAGGTTTTTGATGACTTAAATAAATTCTGCTGTAATCCTCCTCTGAAGGATCCCATAGCTCAAGCTGCCAACTATGCCACTGACTTCTACTCCCATCTATATAGTAGCATTGATAAGGCAGTCCCTATCCACAACAAATATAATGAAAAATTCAAAAATTTAAAAACAAACCCATTTGGCAGAATACTCATGTAAATAATTTATATAACAAGAGAAAGAAACTGCTTAGTGCTTATAAGACATCTCTTTCTGCCTATCTTAAGAGAACACTTAAGTAAAGTAACAAAGACCTTAAGGGAACTTAGGGACCTCAGAGCTGAGTATGATCTTAAAATAGCCACTAAAACAAAAAATAACTACAAATCCTTATTTAACTATTGAGGGAGTTAAGAACTAACACCCATAAATGTTTGGAGCTAGTCCAAAATAATAATACACTGTCTAACCTACAGGAAACAGCTAATATCCTAGCTAATAAATTTAGTGTAAATTTTACTCCACCCACACTTATAACTATTCCTCAGGCTCCAAAGTCCCAGAACGCTTTAATTACTATGGAATAAATTCTTACAGACCTCTCAAAAGCTAAGAGCACTCCATCCATGGGCCCTGATAACATAACATGTTCCCTGATTATCAGTGTCAAAATGGCCTTTCTGAACCCCCTACATCTTTCTTTAATCTTAGCCTCTTCACTGGTAACATTCCCAATACCTGGAAAACAGCCATCGTAATGTCATTAGAGAAGGGTGGCTCAAACACAGACCCTGGTAACTACAGACCCGTTAGTTTCACTAGCCTCATATGTAAAGCTATTGAGGGCATTAACTCAGGCATCATTAATATGGAAATACAAAATCTTTTATCCTCAGATTCTTATCAATTTGACATTGTCAAAGAAAGGGCATGCCTCTTTAACATTTTAATTTTATTGAAAAAGTAACCAAATTGGTTTATAGTCATTATGCAGTGCATGCAGTATACTGTATGTATACCTGGCCAATGCGTTTGACACTATTCGCTTTGAAGCATTATTGATAGACTAGTAAATATGAATATAAATCCGTATGTTGTGTAGTGGATAGCTGACTGGTTGTCTGACAAAAACCTATGTGGTTAGAATCACAGGTGCCACTTCTGAAACCAAAAAAGTTATCAGTGTTGTACCACAGGGCTCAGTTCTGGCCCATTCTTATTTGGCATTTATTTCTCAGACCTACATTTCAGCACTCTTGTTATATGGTTAACTATGTTTGCAGACAACTGTAAATTGGGTGTTATTATTTAATCTTCAGCTGACTCACAATTAGTCTAACATTGGTTAGATAATGCTAATAATTGGTGCAAGGACAATGGTCTCAAATTACATATATATCAAAATGTAACCTGGTTCATTTGGTAAACAAAACGGTTTCACTTACTGTATAGGTGATGTGGGATTTAGGCACTCATATAGGTTCATAGTTGTGTACTAGACTAATGACCACAAGGTCCTTTTTAATCCTAGTCACATATCTCAAATCTGTGACAATTTCTGGTACTCTTGATAAGCGTAAGTAGGAGATGAAACACTTACAAACAGGGGCTTGGGAGATGAACCATTTGGAGACTTCCTGTGTTCATTAAAGACATACGTGCCAAACCAGAAATGAATTTCCTGTCCCTATCCAATTGTCCAAGTTAAACTTGAATTGGGTTAGGGAGGAGCTCTGCTTTACATGGATGGGGAGCCTGTTCAAGAGAAAGACTAGTCTCTGTGATGCATACCTATCTCTCCAACAGGTCCAGTTTATATCACAGGCAAAGTTTAAGTCTTTAAAATAAGTAATCATGGTGTTGTTTGTTTGCAGATATGCAGGAGGTCCATCAAGTTGAGGTCCAACAATGCTTTGTATGCCAGGCATAGATCTCCCGTCAACACCCAGTAGGAGACAGAATATAATGATAGGGCTTTGAGGTAGTCTGCGCAGGACATGTTACTTGTGCCCTGTATTCTTTTAGTGAGGAACCTCTGCGGATGTTCCAGTCAATGGATACGCCTAGTTAGATACATCCCAAAGGGGACATTGTACTCAATAACAGTTTTGATGAATGCAGGATACACTGTAACAATGACTTCTTTGGACCTAGATGCCATACCTTTGTTTATAAGTTGCACAACATAGAATGATTTACTTTCTGCTGTAAACATTGGATATTCAAAGTCTAGATTACTCTCTATGTGTGTTCCAAAGCCCCTGACTAGTGGGTCGACTTTTAGGGGTCTGCTGTCAATATGATAATTAAGAGGAGCAGATGAATTTCCAAAGGACACTATTATGCATTGCTTGGCATTTAGTTTTAGTCCACGACTCTGACACAAGTTGTCTGCATCAACCCTTTCTGGAGAACATTAGTGTTGATGGGGGATTATGTGAATGTTCCTAATTTGCAGTCATCTGAAAATGTAGTCAGGCAGAAGCTCTTGACAATGGCCTTGGCTTCAGAGAAATAAATGCCAAAATGGAGTGGTCCCAGGAGTGATCCAAGAGGGACTCCACTTGTGACTGGAATCTTTGTAGAGGTAGACTACCCCGTTCTAACTTCCTGTGTCCTGTCTGTGAGCCAGCTGAATATCCACTGGGTAACATAAGGGTTTATACCTAGCCTCTTGAGTTTGTCAACAATGTCTAAGTGTGGCATTGTGTCAAATGCCTTGGTCATATCAATGCAGGCAGTCTGAACCTTTCTGCCATCATTCATAGCTTTATTGACCTCTCTGAAATGAGTCCACCAGGTTGAGTAGGCATGGCCTGCCCTTGACAAAACTAAATTCCTATCTCATTATTGATAATTTCCATGACAATTCTTTCCATGGCTTTGCATATGAGACTAATGAGACTTATGAGTCTCTAGTTTCCAGGGTATGTCGATAGCCAACCATTGTGCAGAGGAGTGACTGTTACTGTTCTCCATTCAAGAGGCATGAAACCTGTTTGGAGGCTACAGTTAAATAGCAATTCTAGAGGGTCCGATAGGTCATGTTTCATGCTATTTAGGAGACATACTGGGATATTGCCTGGGACCATTGATGCAGAGTTCTTCTCCTTAGACAGAGCATTGAGGACCTGTCCTTTAGTGATAGCAGAGGAAGATATATTTAATGGCATTTCCTGATGGGAGGCTGATGGGGAGAGAGGGGTAAAGTTAGAGCTGAATTTTTCTGCCAGTAGGTTTGCTATATCTTATGGCTCAGTATAGGTGGCTTCATTAGCAATTTGCCCTGCATACAACTGCACATTGTCTTTGAGGATGTGCATGGGAGTGCATCCTGCTGTCCATGCTGATGCATGGGAGTGCAACCTGCTGTGCATGCTGATGTATGGGAGTGCATGAACTGTATGCATGGTTCATTAGAGAAAATTAATCACACAGTAAAACTTGCAATATCATCTCTTGTGCTGGCTGAATTTTATTAGGTGGATTTTGTGATAGGCTATCCTCACAGCCAGTTGTCTATTATATTCTCACATGTTAGTTAACCAGGTAGTGGATGAGTAAGATCCTGAACCTGCAATGTTAACACAGCCAATGCAGTATCATTTATTAATGTGCCTACACCCAGGAGAGGCCATCTCCATGGTTATATAAATTATCATGATGACACATCCTTCAGCTGACATCAGTCAGGATTAGGTAGCACACTGCCAACTGTCCAAGGTAATGTGATAGTCTCCTAAATTCCAGATAGTAATGGCTATCATGATTGAGACACATACAGGAAGCTGTGCCCCCTGTCAACCATGCACTGGGTATCTCCATGGCACAGTGATGAATTACTTGTTGAGGCTGGGTCCCTACACACATACACACACACACACACACACACACACACACACACACACACACACACACACACACACACACACACACACACACACACACACACACACCACTACAGCCATCAACATACCCCATGCATTTACTCATTTACTGACCTGGCCCTTCCTGATATTAACCCTCTTATAACAGTTCTGACACTTCCCTTAAACGCACTTTCTGTTTTTTATACACCTATGTACTCCCACATGCTGAGTTCCATGTAAAACACATGCATTCTTGTATGCCCTTCCCTACCTGTAAATGATGATAACCTTGCCATGTGCTTTGTACATTACTATTTGGGTTGCCTATATGTGATACATTGCAAGGCTAAGCATGGTTTGGTGTTTTTATATGCATTATTTTTACTGTATGTATCTGCTTAGGTGATATACAGTTATGTCCTTCCTTCTTCACCTCTCCTTATGAAGATAACTATGCCCTGCCCTTTGCACATTGCCACTTGGGTTGCCCATGTCTGATTCACAGTATGGCCAGTCCATGCATGTGAAGTATGGTCAAGTGTTTTTGTATGCATCAATTTTGCTAAACACTACATACCTTCTTTTAAGTGTTGTATAGTTATGGACTCCCTACTTTATCTGTGCATATGATGAAAACTGTGCCCTGCCATTGTACATTACTATCTGAGTTGCGCGTGTCTGAGGCACAGCATGGAAAGCCTATGCATGGGTAAGTATGATCTAGTTTTTCTGTATGCATCATTTTTACTCTATACATAACTCATATAATTATGTTGTAAAAGGTATGTATAATCTACTGCCTCCTTGCTAGTGTCATGGTGTACTGTACCTGATTCTGTCTGGCATGGTCTTCCCCTGCTGTTGGCTCATCCTCTAACTCCTTATCTACCTCAGCTGCCGCTGTCTTTAGTGCTGGGAATTGTGGCCCCTGTAAGAGTTCACCCTGCTACAATATTATGTAACATAGCTCACACCGTAAATATTTTTGCACATCTGGCATGTCATTCTGTAGAGCACCAGCAGATATATTCAGGTAGTTGTAACCATGACTTCAGCTGCACAAACATTCTGTGATGTGTCTGGTTTGTGATAGAGCATAGCTGTGTCCATATTTAGTTTAGTTATAAAGATTTTTAATTGGAGTAATTAGTCAGGGTTCCAATACCTATCCAGCATCATTCACAAGATGCCCCCTTAAGAAGTTACCCTTTGCAAACTGGTGATTGAGGTTGCTTGTGGGAGTCATGGATACTGCCTGACTGGGCTGTGCACATATTATTTATGATATCTTGTGCATTACAGACCATCTGACAGTTGATGGAATGATGCTCTATGTGGTTCAAGTACCTCCTTCCCAGTTCACAAAGTGGGATATTTATTTCAGTATGGGTAAATCTATGATCCCCAGTATCTCAGGAAAGTGGATTATAGCACAGAAGTCATTCAAGGTGTTTATTCTCTCCTCTTGGCTACATGAGGACCACATATGCTCCCTCAAGTGCTGAAGCATGACATTGAGGAACTGGTGGAGTATTCTCAAGGCAGGTGCCTGAGATATCTCCACTGTGTTCCCTGTGGGTCATTGAATGGCCCCTGTAGCTAATATATGTAAAGTATTCCATGTCTTCAACAGGGCTGCAGACAAGGCTGACATGTGTCCACTATTTATTGTATAGTGTCCCTGTCCATATGGAACAGGTTAATTCACTATGTTGTTGTAATGGAGGTCATGAAATGATAAGCATATATGGAAGACTGAACACCTCTATGGTCAGTGTCATGTACCAATGACTACAGTTGCTGCTATAACAATCACTTTCAGACACAAGATTATAATAGTTGCAGAAGCCCCCTAACATTATTCAGCACCTTACACTGCCTAAACATGAGCATCTTATCATGTACAAATCAAAAGCAAGAGCAGCATTGCTGAATGAATTTCAAACATTTCTAAATCATTCCACCACATTGTTGCCTTGTTATCATACGTGACACTTTATTATGCAGT
Source organism: Protopterus annectens (assembly GCF_019279795.1). Taxonomy (NCBI): domain Eukaryota; kingdom Metazoa; phylum Chordata; order Ceratodontiformes; family Protopteridae; genus Protopterus; species Protopterus annectens. The sequence goes on from NC_056728.1 coordinate 1,425,328,336, forward strand.
CAGTAGTATATAGCAAGTCCAGCCATGTTATTTCAGCAGGTCATGTCATGCTGCTTGCTTTTCTGAATCACACATGCCCTACACGTAGCTGGTCATCATGCAAATCTGCTTACCAAGATGCAACAAAGATATATGAATTAATATTAATGTCAAAGATGATATTACTTAGTCTTTCACTTCATGTTCCATTATAATGGAGTCTTTTATCTCATGTTTTTATAACTGCTGAACTATGAACAATCAATGTATCACTGTGTGTCAGTTTCTATTTATTAATTTATTTTACATTTGTTGACTGGGATAGTCCAACTGGATACATGTCCATTTTTAGCGAAGGCCCAGGGAGAAAAGCTCCAAGGTAGAACATACAGTAAAAATCACAAAATGATTACAAGTTACACACAGTTTACAGGCTCCAGTTGAGCAAGCAGGTAATATAATCATATGTTTTTAAAACAGTGTTGACAAATTGACTAGGCAATGAAACATGATTACAGACTATACAGGAGGATCTAGCTGGGTTTTGAAAAAGGACATAGCCAGTGAGTTTTAAAGTATAGCTTTTGAACTGAGTAAGAGAGGGTTCAAGTGTAAGATTAGCAGGAAGAGAGTTCCAAGTTTTGCCAACAGAGCTAGTAAATAGAGAGTCTCCAGCAAAGTTGTTGATTTTGGATGTTTGAACCAGTAGTTTACTAGAGGAGCGAAGTTACCTCAGATTCCTATAAAGGTTGATGATATTTTTAAGGGCATGCGTATTCTCAGGGTGTTTGAGAACTTTATGGGCGATTAGATGCTGGTTGTATTGAAGTAGGCTAGGCCATTCTAGCCAACCCAGAAGATTTAGGTTGTGACAGTGGTGGGTCCTATAGACAGTGCCTGTTGCAAATCTAGCAATATGGTTATAACAGCTGAAGCGTTTCCTAAGAGTGGATTTGTTGAAATTAGTGAGTAGAGGGGAGGCATAGAGAAGGGTGGAGAGTAGATGGGAATGAGCAATAGCAGTCCTAGCAAATGGAGCAAGGAAAGGTTTGATCTTATAGAGAGAGAAGTTTTTTGTTAATGGTTTTGATAGTTTGATTGACATGGATATCAAATTTGAGGGTGTTGTCTATTGTGTCACCTAAGAGTTTGGTTTGCACATCTGGGGAGATAATGGTACCATTATTAGATTTTATGGTAAAGAGTAGTGAGGAAGTGGGAGAGAAAAGAAGTGACTTTGTTTTGTTAGGGTTTAATATCAGCTGAAGGTTAGAGAGCCAGTTTTCAACTATACTGAAAATAATCTGGGTTAATGTCGTTAGATCTGTTGGGGAGGTGGCTGAACAAATCAAGGTGGAGTCATCTGCATATTGGATACAGGTAACATTTGGGATGACAGTGGGAAGGTCATTAATAAAGAGAGAAAAAAAGGGGTCCTAGTATGGAGCCCTGGGGGAAACCCAGGGTGACGGGTAGATGGGTTGATAATTTGTCCTGCTTTAGGATGGCTTGTTGTCTACCACATAGGTAAGATTAGAACCATTGAATCTCATGGCTATTTAGTGAGAATGCCTTAAGGGTGTGCAGGAGTATTTGATGGTTGACCATATTGAAGGCCTTAGACAGAACTATAAAGAGAGCTGTGGAAAGCTTGCTATTATTTCAGTTATGGTTTATGGTGTTAGAGAATGATAGGTGGGCTGAGGTGGCACTGTGGTGTGGCCTATTTGACAACAGCTTATTCTGGGTAAGATAATGCATAAGTTGTTTATGGACACACTTCTCCCTAATTTTAGCCAATGGTGACAGAATAGCTATGGGTCTAAAGTTTGACAGTTCGAAGGAGTTGCCTCCTTTATGGAGTGTTATTACATGAGATATTCTAAATGGAAGGGGTGGTGGCTTTAGATAAGGTTCTGTTGATTATGATGGAGATGGGGTATGCTATGGCATCTGATGCTTTTTGCAGATACTCTGGTGGGAGGAGATCAGCTGCTAGAGTAGCTGGGATTAATTTCTTAATTAGAGATCTGATAAGTGATGCAGAAACAGGCTGAAAGCTAAAGGAGAGTGGGGTATTGGCTAAAGGAGAGTGGGGTATTGGTTGTGGCAGAATTTGGGTTGGAGCAGCTGGGTGCCAGTTGGCTGGCTAGGGATGGGGTAGTTTCTGTGAAGAAACTAGAAGGTATTTGCAATATCCTCTGGAGATTTATGGTTAGAAGCTAACGAGGTAGGAGTAGAAGATTGTCCTGGGTAAAGAAGTTTGTTTATTCCTGCCCATAACTTTTGAGGTTTGTTGTGATGTTTTTGTTGAAGATGGTAGTAGAAGTTTTTTTTGTCTAGTATAATAGATTTTTTTGTGTGATTCCTTAGCAGTCGGTATCTGAGTTGATCTAGTGGATCTTTTGTGGCACACCATTTGTCCCCTGCCTTATTTCTAGCTATGATTTTAGGTTAGGTCTCTTTTGAGAGCCATGGGGCAGTTTTTGTTTTGGTTCTAATGGAGCAAGCAGGAACATGAGAATCAAGAATACTAAGGAAAATGGAATTAAAGTATGATACTGCAACATCCAGTGAAAGGTGCTTTAGGATTGACCAATTGCAAGCTTTAAATTCATTTTGAAAATTGGTGGGGTTGAAGTTCTTATTATTTTTGATGGTTTTAAAGGTGGTTTGTTGGGGGTTGTCCACCTTGTACTTGATAATGTATGTAAGTAAGTGGTCACTTAGGTCATCTGAAAGGGTCCCTGACTTGTACATATAGGGTTGGCTGTTGATATGTATCCAATCTTGGATACTGCCTTTGTTATTGGGTTTGCCTATCCTGGTGGGGGAGGATATGAGCAGTGTAAAACCATGTAGGTTGACATGGGTTGTCGGAGAGTCTGAGGAATAGGTGTTCCAATCAATGTTAAAATCTCCAAGCACCATAGTTTCTTGGGGGTAGGTACTACATAACCAATAGATGATGTCCTCTGGGTGTTTGCATTATTACTTGGGGGAATGTAAACGCAGACAATGTTTATGCATTTGTTATTGTTAATCTGTAGTTTGGTAATAAGAATTTCTGCATCATTAAACTGGGGTGGCTGTAGGGAGACTGTAGTAACATCTAGTGTATTTTTATAGAGTACAGCTACCCCACCACCCTTCCTAGTAGTACGAGCTAATCTAAGTATGTCGTACCCTGGTGGTATTACCTCATTGTCTTCAGTTACCGGTTTTAGCTAGGTCTCCATAAGACATAATTCATCAGGGGAGTAAACTGGTAAGAGGGCATGCAGATTATGGACCTTCTTGTTTATGCTTCTGATATTTAGTTGGCAGGTCAGGAGAGAATTAGGGGGCCTATTAGCCAGTGTTATGTAAGAAGGAATATTAGTTTGGGAACTAGAATCAGCATTTGGGGCTGATATACCTGGCTCTAATTGGGTGGTAGTGTTTTAGGAATGGTAGGGTCAGGTATGTAGGGAATTATGAAGTGGTCAGTATTGTTTGATATTAATGTAGTGATAGTTTGGGATTTTGGGTAGTGGAAACCTAGGTAGAGCTGATTTTCATAGGTGCTAAGGAGATGTGGAATGAGTAACAGAGGAAACAGCAAAAAACAGTAGCTGTATTTTGAGGGATAACATAGTGCCTGGCTGGGGCATTATGCTGGAACTGTATTTGGTGCAGGAGTAAATTGAGAAGACTAGGAAGATTAGTGGCAGGTGGGGGGGGGGGTTGATCTAGGAGGTTATGTTTGATAGGTTATAGTGGAGGTGGTGTGGTTTTAGAGTTTTAAATGTACCTTTTTTAATATAATTAATTGTATACCCTTTTTACTTACATTTTATAGTTTATATTTTCCTCATTAGAGCCAGGGTTGTCCCTGAAAAGGGTCAGCAGAGCAGCTGATTTACACATTTATCAAATACTAAAATAAATGTAGCCAGTGCTGTGGTTTAGAGGATTAAAGCCCTGACTACTGCAGGTGACCTGAAACAGCTTGGGCATCTGAGGTGTTGGCACACCGACCTCTTAACTGTCCAGAACTTTGTAGAATATCCAGATTTTTGCCTCAGATTTTTACTCTGCTCTTCATCAGATTTGTGGTTTCCAGGAAAATCATTGAGGACACGATCACTAAATAATGACAGACATTTAAGTTTCAGACTTGATGTCCTTAAGAAAATGTATGATAATGTAGAACCTGATATTCTAGTAATTTTATAAGTTTATAAGAACATTATTTAAAATCTGTCCTTATTTTGGGCCGTTGACCACACTTTATTGCTTTTTTTCAGATTTCTTGCATTTAATGCTTGACAAGTATACTGAAAGGATAGTTGTGTTCATCCTGGGGAGGGGGTGCATGCATGTCACATAAAGCAGTTAGATTTTCTTGGTGGAAAGTAGGTGGGTTGGCTTCCAATGTCAGCTTCTTGCAGAAATGAGGAGGAGATTGCTGCAGTTCACCCATTCCATGGTTAATATGTAGGGTGTTAAAAGGCGGGTGCTGAGCAGGTCAAGTAATAAAAAACACCCCTGGCAGTCATATGCTATAAACCTTGAATGCCTTAATCTACTCACACTAGCAATGACAACTTACTCACATAGGTGTAGCTAGCCCTTCTGCCACCTAGGGCCATTCTGTGTTGTGGGATCCCCCCCTTAACTTAAAGTTGAAGACCAAAATTGACTGAAAATACGTTAACAGCATTCATTTCTGAATACTGCTGATGGACTAAACCACCCCAATTGTTGAAGTGCTTCAAGAAATGCATTATTGGCATTCAGAAACTAAGTGCTTGTAACGAAGTTCATGCTCCATGACATCTTGTGTCCAGGCAGGTCTACTTCTAAATTTCGAATCTTTCAAAATGTCGACTTTTTTATGGTCAAGACTATAAGATTGAAGTTTGGAAACTTAGAACCATTTAAATGGAGAACGACGTACAGTGCAGGATGGTATGTTTACCATTTCCTCTTTGTAGTGTAATCTTGGAGTTGGTATATTTAATTAGCAGGGGATGTGGGGGGTGTAGACATAAAAAATAATTTTTTTTGTTTTACTTTTTTTATTTAAAATTTGAATTTTCAAAAAGTCGATTTTTTTGTCTTGACCATATGAAAGTTGATGTTATGAAATTTCAAAATTTAGAAGTAGACCTGTCCAGGGCAGTTGCTCCTTATGCCCCACTTTGTCTATTCCACTGCTTATTTGTTGCTATAGGGATGGTCGGGGGAGGTAGGCAGAACAGGCAATCAGGGACAGTCACCAAGGTCTGCTGATGGTTAACTGTGGGAAAGAAAAAGCAAGCATAAATGAAATGAAATAAGTATATATATATATATATATATATATATATATATATATATATATATATATATATATATATATATATATATATATATACATATATATATATACTTTACAAAGCCGAACCACAGTGGTGTGATTGGTCATATGAGCGAATCGTAACCATGAAAATGAAAACAGCGACAGTTTTAAATGTTCAAAAATCAGCAAATCTAAAAGCAGATTCACTGATTTTCGAACATTAATGTCGAAAAAAAATCTAATGAAGTGTAAAGCAGGGGGCAAGCACCCCTGTGCACCCCCCCCCACTTTAATATTCCAACTCCAGGATCGCACTACAGTGGGGAAGGAACCTTTTTGCAATCCCCACTATAGTGCAATCCGCCCCAAAATGTTGAATGTGCAATGAACAAATGTCACTGTGCATTTGCTCATTGCACATTTGATCCTTTGTCCATTCAGCATTTGCAAACTTTATAAACTGTCTTTCGGACAATTGCTGTTCGCCCGTGTGCAATATGCACACATGAAGGTAAACCTGTATAAATATATATATATATATATATATATATATATGGGTCTCCTTCCATCATTATATTTCAGAATCGAATATATACCCGGACCATATGGATCACATTGATCAATTGGTCGAATATAATAAAAAAAAAAAAAAAAACAGCAATAACTTGCCTTCACACTGCTAACAGGGGGGCAGTGCCCCCCTGCACCCCCTGTGGGGGCTTCACCCTACACCCCCACGAAACTTAAATATACCAACTCTGAGATCGTACTACAGTGCATGAGATGGAAATATTTCCATTCCACATTGTATGCAAATGCCAGTTCCGCATGGTCAACATTTTGAATGTCGATCATATGGTCTCGGTGATATGGTCTTCAACATTCTGAAATGTTGACCATGTAAAGGGGACCCATATATATATATATATATATATATATATATATATATATATATATATATATATATATATATATATATATATATATATATATATATATATATATATATATGCATGCATAAATAAATGTGCATTATTTGTGTTTCTGATTGGAGGTCCATGCAGATAAATAATTTAATTCCTTTCTGTTTAGGACACCTTCAGCTATGATTTTGTAGCTTGGATGTGCACCTATATATTCTTTTTGCTTCATTATTAATGTGGCTATATCATTATATCATTATAAGCCATGAAAAGTTAGCTGCATGCTGGAAGTGCTTATAGCATGTTTTCTTGCAAAGAGTTAAATCAAAAATAAACTTTTTTTACAATGCGTAAATAAAAGCTGAAGAGAAAAGTCTTAGCTAGACTCTAAAAAAAATCTTGCATCTAATTTGTCTGTCTAAGAGATTTATATACCTAGCTAGCCATTACAAAACTCAGACATTGCAAAGCTGTTTTTTTTTAATTCTGCATGGAATTAAGTTCACTAAGCGTATGAATAACAACTAAATTAAAGTTATTAAAAACACGAGGCATTTCTTGTTTCATTGAACTACATTCTGAAAATGTAATAAAGCAAAAGGATTTAATTACGTTTGGCATCTTGTTTGTGCCACAAATATGACCAGAATTTTGAAGATATAATAAAGAATGTAAATGGCTCATATTTCATTCCTATAGGCTGAATTAGACAGATCTACATGCTTTGGTTTTGATCATAACTCATTTCAGTTCTTTTCACACCAACAAAAGTAGACATGTGTAGTATGGAATATTTTTAATCATAGTGTGAAAAAAAGGCACTCTACCTACTCAAGTTGAATATATTTGTATGGGCTTGTCTTCTGTGATGTTAGTGCACCATAGTGTTTCACCGATGGTGCCTTTTTACTTATGTAATTCTCCTGTACTGATATAGTCAAGTTGAATCATGACAAAATCATTTCTTCAATAGACTATTTGAATTCATATTTAGGACATTACAGTTTTAAATGGCTGTCTAACTGCGAAAGAAGAAATGTAAAATTGTAATATATCACGTTGAAGATAGCAGGATGTCAAGTACATTTGTTTACCAAACACAACCATGTACTTATGTTTGCATGGATGTCACTTATACAGACCAGTTGTAGTTGTCTGGTTGACTCTAAAAGGTGGGGAAACTAAGTGTGAATTTAGATTTCTCATTGATAGTACTTGCTAATTTAAGATTGTAGTTCTTGAATTTTAAATGAATGAGATAAGACCAAAAACACATCTTTTTTTTCATAACGTAGCCCTGATTTAACTTGCAGGTCTTCTGCATGATTGCCTATAAATAACTGCAGTAGGCTTACACTGACATTTCTTAAAATGCAGGAATCTTGACAGTCAGTATCATTACATTCACATTATGCTGTATACAGACTGCTTTCTTCTGTATGTTCATTCCAAGTTTGACTGTGTTTTTTTTTTTCTGTCTGCATAAATAACAGTTATTTTTCTATTAAGTTTAGCATCAAAGAAGTCTTCAAGCTTCTGACAGGCAAAATTTCATTGCTTATGAACGTCTGAATGTGAATTATGTCACAGCTAAAATTGTTACTATTTATAGAACTTGGCTGTGAAACTGTTCTAATATGTATTAGGCTACACTTCAATGACTCATTGTGCCAAGCAGGGTATCCAAAAGAGAGCAGACTGGACAATAAAACTGAGAACTTGCACAAGAGAAGAGGAGTCAGAGTACATTTTGTTCTGCTTTTGCTAAACGTGTTGATGAGAGAACAGGTATGTTGGGAATATGAGAATTCAGGGGAAACAGGAGTAGAGACAATACATTTTGGGATGATAATATGGGAGCTGTGTTATCTGGAGGTCAAAAATGTCACATGCTGGAAGTTATGAGGAGGTCCTTAGAAAAAGTATTCAAAGGGCAAGTTTATGTGGCAGATGTGGGTAGAATGTATAGATAAAGTTAAACCAAGCTGCGGGAAGACAGTGACAGTACAGATAGAAAAGAACATCCCATACCATTGGCACCAGTATGAGAGGGACTGGACGTGGAGAATGGGAGTGAATAGCCCAGTGCTATTTCTCACATCTTGGGGTCTGTGAGGAAACCTATCTCACTGCATTGGTAACATCTGCAGAGATGGTAAAGTATCACCACAGCATTAAAAGCCAAGGATGCTCATGATGCAATTCTGCTTGGTTAAGAGGTTGCACTTGCACAGAAATATACATGCACCTTCTGAAGGCTGTTGTAGCAGGGCTTGGAGGGCTGCCAGAGGGGGTAGGAATAGGACAATCTACATGAGAGGACTGGCCCACTCCCTAACACCACACTCTTGCCTTTATTGAAGAATGAATAGACCGCAAAACAAACAGCATTATAATTACCTGTTCTAAAGACTAAAACCTTGACCGGGATATAAATAAGACATGCTGGTGAGACAGGCATTTATCCCAGAGACTACCCCATTTATGGAACAGGCTCTGTATCCATGTGAAGCAGAGTTCCTCCATAACCCAATTCAAGTGTAACTTAGACAATTGGATGGGGAATATGAAATTCATCCCTCGCTTGGTACCTATGTCTCTTATGGACACATGCAACCTGTAAATGGTTCATCTCCCAGGACCCTGGTTGTAAATGTTTCACGTCCAAAGCCCCTGTTTACACTTATCAAGGTTAAAGAAAAAAACAACAATCCGACCACTACTGGAGGGCAAACCAAATATTTTTTTATTTTATAAAAATAAAATACTATACACGGTAAGTGCTTTCACTATCAAAAATGTAGCTTCATCAGACTATTAAGAAACAAGAACTTCCTGAATTATAAAACTTAACTATCTAATAAAATGGAATAAACAACACACGCCTCAGTAAAAAAACAAAGTACAAACTTATAACACACCCTCTTAAACGTAACTAAACATCTCATAACCATTATACAAATATTCATTAACAAAACTCTAAAAAATACATACATATTACATAAACAATAAGAAAACTCTGAAATATAAAAACTATTGTCAAATATAATATTAATGAAATTAGCCATATGCTTTCAGTACAGATTTAATAGACACTTTCCCATTCAATCCTGGGTAAGTGCCAGCCCGTAATGATACCATCCACCGTAATTTAGCATATTCAGTCCTATTTGTTAAGTCTCCGCCCCTGGTAAATGTACCTTCCATAATTTAACTTATGAAGAAACATTAGCCCTTAAGACTGTGAGAAACTGATTCTTTGGAAATAAGGCCAGCAGATAACAGTGGGGCATCGTTGTCATGGACTGACAAGACTTAATTTTATGACTAGAACCATTTATCACAACATGTTTAGCCAGTGCACTGCAATCATCTGAATTCCTAATATAACTAATGTGTTCCAAAATCTTGTCTTTTAAACTACAATTGATCTTAGCTATATAATACGCTTTGCATGAAACACACTGAGCATAGTAAATGACATGCTTTGTTTTACCATCTGCATAGATGTTGAACTCAATTCTATGCTGAGTAACTGGGTATAAAATAAAACTAGCAGAACAGATAAAGGCACATGCTGAACAACTTTTCCAGGGAAAAGTGCCAAAGCGATCTGAACTAACTACATTAATGTCTCTGTTCCCAAACTATTTGCAGCATAACTGTAGTTATAAAGACTACTGTCAAAGATGGACTTAGTGACAAGACCAGGCTGGGCAAGGGGAAGCTATGGCTATGTGTTTGGGACAGAGCAGAGGAGACAATGGGCAAGAATTAGAGGAAGGTGATTGTCACTAAAACAAGAGTCAGGAATGGCGTTTTCCGAACTAAAGACAAGACTTTGAGGAAAAGAGTAAACAGAATTAATGGAAGAGAATTTGATGTGACAATAAGAAATAGTTACGGACTAAGAAAACAGGGCTTTGGGAGTGAATTTAAAAAGCTGGAAAAAACAGAGGAAAGATTATAGACCCAATGTGGCTACACAGGGATATAAAGCCAGCAATTAAAGTGAAAGAGTGGACATTGAAGGTGAAAGTGACACAAATGTATGGAACAGTGAGTTAGAAGAGACCCAGTATAAAAATGTAAGTAGAATGAGTGCACAGAAGGGATATGACAAATGAGATCAAAACAGAGGGACATTTTTTTAAGTACATTACACAAATGATAAAGGAAGGGACAGACCTAGCCAGGATATGTGCTGATGGCTGGTAGTTTAAGAAAATAAGGAATAAATAGAGACAGTGAATTAATGCTTTAGTTTCATGAATTAACATAGGAGCATGATGTCATGATAGCAGGGAAAAAGAGCATCAGTGTGAGAAAAGCAGTAAATTGCCACCAGGCCAGCAAGGGAAGAGGTAAAAAGGGAAACAATTTTAATAAGGAAAGATAAGATATAGCAATGAGATAGGCTACCTCTCAGGACCCTCGGAAATCTGGCTAATGCACTTCCAGATTACCTGATAGAGATGTCCAGCAAATTCCTTCTGAAAACAGAAGGGTCTGTGGTCCTAAAGGTGACAGCATTGGTATTTATGAACAAACGTGACAGGAAAATAAATCTTGGAATATACATGCTGTTAGCCTAACAGTGGAGCCAGGAATGTCAGAGAAAATCATCTGCAAAAGGATGGCTGTGTTCCCAGACAATAACAATCTCCCAAACAACAAAAAGAAATGAATGACTACAAGAAGCAGTCAGTCAAACAGGTTCCAGTTTTCCAGTTTTATAAGTAGATTACCAGATTATGGAACTCTCCACCCCACACCCTCCAAAACACACCAGAATCTACCAATTTCCAACAACTACTATTTGAACATCTATCCAAGAACTGGCATTGCTCCTGCACCAAACCTGACTGAGAAGATATATATAAATTTCTCATCACACTGCCCACTCCTTACCTCATTTTCGCCCTCTCATTAGTGTTTTACTACTTAAAAAAAAATATATATATATATATATAAAGGAAATCTCATTTGTTCATAACTATTATTTAATATGTACACAGTACTAATTTTATTTTTCCTCATAATGATCTTCATTGAAATGCTTGTGTGTTTTTCTTTTTGAACCTATATCTACTAGAAAAAACTATTAAATATTTTGAATAGACTAACTAGATGATGTGTATTCTGCATCTTACTATATGTATACTATCGTACAATCTAATTATTGTATTTTGCTTTTATTTCTGGTGAGCTTTTCTCCCCATGCCTCTGCTGAAAATGGGCTTCTGGCCTAGTCAGACTTTGCTGGTAAACAAATGTAAATAAATAATATAAATTACATGATAAATATCCAAAGGACTACTAGGAATCACTGTGTAAATGGACTTCAGTCTAACACTGGTGGCTGCTGGGAATACTGAAGGAATTAGAAGTAAAGCTAAATCTATGGAACTGGACTGTCACTTGGTTGAGGAGCAGGAAAGAGATATTTACGGTGAGAAGTACTTAGTACTGAATACTGAAACTGACAAGTAGAGTTGATGCTGTCCTTGGTCTAGAGCACTTTTAATGTATTTGATTTATACATACATGAGTAAGGAAGCAGATAGCAGATGCAAGCTCTGCAGACAACCCAAAAGTTACAGCATTAGAGGAAAGAGAATGAGTTTGACGAGGTATACACAGAGCCTGCTAGGGCAAACATACAATTGTCAGTGCAGGTTCATTATATACAAAGTGCTACATTGGTGTAACAGCGATGACAGTGTGCGATATCAGGTAGGGAATGAGGAAGTGACACTACAGAGAGGGAAAAGGGCAAAGGGCAAAGGCATTTCTATCACACCTAGACCAATCCAAAGACATCAGGATGACAAGGTGTTGGCAGTAATGAATCTAATGCTAGTGTGTAGCTTCAAAGAGTGACAGGCTCCAGAAACAAAGAAATACTGTTCCTTTTCATCTCAGATGGGCTCGAGTCAGGTTACTACTTAAGTAGTGTGTGGTTTTGAAGGCTACACAGGAACAGAGACATCCGATTGTTGGAAGAAGTCCAGAAGAATGTTATCTGAAGGTTGAATGTAGTGGAGGAGAAGGGTGTGATGAAATATTACAGAACCTGTGCTGCTTTCATTTGATATGGATTTGATATGGGCACCGGATATATCATGAAGGTGTGAAAGTGTTCATCCTAAGCAGGAACAGTAAAAGCAGAGCATACTCTGAGAGCAGATTATAGGGCCTATGTGCCCCCAGAAACTGTGAAAGTATTTCTTTATTAGAGGGCTGTGGGCATACAGAATGTACTACCAGAATAGGAACATTACAGAGAATCCAAGTGCCATTCAAAAGGACAAGAAGTAGGTGGGGATAGGAGTATAAGAACAGAAAGGCACAAAGCTAAATTTGTTTGAAAAGCAGGAAAAATGGCAGTTGTCCTCTTCTGCTCTCAAACAAATTAATCATATTTAGATATGAATGGAAGCATTTTCTTTCTTTCCATTTATTGTCCTCTCTGCTACACAGAAATAGAACGCTTAAATATGTTTTTTTGTCTTTTTCTTCTTCTTTATGGATTGGAGAATCGTTACTAAAAATAATTTAGCATTTCATCAGATACAAAAACAAAGTCCATCTCTAGACATTTTAATAACTGCAGATGTTTACAGAATATGTCTGATCATTGCTTTGTGGCTAATTGATTCAGTTGGTATGCCCTAGGATCCGTGGCAATCTACCATCAAATATGTAAATCATGTTTACTTTGAGCATATCAGAAAGCAGAAATTCATAAGTACTGTATACACTGATACACTGCTGGGAGCTCTTCATAATTCCTACCATCTGAAGCAGGCAGTGTGTATCTCTTTCCTTTGCACTGTATATGAGGTAGAATTTTACACTGGCACATTTTCAGCACCCTAATTGTACATCATGAATGATATGGTAAAGTACAAAAATATTTTATTCAAAAGAAATGAAAAGAAAAATGAAGGAGGTTGAGGGAGGAAAATGGACTTAGTGGATGGGAAATTAAATCTGATGTTAGTTGGGGGATGGGACTGACCTTGGGGAAGGGAAATAAAATCATTTTCATTGTTCCATTTCTTTTGAGTCTGTAATGTTATCAGTTTAGTCCTGCCTCAGTTTATCAAACATTTATGGATCCATTCATTTATGTGCCTATAAAACCCATCAACTATGACCCTAGGGCCCATTGGCAGTGGTTGATAAAAGCACTCTAGTATTCATACAGAATTCTTTAGTGAGACTATGACAGATTTTCAGAATGTCACCAGGGCTGTCAAACTGATTTAGCACCATGATTAGGGTTGCTTGTTTTAAGCGTACGAGCTCTTCATGACCTGTCAGCTCAGTAGTTAAGTATCCTTGTCAGTATTATTCTATAAGGTTAATGCTGAGGTGATCTTATAAATCTTCCACTGATGACTTTTTATGTTTAACAACTCCGAATGCTTTTAAATATTTGTTCCCTTAAGAGGTGGTTACCCTGTTGCTATGTTGAGGCAGGTAGAACAGAAGTTTGTGAGTGAGAGAGTTGTTATGCTGGGGGAAACATTATTTTCTAGATTATGTTGACAAGGGTTCACAATATAATGTAGAAATAGCCACTGATTATAGCATGCTTAATTTCATAGATATTGCCATCTTTAGTTTATTTACTTAAAATTTATATTCCACTTATAATGTATTTCAGAATGTTTATGATCATTATTATTATCTCATCGTTTCAGCTTTTCTGTGTCATTTGCATAGGCTGTGTCTAAAAAATGTCTTTGGCCTACTATACTTACCTGGTAAACAAATGTATAAATGAATAAATAGATAAATAAATGACATTACTTTGAAACACTGACACCCATATACCCAAATGGATTTTTCCCAAGATAAAAGTCACGAAAACTGAAATACCTGAACAGCAAAGTTTCCCAGTATTAAGTAAACACTTGCCCAGATTACCCTTTTCTCCACTGTCGTGCAATCCCAGAGTTGGTATATATGGTGTATATTGTTATGGTGGTGCGGGGGATGAAGATCCCCCACATGGGTGGGTTTTACTTATGTTGGTTCGTGTCAGTCTGGGCAGGTATTTACTTACCCTGGGATTACTTTACCATTCAGGTATGTCAGTTTTAGCGATTTTCATTTTGGTAAAATGTTGTTCAGTTTTCTAGGACTAGATATTTCAAAGTAGATCCAACTAAATATATAAACACATAAATAATTAATCAAATAAATAAGCAAATCCAAACAGTCATCGAAAGTTAATATTGAGAGGCCACTTATGCCTAATTAACAAAGATAAAAATTACTGCCAGGTATGCTAAGTCCTTGTCAGAAATATATTCCCCGGGATTCAAGAAGCTTGCGCCAGGCGCAGGCATAGCGTCGGCGATCTAACGCCAAAAAATATGGCCACCGAGCAATTCAGGTACGAGCTGTTTCCACGTGCACTACCAGCATACGCCAAAGCTGCACAGCTCCCGGTGCATGTATGCTAATTACCCCATGTGCAGCAGTGTAGCATGCAAATGAAGGTATATAGTGATTCATGAAGTGGTGTAGGCATAGCGTAAGCATGCAGAAATGTAAACCAAAAAAATAGTTTACAGTTTTTCAAACATAAAATCAGAGCCATGACAGCAGACCAGACTTACATATTATAATGTTAATATATGCCAATGGCTAAACATATAGCCAATGGCATAAAAAAAAAATGCACAACACATAAAAAATAACATTTAATGTCATGGCCACACTAATGCAATTTAAAATTGCAGTGCATCGGTGTGCAAGTGGGATCACAATGAAAATATATTTATATGTAATAAAACTCTAATGTAACACATTTCATGAATTCCCCATAATAGTCAATGGCATGCATGCTACACCACAACTATGGCGGAAGGGTTGCTAAGGGTCTGTGATAGTGTTCTGTGTGGTAACTAGGAATTAGTAGTCAATGCCATGCAAATGAGTCAAGTAATACTGAATCGCCAAATCCCCGACGTAAGGATGTACCTCACAGTGTAGCGGTACAACACCGAGGTGTGGCCTGGAGATAAACATGACATCAAGAGAGGGGTGCGCCACCTTAGCTGTAAGCACATTGGAGCATTGCTAATCTGGGTTGCCTGTTGGCTAAGCAAAGCCGTAAGATAGGGATGTGGAAGTAGCCATAGCTTTGCTTAGCTGAGAGCACACAAGGTAACCGAAAGTGCATGTGAATGTGGAGGAAAACGCGTTCAAAACCCGGTAAATGGCTGTGGGCGGCATGCACCACAGCTGAAACAGGAAGGATATGGGAAAACAATAAGGAAATGCTGCAGCATGGTAATTGGAGTACAAATGAGTAATTAACACCTAGGAACTCACAGTGGGCCATTGACAACAGCTAACAAGGCTGCTAGCAGCTACCTGCAGAATAGGAAAGGGGAGGTGCCGTAGTACAAAGAAAAGAGAACTGTCACAGCAGAACAAAGCAAACTTGCAGTAGATCAGCTACATAACACATTTCACTACACAATCCTGGGTTGAGAAAGTACAAAACAAGAAAGCAGGCAGCTGGATGCATGCCTGACAATGGGAGGGGAATCGGGTTGAAAAGTGAAGTAATGGGCAATAGATGAATCATGGCAGCCAAGTGTAAGTCAACACCAAAGGCCCCACAATAGCAGTACCTGCTGTAAAACCCATAATTAAGATACCCTGCAGCTGGAATTGCACATACACACCCAATTAGACCAGCAGCATCCATTCCACAATAGTATAAAGTGTGAAAGCCCCATCATTTAATTGTGTATTCCCAGACACTCTGCACCATTGGTGTATACAGACGGGGAACTTTTAATATGTACATGTTAGGGGCTGCCATAGCGTTGATTCACCAGCATGTGTTGGAGACTGACGGTGGTGTGGAGGATGATGCTGACAACCATCTCAGGCACCAGAATAGGAGAAGAGTGTTCAGACCAGGGTAACCTGCCAGGGGATACATGCTCTGGAGATAGTAGAGTGTTACAGGGTGGACAGGGACACCATACAGCAACTTGGCAAGCTGTGCCAGCCACGCCTCAGAGCCAGAAATAACAGAATACTAGCCACAGGTACCTTTCAAAGGCTAACTGGGGATATCATGGGGATCTCACAGGCATCAGCATCCAGGGTACTCCACCAATTCCTGTATGCCATGTTACCACATGCCAATGAGCACATATACTTCCTCCGAATGCAGGAGGAGTTGGCCAGTAATATGCATCTCTTCCACCATGTGGCAGACTACCCGGAGGTACTGGGTGTAATAGACTGCACGCACATACACATCAAGACACCACCCAGTGAGCAGGGTAGGCGCTACATAAACCGCAAGGGATACCCCTCCATCAACTGCCAGGTCGTGTGCAATGCCCAGGGCATTATCATAGATGTGTCTGCTTGCAGCCCTGGAAGCTATCATGACTCCCACATCTGGCATGCCTCACAGCTGTATCAGGTATTTGCCAGGGGGCATCCCATATGGCCACCTGGTGGGGGATACTGGCTATGCACTGGAACCATGGATGATGACTCCCATCAGAAATGCACACACAGATATGCAAGAATGCCATAATGAGGCACATGCAGAAACCAGAATCATCATAGAGCATGTGTTTGGGATGCTGAAATCACGGTTCCGTTGCTTGGACATATCTGGTGGAGCCTTGCAGTACTCTTCAGGCACATGTGCCCACATCTTCATAGTATGTGCCATGCTACACAATATGATCTTGTGGAAACAGCTGCAGCAGGGACAGAATTGTGAAGGCCCTCACAGCCCACCACCATTGCCAAGGGCCCCACAGGCACAGCGGTACTCAGACCACGAACACCCTGTGCCAGCCCCAGTAGGCAGACAGAGGCATGCCCAGTATGCCCATGCCTTGGCAAAGAGGGAATGTATAGCACACACACTGACAGTGTAGGCACCTATGGACTGATACCCTTCTCCACCTGCACACACAGCAAACAGGGATGGCACACACACACGACCACCTGTAAATTGTCATGTATAGGTGGTCTACTGTGTGCACCCTACATAGGCAGCCATCAACTAGTGTACACACAACTGCCATTGGCACAAGGTAAGTCAATACCTGAACAGTAAATTAAGCTATCGGCATGTGTCAATACTGTATGTATAGGTTCACAGGTACATAGGTAGGTACATGCCTAACTGCCTGAAGTCATTCATAAGCATAGCCAAAATGTGTCTGCTGTCACCACCCCATTGATTAACTAACTGTCCCTCTGTGGATCAGAGACAATTGCAGGATCCCTGGGGTGTATCCACTGTTACCCACCCACTCTGCAAGATTCCCTGGAGTGTTAGTGAGGGGTTCCGTATAATGTAATCAGGGATGTAGTTCCAAATCATGGGGAGTACCTGTGATAGGAGTCTGTAACTCCAGCATCTTCCAGTTATGGTTGTGGCAAGATGTAGCTCATTACAGTGTGTGGCTCACTGTGACATGGATGCCCATAGGTGGAGCATATCCATTAAGCCTGACTTGGACATGGCTTTGTTGGCCAGCAAATATCATCTCTGAGTAAACGAGATGCCACTGAGTAATGCAAGAGTTTATACAGTCTGGCAGCATAGGACACATGTCTGAGGTATGTTAGTGGCCCTTCCAGCTGTCAGATGTGTCTTCTTAGGTACATACAAAATGGGTTATCATACTCGATGATGGGATTGATGACTGATGAGTAAAGGGGCACAATAACCTAAGTCTGTTTAGATGTGAACCCTTAAGTAATTAGATGGCCTACATAGATGGATGTCCTAACTACTTCGCACACATGACTGTCAAAGGAGATATCACTATGTAATGTAGTCCACACATACCTATTACTTCATCTGAATTATAATGTCTGCCACTCATGTGTTAATATGTGTGTGCGTAGTTTCCCAAAATGGAATGACCATGCAGTATGTGGCCTTTAGCTGGAGGCCATCACTCTGATACCCTGTGTTGGTCTATGTGAGGCCCCTTGAAGGATGTCTGTGACAGCTGGAATGTCAGTTATGGCTCCCAGTCTGCAGTAATCACCAAACATGGCCTGCTGTAGTCCACCTGTGTTAGCCCGTACCTCTGAGAAGTATATGGCAAACAGTAGGGGTCCCATGACTGAGTCCTGTGGAACACCAGTTGTGACTGGTCAAGAGTTGGACCTGGAGGCTGCTAGGCTTACCATGTGGGTTGTGTGTGTAAGCCTTTTGGTAAACCAACCTGTGATATATGGGTGTATGTACTGGCTGGTGAGTGCAGAAATAATACCTGAGTGGGGAATGGTGTCAAAACCCTTGGCGAGGTCCAGGTAGTATGTGTGAACTACCACACCCCACATCTAAAGTCTAGGTGACTGTAAGATGTCAAACTGGTTCAATAGGCATGATCTGCACTCAATCAAGCTGATTGGGTTGGGTCAAGTGTCTGGAGGTTACCATTGTCTATGTTAATGAGTGCCATAAGGATGCGCTCCATAGCCATGCAGATCAGGCTACTCAGGCTTATGGGGTGGTAGTTACCATGGTCAGTTGTGTCACCACCTTGGTGGAGTGGAATAGCTTTTGCCATGTGCCAGTGAATGGCCATGTAGCCTGTGTAGAGGCTGATGTTGAATTGCTATATTAGGCAGGGGTCACTTTGTCTTGTAGTGTCTGCAGGATGCAGTCTGGGACACCATCTGCCTCCATTGACACTGTCATGCCATTTGAAAGGGCCATTACCACCTGTATGTCTCAGATGTCTGGGATACTGTATGTTTTGAGTATTGTTGTGGGCCCAGTAGGGGGTGAAGCCTGCTCTGAATGCATCATCAAGTGTGTTGGTGATATGAGTAGGGTCAGTATATTCAGTGCAATATTGCACCAGCACAGTGGAAATCTGTGTGTTACTGCTTACATCATTGACATAGCCAAAAAAGTCTTTGTGGTCATATTCTGAATCCATGCCTATTTACCTGTGGATGTCAGCCTTGGATGGTTACATGAGTAACATAAGTATCTTGCTAATACTGGTCATGGACGTCTGCATGTCTTGGGATTTGTTGTTGTTCTGGACTACTGTCCTACTTCTGTTGTATAGCCTGTATAATGCAGGGATTCAGCAGACTGGTGTTCTTGCGTAGGAGTAACGAGTCCTGGTTTACCATTGATGGCACGACCCATACATCTTTGTAGGTGCTTATAGAGTGCATTCATAATTCTGTCTGTATCTTGAGCAGTGTCATCTCTGAGCGTGGTGGCTGTGAACCCCTCCCACCTCTGTCATTAGTACTGTGAATTTAACTGTAGGAAAGTGTGCACTGTGTGTTCCTTGGGTGGGGGAAATGGTTGGGAGTGGAAATCAGCAGTGAATAATTAATGGTCAGATCTAAACAGTGACCGGTTTGCCTCTGCTGTAGTGCACCTGTTGCTCATGTCAGTGATTACCACTTCTCGTATGTTTTCACCTCTCGTTAGTCCATCTACCAACTGGTATAGGCCATATGAGGTGATAAATCCCAGGAAGTGCTGGGACTGGAAGTCCATACTCGAGTAGGATATCCAGTTAAGTGTAGGGTAGCCGACATTTACCAATAACAGGGTGTCTGGTAGGACTGTCATGTTTACCACTGTCTCCAGATAGTTGCAGTGGTACTCCTGGGTCATGGAGGGTTAATTGTAGCAGCTCACAGTTTGCATTGCAGTCATGGCTGATGTTAGCTGCACATGGATGATCACAGAGGTATCCCCGATGAATATGGATACACCCCCTCCATGTCTGTGCCAGTCCATGTTCAGTGGCTGAAATGTGTGTTATGGGTTGTAGTCTGGTAGTGCCAGTGTACTCACAGGAGCCTTATACAGGTCCCAGTCACAGAACAGATGTAGATGTTGTCCATACCGAGGGGTGTTGTGAGTGTGTGCATGTTGTGAGTGCTACCCCTGGTGTTGAGTAGCCTGACCCTCATTGATTCCTCTATTCTGCAGTTCATGGAGGTGGGATTCACCTCTGAGACTTGCCTAAAAATGGCACCATGGGGGTGCCAATAGCCTTGCTCAGCATTCCAAAGCCTTAGGCTGACACATGCAAGTTGGTATGGCATTGTTTCAGGCATGTATCCCATCTGTGCTTGTGTTCCATCTTTCCTGTAGGTAACCTACTGGTAAGCAATACAAAGCCTGAAACCTATACATGTCCACTAGCTTCCAAGATAGGCTTTTGGAGTGATTATGTATCAGTAGTCTGTATGCTATTGCTGTACTTAACTGCTGTCTGATTACATGGTGAATTTACACTGTATATTGTGATCAGAAAACTCTGTATAATCACATATGATGTTGGAGATGGCCTGCACTGTAGAGGTTCACAGATAGGTAGTAGGCTATCTGCCAAAGGGCATTTAGAAGCATAGCTACAGTGTGGTGGCTTTACCTGCACCATTGATGAAGTAACTGAGCCTCTGTCGAGCATAACCAATGAAGTGATTCCAGGCTGAGTTACTGGAAGCTGTTGAAGATTGGGGTGCTGTAGGGTGATAGGGTCACATAGTGATCTCAAAAGGGCATGTTAACATAGCAACCCAACAGCATTCAATTTCCCCAACAGGTCTTGCAGCTATAAAACTGGAGTGGCTCCCCCACACCCTGGCTGTATGTGTCTGGGACACATGATCCCAGGGGTGTATATACTGTTGGCCAGTCACACATCAAGGTTTCCCCTGAAGTGTGTCAGTGAGTGGCTATGCTAAATGTAGTTAGGATGTTAATGTATAGTCTCTCAGTTCATGTGTTGTTGGTATTTCGAGAAGCTCACTGGGTGTGGGTGGCTCCGCCTGTTGTGTAGCCAAGTTTACACACAGGATTCATAGACATAGGAAATAGGCTGAAGGAATGTTAATGTCAATAGTGTAATGGCTACAGCATTTGCATAATATCTGTGCATTCGTGGTTCAAATCCCAATAAAGTCAGAGATGTTTTACATGTTACATAGTATACCTTAACCACAGCTTGCATATATAGGTAGTATTCCACAGAATAATAAACATTTGGAACACACAACTGCTGAAATGTATGTTAATCATGCTTGCACTACCAGTGCCTGCTCTGAGAGGTAAAATGACCACTGCCAGGATTAGAACATGCAACCATGTACTCAATCTTCACACCAACCTACCACTAAACTACCTGAGATGTACTGATGGCAGCTGTGTATTCTGACTGGTTAAAACACAAAAGGGAGGAATGTGTGGAATTAGGACAAACCACCATGTACCCAATGAAAGGTGTGTGTGTATATACATATATATATATATATATATATAGATATATATATATATATATATATATATATATATATATATACATATATATATATATATATATATATATATGCACACACACACACACACACACACACACACACACACACATATATATATATATATATATATATATATATATATATATAAATCAACATATATAAAGAGATAGAGAGAGAGAGAGAGATATCGATATATGGGGATATACATATATATCGGCTTGGCTTGGGAGTGCCTTCTGTGTGGAGTTTACATGTCCTCCCTGCAGTTGGGTAGTGTTCGAAAGACATGCGTGCGTAAATGGGCGTGCCTTCGTTGAAGGTTGGGCGTTGAGCTGGCACCTCGGCATTTCGTAAAAAATCTGCTGCCAATCATTAGCAGGCCTGAGTTCCACTGTGGCGACCCCTTACCGGGAAAAAGCCGAAAGACAAATAACAACATATATATTTAGATATATAGATAGGTTAACAACATCCACATAACCATGGAGGTACATATAAATGGGATACCTACCAAATACCGAATGCTTGACATACCGATGAGCATAATCACGAGGCTTAAAGATTGAAAGACCACAGAACCAAAACACCAGAAGCGCGAGGTTTGAAATCCCAATGTTAAGGGACATTTAGTTAGTGCTTCTGGTGTTGCAGTTCAGGTAGGTTACTGTGTGTAAGTGTGTTTCTGAGGGCTGTAGAGTGTGTAGGTGTGTGTTCTGAGTGTGGTGTGTGTTCCTGTGGGATTGTAATGTGTGGGTGTGGGTTTGCTTTGTGTGTCTGTTTGTGCGATCTCGGAGGTAGACTATTAAACTAGGGGGTGTGGGGGGAGCAGCCACCCATATGGGGGGTGTAGGGGGCTTGCCCACCTGCTCATACATAGTGTAGGATGGTTTGTTTGGATGTGGTCAGTAGCAGTGTGTCTGTGTGTGTTCCATGTTTGTGTTACTTTCGTGAGTTTGACTGTCGCTGTTGGTAATGTGGGGTATGGGACTCTGGTCCTGGTACTGTGGGCGTCGGAATTGTGTGCGTTCGGGATTCCATAGGTATCCCGTATACAACAACATGAACCATAGCAATCACACATTCCGCCCCGACCAAACTTTATGAATAAAGGATATGGAGAGTATATGCCTATGCACTATTACAAATAAGTGCTATGGACATGAGCCAAAGATAGGGTTACCACCTATCCCACTTTGTGAGGGACAGTCCCTCTTTGGGCAGTTGTGTTCTGAACAACAATATTAAACGTGGCAAATGTCCTGAGATTGTAGGACATAATTATGTCCCATATGTAATGTAATAGTTGCATACAATAGTTATTTCTGTATCTAAAATACCTACATGTTACAAGAAACAGGATACGTAATTAAACTGGTACAAGAATAAGCTTATATTTAGGCAAAAAAGGAAAGTTCTATCCTTTGTACTGACCGTGGGTTTGTGTCGGCCTGTAAAATCTGATGTGTGTCCTGAAAATGTCTCACTATGGCCATATGAAAAGGTGGCAACCCTAGCCAAAGAGGGTCAGTCACCAACACAACTCCAATGACTGCAAATACCTATGAC
Organism: Protopterus annectens; assembly: GCF_019279795.1. Lineage (NCBI taxonomy): Eukaryota > Metazoa > Chordata > Ceratodontiformes > Protopteridae > Protopterus > Protopterus annectens. Next base: position 1,425,351,457 of record NC_056728.1, read on the forward strand.
AGAAATACACAGACAGCTTTCATGTAGCAACACTTTATTACATTCCGATGTAGTGCTGAAAGGATTCAAGGACTAACATCACCCCTACGTCCCTACGTCACCCAATGGGTTGCTAACTGGCTTGCTGATAGAACACACACTGTAAAAGTAGCCAACTCCAAATCCAGCTCCAGACAAGTGACAAGTGGAGTACCTCAGGGTTCAGTCCTGGGACCACTCTTGTTTGGCATCTACTTCTCTGAAGTACAGGCCAACACTAAGGGACTCTGGATAACAAAGTTTGCAGATGACTGCAAACTGGGAGCCATTATTGAATCCCCAAATGATGTGGATACTCTACAAAAAGGCCTTACAGAAACAGATACTTGGTGCCAGAGCCATGGGCTCAAGTGCAATGCCAAGAAATGTATAGTTATCCCCTTTGGGAAATAAACACCTATCCATGAATTACCCATATAGGTGGCAGTACACTAAACACCGAAAGTTTGATAAGAGACTTAGGGACACAGGTGGACAGTGGTCTCACCTTCGATAATCACATCACCACAACAGTTAGGAAATCCTTCTATGTGGCACACCTCATCACTAAGGGCTTTTCATCCAGAAAAAAGGAGGTCATCGTCCCACTGTACTCATCCCTCATTAGACCCATTATAGAATACAATGCCCCATTTGGTATGTACCTCTCAAGACATCTGCAACAACTGGAAAGGCCACAGAAATACCTCACTAAAAGAATCACAGGCCTAAAGCGGACGCCCTACGCTGACCGCCTTAAAAAACTCCAGCTATACTCTGTTGCATATCGTCTACTCAGAGGCAATCTTTGCTTAACATACAAGGCCATGTCAAACCCAGAGCTGTTGGACATGCTACAATTAAAGAAATCCCAATCCCTCAGAGCCACATGCTCCAGGGATCTAAACCTTGTCATCACAATAAACAAAACATGCTGGAGGGATAGGTTCCTGTCCCAGAGACTCCCCAGACTCTGGAATAGATTGCCCATACATGTCAAGCAGAGTGCCTCTTTGGTCCTGTTCAAAAGGAACCTTGATGATTGGATGGGAGAAAGGAAATTCACCCTGGGGATCACGTCAGTCGCCCTGCTAGACAGGGGTCCAGGGAAGTAAATAGTGTGGGAAGAAATAGCCAGGGAATTGTTATGGCTAGGCTTGTATAGGCCCTATGGCTGATAGCCTAGTACCAACCTATGAACCTATGAACCTGCATGCTATACGGGAACCAATTAACAGTGCCTTAATGAATCAGCCTGCAATTACCATAGTATTAGTCCCTAAAGGACAGGTATTCAAATAGGGAAGGAACCCTCACGCACATATCGATTATGTATAAAAGCAGTTTCTACACACCTGCATCTGCTATGTACACCCACCAACATCTCCCCCACACCCACACCAATTACAATCCAAACTGTAATAATATCACAAATCATTCACTCACTGTGCAACATCTGCAGAAGCCTTAACATACCTTGTAAGAGACACACTAACATGGCCCTATGTGAAATAGTTGCTGTTATACAATGGAACAGCTGCTGATGTTACAGGGTTTGTTTACACTAATCCCATTTCAGAGGGTTGTGTGTACACCAGGAAGTGTTACCAATTACTGATTAACAGCACAGCATGATACACATGTACACCAAACCAAAGATGTCTGGTGAGCACACTGTAAACCACCTAACATTTCATGCATAGCCATACAGCCTTGAGCTTCCCAAACATCCTTGCCAGACTGAAACATCTGCAGTAGTAACAGATGCAAGCAAACTCTGCATAAGTAGCAATGTTCTGAAAAATAACAGCAGTACTCACATGTAGAACAACATCTTCTAGCCATTACACACAATCCACAGGAGTCATGAAGCTAATATATCTCTGTCTGTCTCCGTATAGCTGTTGAAATACATCACAAACAACACATCCAGGCTGTCTTCCTCGAAAGTAAGGCATAGGGACAATGCCCAAGTGGAGTATTCAATTATACACCACTGTTGCCATTGTATTGGCTAATGGAGTAGCTGCACAGCTGATGTGCATCTAATTAACTACTTTGGAACACCAATTGGTGGTCAGGATAGCACATGTTACCAATATTTAACTATAAAAGGATGGCTTATCACACATTCAAACCATCTGTATATACCAGCAGAACATTACAAAGAAGATTGAAACACAAACTGAAAAGGATTGAAATAACAGTCAACGACACCTCGGGTTACTAATAAGGTATGTAGAACACTCAGTATGTCTGTGTATGTAGTACCTGTTCTGTAATATTTAAAGTGCACGCGATGCATATAGTGGAAACAGTTATCTTATAGTGATGTATTGTTGAGCATAGTAATGCTTGTAGTATTTATGTGTGTACTGCTATAGGTCATAAGGCAAACACTGCATACACCACAAGGGATGCTATATAAGTGCTTTGAACCCAACAATTCCTCACCAGCCGCTGTCAGTGGCAGGGTTGGTCCAACAAGTATGTGCTATAACAGGGGATAGTATATGTTGATACATTGTAACAGTAGGCATATGTATGGGTGTGTTACTGAGAATAACATGTCGATAGTTGGCCTACTGTGCAATTATGATTTGCATTGTGGGATATTGTGCCAATAACTATGTAATATACAGTACTGTAGGCAGATATGTATTACATCTTACATAGCATTACTGTTATGTCAGGCAAACATTAGTTATGTCTATTGGCATTTACAATATACAACAACAGGATGCATATGACTTGTAGTCACCCGACAGTTTATCAGCATGATAGCAAAGTAAAATGGAAGAGCTAGTTAACTATCCATGCACACAAGACATGTAATAAGTTCAAAGGTAGGTACAAGGCTGTCTGCCCAAGGGTATTTATAAGCCTAGCTAGAGTGTGTTGGCTTCCGCCACCCCCTTAGGTTAGTTCCCTGTGCCTCTGAATAGCAGAGCCATTAGTTCCCTGTGCCTCTGTCCAGCAGAGCCACTGCAGTGATCCCTGCGGTACATGTCTGTCTCCCTTCCACCTGTCAAGGTTTCGCTTGAAGAGTGTTAGTGAGGGGCCCTGCCTGATGTACATTAAAATCATGTTCCAAAGAAGGGGGAGCCTCCGTGTCAGGAATCTATCCCTCCAGCACATCCTAGTTATCGTTGTGGTTAGGTGTATATCCATAGAGCATGTGGTTCTCAGGGGATTTGTTTAGGTGGAGCATATCCAGCAATACAGGGTTGGACATGGGCCTTGCATGTCAAGCAGAGATCACCTGTGAATATGCGGTATGCAACCGTGTACAGCTAGAGTTTCTTTAGTTGGGCTGCATAGGTCACCTGTTTGAGTTCAGTAATCCTCTTGGTGTGGTACTTTTGTGGACTTCCAAGCTGTTGCAGTTGTCTTGTAAGGTACATCCCAAATTGGTTGCTGTATCCTTTAATGGGTCTAATAAGTCATGAGTAGAGAGGCACAATGGCCTCCTTTGTTCTGGATGCAAACCCATTAGAGATTAGGGGGAACCACGTAGCATTACAGTTATCCAAGGGGAGATTGCTATCTACTTGGGTTCCCAGATTCCTTATTACCTTTTCTGTATGTAGGGGACTAGCACCTATGTGGTAGTCTGTAGGTAATTAGTTTTATCCAAAGGGGATGACTATGCACTTTTTGGCATTCAGCTTGAGGCCATGATATTGACACCAGGTATCCGTCTCAGTGCGACCCTTCTCGAGGGTGTCTGTATCAGCTGGGGAACCAATTATGGCCCCTAGTTTGCAGTCGTCTGCAAACCTTTTCAGCCAAATTCCTCCTGTGCTTGCCTGTACCTCAGAGAAGTATATACCGAACATGAGGGGTCCTAGGACTGAGCCCTGGGGGACGCCACTTGTAACTGGTTTACAGTCGGACCTAGGGTATACAACTCCCACTGTGTGGGTTCTGTCCATGTGTCACTTTCCAAACCATCTCATGATGTCGGGGTTAATGTTCAGGTGGATGGGTATGTCGATAATAGCAGAACAGAGAATGGTGTTGAAAGCCTTTGAGAGATCAAGGTAGGCTGTGTGGACTCCTTACCCTCATCTAATGCCTTGGTAACTGTCTCAAAGAAGTCCACCAGGTTTAGAAGGCATGGTCTGCTCTTAACAAAGCCAAACTGGGAGGGAGTCAAAGGTTTGGTGGTACCCAGTGTCTCTGTGACTGAGATCCATGATGATGTGCTTCATAGCCTTGCAGACTAGGCTAGTCAGGCCTATAGGGCAATAGGTCCCGTGGTCCGTTGTGGCGCCATCTTTGTGGAGTGGGATAACTGTTGCTGTGCACCATTCAGGGGGCAAAAATGGTGATGCGAGGCTATTATTGAACATGGTGCATAGGTAGGGAGCCAGTTCATTCTGAAGTTTGTGTAACATGCAGCCTGGGATGTTATCCAGTCCCATGGCTGCTGTGATATTGGCTTTAGAGAGTGCATTTTTTACCTGTGTAGTTGTGATTACAGGGACTCTGCATTCTTCCTGTATAGATATGGGCCCTTTAGGGGATTAGAGGGGGGAAGGTAGCACTGAACCTATCGGCCAGGATGATGGCAATATCAGTTGGTTCTGTAATGTTCATGCTTTTGTGCTGTAACTCAGAGTAGATCTGGATTTTGACATTGAGATATTTGACATAGCTATAGAATGCTTTGTGGTTGTCCTTGGAATTAGTGGCGGTTTTGTTTCCATATCTAGCTTTGAAGGAGCTTATAAGGGATTTCAGCTTCTTACTGAGGCTGACCAGGGAGCTCCTCCATGTATGGGATTGTACTCTCTTTTGCAACAGTGTCTTCCTACTGTTGTACAGTTTGTTTATGGCAGGGGACCACCATATTGGCTTCCATAATTTGAAGGATAGCGTCTTGGTTCTGTTTGGGATAGCACAATCTATGCACTTGTGCAAGTGCTTATAGAGTGCATTTGTGTAGGATTCAGCAGTTGTAACTGTATTGTCCATCTGCATGGGTGTCATGAAGTTCACCACTTTTGTCTTAAGAAGCATGAAGTTGGCTTTGTAGAAACATTATACTGTGGTTTCCTTAATGGGGGATGGGGAAGGGATGTGGATATCATGGGTGTTTAGCTTATGTTCAGATCGGACCAACGAGGAGTTGACTTCAGGTGTGGAACACCAGTCACTCATGTTGGTAATGCCTAGGTCTAGGATATTGTTGCCCCTGGTGTGTGTGTGGATCAGTTGATCCAGGGCATTGGAGTTTATGAATTCCAGAAAGTGTTGAGCTAATGAGTTGGTACACAAGTAGTTTTCCCAGTTAATGGTGGGGTAGGTGAAGTCGACCATTAGTAGGATGTTTGGTTGAACCCTAATAATTTCCAGTACATCAAGAAAAATGGAGTGGGAATATTGGGGCATGGTGGGGGATCTGTAGCAAGCTACGATTTGGATTGCAGTTTAGCCCAGAGGTCGTTGCACTTGGATAGCCTCGGATGCATTGTGCTAAGCAACTAGGTTTTCCAGTCCAGGTTGCATGGCCGAAAAGTGTGGTATGAGTTATAGCCTGGTAGTGCAGGGGTGCTCTCTGGAGCCTTGCACCAGGTCTCAGTCACTGCACAGATATCGATGTACTCCATTACAAGGAGTGCCTTGAGTGAGTGCATTTTGAGATTTAGACTTCCAGCATTGAGTAGCATTACCCTCAGTTTGTGCTTGCCTGTTATGGTGGTGAATATGTTATTTGAACCTTGCCTAAAGAAGGCACTATAGGGGCAGCAAGAGCCTTAGTCAGTATCCGGAATACCAGGGGCGACAGGTGCAGGCCATCTGTGGCAAAACATCGTGGTCTGTCGACCATGTCATCCAAAGCAGACACATACTGGATCCCCTTAGAATGACACCAGAAGATTAGCCAATTGTTGAAGTCAATCATTTTGTTCTCATACTGCTGTATCATTCTGGGCAATGGCAGAATACTGCTCAGGGCTAGGGTCATACCTGCCTGGGCTACAAGATCAGAGAGCTCTTCCATGTTTTTTT
>NC_056728.1:1425357992-1425367992 GCF_019279795.1 Protopterus annectens
TTAAAAAATTTTTAGTACAGATGTACAATGCATTTCGTACTGTTAAAAGTATGTGTCTTGTGTAACAACAGTAACCGCATGTTGGTCATGATGTTCTGCTTTCCTCCTTCAGGTCTAATTGTATGTGCCTGTGGATGTCAGTGTCTGCAGTTAGTGTCCCATATGTAAATGTGGACTACTCACAGGTATGTTTGAAAATACCAGCATGCACCTTGTAGCTTCCACATCACAGTTAGAATGTCCCACATTCCAAGCACGTCTACTGATCCAAGAGCATGATAGCTGTGTATTAATCTACTGTGGCTACATACATGACATCCATACTGGGTGACATCACAGGTACAGTACATGGAGTGGTGAGGTAAGAGAGCAGTCTAGCTCATGACAAGGGTAGAGGCCAGTGGGAAGTGTGATGCCTTATTGGGAAGCAGTAATACACGTTCCCATGACAGGATGCGAACACACAACTGGACCCACATACTCAGATATTGACACACATGTATTCAGTAACACAGTAACACACCCACACACTCACAGATTCACTGACACAGTAACACACACTCACACACACAGTTGCTACTGTTGAGGTGAGGACCCCTGCCTCCGCGCAAATCATCATTACAGTACTGTGCACCTACATGACGCACCACAGAAAATACACATGTACAGGTAGTCAGTATGGCCTAAGATTGGGGACATCAACATGGATAGTAGATTGCATTGCCTGGATGGGGAGAGGGGTCTTATCAGTTCACTATGGTAACATACATCCTCACTCCAAGGAACAGACAGCCATACACACACACACACACACACACACACACACACACACACACACACACACACACACACACACACACACATACACACACTGTGGCATTCACTATTGAATACACCTATGTCACGCACATACAGATACCTCACATGTGTGAGATACACACCCGTACCTATGTCCTGCTTTCTACATTGCAGTCTGTACAGATGTCTACAACAGTGTACAGGAGAGTGAGTAACAATTGAGATGCATTCCCCACCATACATGACCTATATGGACACACACGCAATCACACATGCCAGTACTGTGAATCAAACACCTCCCTATCTCATGATATGTATGACAGAATTACAGCAGTATTGCATGTGTTACAAAGTGTACTGATGCTTCCTTTGGCAACTGTGCTGATATATGCACATGGGAGGTCTTAACTGTTACAGGTGTCAAGTGATTTACCTTCAGTGTTACCCTGACCGCTGTCTATGTTGTGTGTGTTGCCCTTCAATTAACAAAACCATTGCTTACCAGTTACACAGGTTATTGTAGGACCACTTGTGACACATCTGTGAGCTGTACTCAGCAAACATCCATCTGCAAATATGCCCCACCACTTAGTTAAGTCTGCACATCTCTCCATAACTGAGGTACATCTTTGAGTACTTTCAGCATATCACCATATTCAGTTGGCAATGATGAGGATGCATTGCAACTGCATGATGTACTAAGACACATCACCTACATACATCAGCAACTGCATACACATGGTATATGAACACACACCACTACATGTACATGTGTGTAGGTCTTACAATCCTGTCATTTGGGCATGTTTGTAGACATTGCAATTGGTGGACATTTGTAATGACATACATGACACATGGACTGTTGTATGATATGATAGGTGTAATGGGTGACCAGTACAGAGGGAATGTTACCTCTGTCAACATTGATATCACACCTTATGTACTGTTAGCATTCAGCAGCCATGGACCTACATTCCATGTGCATGTGTGTAATGGCTGTAGCCACCTGTGTGCACAAAGGACAACAGTAGCTATGCTATTTACATATATGTTGTATGTGTGTGGCATGTACATATCCGGGGCAGGTACATGTATGTCATATCCAAACATGAGGGTGTTTACTGGTGTACAGCAGCAGTCATCTGCTAATGCTGTAAATAACTGAGGGCCTCTGGTATATGCACAACTGCTCTGGTTACAGACAGTGGTATCATTGCATTGCATAACACATGATGCAACTGTGTCAGTACATGGGTACTCTGCACAGTTGATGTAGAGCTTGATACAGTCCACTAGTCAAGGGTCATATGGTAGTGTACTATTATATGTCCTACCACATGTATGGATGTGTGTTGGTGGTCTGAGGGCATGGTGGTGTCTGAGAGATACATCCTAGAATGCAGCATTTGACACTGTGTCCTGCATCTGACTCATCTGTGATGCCTTTTGTGGGAGTACTGGTCAGTGCATGTGAGTGGCCTTTATGTATGTGGGGACACCACCACCTGGAGTGGTCCGTACCTGTGTTATGCCCACATGTCTGGTTCTGATGTATATGGTGGTAGTGCTATTGTGCACTACAGAACCTTCAGCCAAGTATTCCTCACTGCACAGACGTCAGCACTCCCCATTGTTGGATCTACAGTGAGCAGCTGTGATTACGGAAGCTACACATCTAGTACTAGTTAGCATAAGCATACAATGCAGTTGTCCTCTAGGTGTCAGGGTATTATCCTGTGTTTAGGACATTTGCCTTGGAATGGCACTATATGGGTGAATGTGACTTAGGTATTATCCCCACTCCCTTGAATCATGGATGCATGTGATATGTGACAAAGGCCTGTCTACTTTCAGTCATGTCACCCCAGAATGACAAATACTGGACAACCTTGTGATTACAGCAGGACATTGGCTCATTGTGTTGGTCAAGCAGTTGCTACTCCTAGCAAGACATCACTGCAAGTGGTAGTATTGTGCTTGGTATAGAATGGTACATCTAAGGTGATGGACAGCAGCAGACATTGTGTATAAGACCGGTGTCAGATATATGTAGTGCAGTGTTCCTGCTAACAATGACACCTACTAACACCAGAGTCCATTACAATGTTTTCTTTACATCTAACTGTAATAGCATGGCCACTGTGGCCTTCCATGTTTAGAATCAGAGTGCATCCCAGACAGCCCTGTGCTACTAAGTGTATGAGCATGCCCAGTATAACCTTGTGTAGATGGACACATAGTGCATTCTGAACATCCCTGTGCTACAAAGTGTGTGAGCATGCCCAGTGACACCTTGTGTTGGTTATGTGCCTCTATGTGTATGGGCATGGCTATTGTAACCCTGTATAGTGATAGTAGTCATCCATTGCACAGATGGGCATACTCCAGGTCAGGATGGATTCCTACTTTAAACACACAGGTTCACAGGTATGTACATCTTAACTGCCAGCATCCCTGTTGATGTCCGCATTCCTAGAAGGTCATAATGACAGCCTTGAAATGTGCAGTCTGTGTGGCGGGACTTGTAACTATGTAGTATTGTAATCGTGATATGTAGATAGGCAGGTGTTCTGTTCCCACCACTTACTTGTGTGTGTGTTTGTCTCCATCTGCCTGAGGACTGAATAATGCATTTAGACTGCTCACACTCCATACAATTCCTATCCCCACCTTTGGCAAGGCTGATGATGTCACCCACCTAGAAATACACCTCTGGGAGTACTGTGACCCACTAATCTCAGTAGCACATTCTGTAACTCCGTAATGCTGTAGTGTGATAAAGTCGTTAGGTCGGTGTTCTAATCCCAGATTTGCCAAGTGTGTGTTTGTCCCCGTCTGCCTGAGGACGGAATAATGCTTTTAGACTGCTCACACTCCATACAATTCCTATACTCACCTTTGGCAAGGCTGATGATATCACCCACCTAGAAATACACCTCTGGGAATGCTGTGACCCAGTAATGTTGGTAGCGTGTTCTGTAACTGCATAATGCTGCAGCGTGATAAAGTAGTGAGTTAGCTGTTCTAATCCCAGACTTGCCAAGTGTTTGTGTGTGTGTTTGTCCCCATCTGCCTGAAAACTGAATAATGCTTTTAGACTCCACACACTGCATACAATTCCTATACCCACCTTTGGCAAGGCTGATGATGTCACCCACCTAGAAATACACCTCTGGGAGTGCTGTGACCCAGTAATCTCAGTAGTGCATTCTGTAACTGCGTAATGCTGTAGTGTGGTAAAGTAGTTAAGTTGCTGTTCTAATCCCAGACTTACCAAGTTTGTGTGTGTTTGTCCCCGTCTGCCTGAGGACTGAATAATGCATTTAGACTGCTCACACTCCATATCACCTAACTACCTAGAAATAGAGCCTGTGACCCACCTAATCTCAGTAGCATTTCTAGTACCTCAGCTGTAAAATGTGTGATAAAATAGTAGGATAAAGTACGTAACCTAGATTTGCTAAGTGTGTGTTTGTCCCCGCCTGCCTGGAGGACGGAATAATGCTTAGCTTAGACTCACACTCATACAATTTCTATACTCACCTTTGGCAAGGCTGATGATATCACCCACCTAGAAATACACCTCTGGGAATGCTGTGACCCAGTACCAGTACGTTCTGTAACTGCATAATGCTGCAGCGTGATAAAGTAGTGAGTTAGCTGTTCTAATCCCAGACTTGCCAAGTGTTTGTGTGTGTGTTTGTCCCCATCTGCCTGAAGACTGAATAATGCTTTTAGACTCCTCACACTGCATACAATTCCTATACCCACCTTTGGCAAGGCTGATGATGTCACCCACCTAGAAATACACCTCTGGGAGTGCTGTGACCCAGTAATCTCAATAGTGCATTCTGTAACTACGCAATGCTGTAGTGTGATAAAGTAGTTAGGTCGGTGTTCTAATCCCAGACTTGTCAAGTGTGTGTTTGTCCCTGTCTGCCTGAGGATTGAATAATGCTTTTAGACTGCTCACACTCCATACATTCCTAGACCCACCTTTCGAAGGCTGATGATGTCACCCACCTGGAAATACACCTCTGGGAATACTGTGACCCAGTAATCTTGGTAGCGCATTCTGTAACTGCGTAATGCTGTAGTGTGATAAAGTAGTTAGGTCGGAGTTCTAATCCCCGACTTGCCAAGTGTGTGTGTGTGTTTGTCCCCATCTGCCTGAGGACTGAATAATGCTTTTAGACTGCTCACACTCCATACCATTCCTATACCCACCTTTGGCAAGGCTGATGCTGTCACCCACCTAGAAATACACCTCTGAAAGTATTGTAACCCAGTAATCTCGGTAGCTTGTTCTGTAACTGCGTAATGCTGTAGTGTGATAAAGTAGTTAGGTCAGTGTTCTTATCCCAAACTTGCCAACTGTGTGTCTGCCTGTGTGAGACAAGTACAGTTCTGTGTAGAGTATGCACTCTCTTTCTACAAATCACATGACCACCTTTGTCAATCCTGCTGTTGTTACCCACCTAGGTATTCACTTGTAAGTGTGTTTTAACTCAGTATTCACCGTAGCACATGGCCTGAAAGTGTATTGATGCAGTGTGATACGGTAGGTAGGGGTCCGTATACAGGAGATGGCAAGTGTGTGCATTTAGCTGTCAGAGCTTGTGTAGAGGTGGCTGTGAGTGTCTAACCACTGGACATGTTGGGTAGAGGAACAGAGAATTTTGTAGTTTTCCTATATGGTGTCCATCTTATGACACATTGGCCACCTCACGAGGAGTACAGCTGTCAGTCAGCCATGAGACTGTGTTGGCAAGCCGTACCCCTACATCTGGCAAAAGGCCTGGTCAACAAAGCATGCAACCCTACTAATACCTGGTATATGTCCTGCACCCATGTGCCATGCACAAACACAATTGCCTAGGATATCCTGCTATGTTGTTAGTGCCATGCACATTGATGACAGATAGTAGGCATGGTGTGAATGCAGTGGGCTGCAGAGGACATGACACCCTGTACAGCGATACAATAGGCACATATTTGCAAACATTGTACCTTCACTATGTTCCCCACTGGATGGCTGCAACATATGTGATGCCATCAAATGTGATCCACAGAGGCCATACAATGCCGTATGCATGTGCTTTGTATGGACCAATGCCACTGACAACAGAGAATACCTGTATCATACAATCAATGCAGGTGCAGGGTCAACCTGCTCACTATAAGCAAGTTTCACCACACCAGGCCAGTATTAGCATATTGGGGGATAACAGTCTGTGTACAGAACATGTGCCTGCCAAACAAGGTACACCTGTACATGTCACTGTACAGTATTGTGAGACATTTACATCCCAGGCAATGTCCATGTGAAGGACTATCAAACACAGACATGGCATGCATTGCAAAGCTATGGCCATACACATTGGTAAAAACGATGTTAGGGCAGATCATGCAGTACCCATCTGTGTGGAACACTGCAGACACTACACCACTGTACCACACTGCACACCATTGTCAGGTGATGCAATGCCAAGGATTACCCCTCACCCAGCCTTGTACAGCCATCTTGCACAGCCAACCACTACACACCCATGAAGCAATGCATACATGCATGTCAGTACTGGCACCTTGTGTCTGCATGTGGGTTATGATGCCCTCAACCACAGTCACTCCCAGTATAAACCTCATTGGCATACCAACAGATGTCAAACACTTTCACATGCCCTAGCCCATAGAACCTCTAGATATCCCCTGTGGTGCATGTTGTCCTGTGCATTACTGCAGTGTGGCAAACTAAGTAGTTAGGTTGCGTATTTGTGGCCCTGGCAAAAAGTGTCAATGCGAGTCCATTAGAGAGTGTGGTTGTGGTGACAATGGCATTCTTTCATGTGGACAGCCATGTGTGCCACACCTAATGTATGTCTACTATATCTCTGTTGTAGATGTCACTCACCTACACAAATATATGTTCTTACAGCACAGCAACATGGCTCCTTTGTGGCACATGTAGTAACGTCATGCACATGTAATAGTAATGACTAGTCAGTCAGGGGTTTGACCCCTGTACTGTTAGGCGGGTGGCAGACGGTGCTTAGGGTTAAGTCTCAAAGCCCTTCTCTGGTGTACTTTGCCTATCCCACCCACACACTCTCTGGTGGATGTGGAGGTGTACACCTGCGCAGCAGCAGCATGTGTATTGTAAGTGATGGACATGATTAGGTGATGGCCTCTGCAACTATTGCAGTCCTCCTCTAGCTGATTACATGTGGAACAGCTGTGATGGAGTTACCATAGCCATTCACATGATAAACACAGTACACTATCTAGGAAAATCATGTTGATATTTGGCCAAGACAGTCGCTGTGAGTGGTACCTGGATGTGGTGTTCTGAAACTGCATCACAGATGATATCTGGATGTATCTCAAACATCATACACAGTTGGAAATAGCCTAAAGACAGGAGGGTGATGTGCCACACATGACTACAGCATGTAAGTGTAGCTATGCTGCATTGAGACTACTGCCTGTTTAACATGTGTGTGGTAATGGCTATTCTGCATGTTTTAATACAGGCATGACAGTACTGTGTTCATGAGGGATCCCCATCTGTAGGGCTATCTGTGAACTGGTCAGTGTGTGGAACCATTTGTTTCCTGTGTTACACACTGAACACACACCTGTGCACAACAGGAGCATAGTGTGAGGATTGCAGACAGTACATGATGATAAGGATGTGTTACTGCCATCGCATCCCTGACTGGACATATGTCAGATGAAACAGTGGTATGACAGACACTGTCTGGAGTTCCCAGTGACAAGCTAATAATGGGCAACTGTTCATAGCTGCGGTCACATGTTTACTACACATTGCACAGATGGCATGCAGTATATATGCATGTATTGTGCTCCCTATGCAAATGTATACCATCTGTTGTGTTGGGTTGATGGTGATATCTATGCATATTGTTGTAGGTAACCCTGTATGCTGTTGTCTATCATTAAGCCATATGTGGGTTTAAACTGCAACACCATAGGCTGCATGGATTGGGAGGTCCTGGCAGAACCTCCAGTCCCATTTCAGCTGACCATGGCACTGGACACTAGCACATCTGGGGCCCAGCCTTGGACATCAATCTCTGTTAGCTCTGCACCACCTTCTGGTGGTACCACCACTGAGGATGGGGCATGTCCACCCTGGGAGCAGGACCAGACAGATACATGTCTGCTGACGTGCAGTCCCGGATGTGTTGCGTTGGGGCCTCTCTAAGGGGTTCCAAAGCCAGATATGCAAGCTCAAGGGTGGAGTGTCACATTTACAGGGAGATGCTGCCCCTCCTGGACAACCCCCAGCACTGCCTCCTTTGCAGCTGTTTAGGTGCAGTGATGGCTGCCCTTGGCCAGGGGCCTCCATCCCACTGTTCCCATGGGCTTGTGAATGCTGAACACCCATCCCCATCCAAGGTGTATCCACCCACATATATCATATACCTACCCTGTGTGCTGTCTTGTCTGTGATCCTACCCTACCTATCCTCCACAGCCATACCTACTCTCCTTCACCCACATCCGACCCTCACCCTGTGGAAACATAAGGCCAATCGGCTCCTAGGACAACATCTGCCATATACATAGCTGTCCATTTCACACATGTGCCCACTGGACACATGTAACCCTTGTAATATGCATCACAACATACTCCTGTTATCCTCACCCCTGTCCCTCAGGCGCACGATCCTGGTATGCACATCACTCCTAAATGGTCCAGGTACACGTAATGAGAATGACCCCATTCTACAAACAACACTACTGGTCCCTCTATGGTTACCCCATTTACCTTTATCATGGTGATGATGTTGTACACAACACCTTGCAAGAGTACTGTTCACACATAATGATTGGACAGGTACTATTGTGTTATTGTACATTACATGCACAGAGTGATTTATATGGCCAATGTACAACTGTTTCCATGTATGAATGACACATGTCTGTCTGAGGGAGTCTGGAGATTACATAGAACAACACCACTACATAATACAGGTGTCACTGGTGTTTCCTGTTTCATTCATTTGCAATTCTTTGCTGCCACATGGTATGTTCCTGATATATCTCTATATATGTATGTACCTTTATGCTGGACATAAACACTCACATATACATCTAAATGATGGGATACATTCCTATACTGTTGAATGACTGCGCTGTATGATATGTCTGTGGTACTGTCCGTTGTCTGTATATCTGCCATGGCATTTTGGTAAATCACATTAGCTGTGTGTGCAGAGTCCTGGTTCTGAGCCTTGCAGAGGATGTTTATATGTTTGCAGGGCAGAACGAGGCCATTGGATACGGAGGGAGTAAGGCACATTAAAGCAGTTGTGAGCAGGTGTGTGTGGGTTTGTGCAGTGTTAAGCAATGCTAACCTCTGGTTACAGCTTCTTACACTCAGTTAGCCTCTACATTGCTTTACCAGTGCAAAATTCGCATACTGGTAGCCAAATAGGCTTATACCCTCTTGCTCCCACACATGCAAATCCACTGACATTGGTGCTTGCATCTGACACAGTAACACCCCTTGGTGGGAGCGAGGACCACAATATTACCTTGTGATGCCTATTACATCAGATTACATGCCTACAGTATCAGGAATGGCTGCCCATTAGGCGAAGGCATGCTGTTCGACTGTACGGAATTGGCGGCCTGTCCAGTGATTTAATCATATTATTGGTGTGTTCCACTTACAATCTGCTCCTGTCTGGTTGATACATGGGAACCGAGACTCTTCAATGCAGACAAGTAATTGGGTTTTGGGACCCACATTCATCTGCCGAGTCATGCTACCGCATACCTATATAGGGTTGCCACCTTTTCAATTGCCCAAGATGGGTCTTTAGGGTTACCACCTGTCCCACTTTGCTAGGGACAGTCCCTCTTTAGGCAGTTGTGTCCTGCGAAAAAATAAAAAAATAGCAAATGTCCTGAGATTTCAGGATGAAAATATTTCCTAAGTTTTCTTTAATAGTTGCATAAAACAGTTATTTTATATATGAAACTTCTATATGTTATGTGAAGTAGCATAAGCAATTCAAATGTTACTAAAATAAGCTTTTATTTGTTTAAAAAAGTAAAGTTCTGTACTATGCACAGCTGTAGGTATGTTTTGTCCTGGAAAATCTGACATTTCTACAGAACATGACCCACTTTGGGAATTTGAAAAGGTGGCAACCCTATGAGACCTTTATGGA
>NC_056728.1:1425372992-1425430492 GCF_019279795.1 Protopterus annectens
TGGGGACTGAGACTGCCCTGTACCCATTTGAAAGTTAGATTTAGCACATGGACAAGATTACTCCCACTGTTAGTACCCTACCTGTGGTTAGAGACTCAGGGATTTTGGCCACCTCTGGCCAGCTTGATATGTCAGCACTAGATAATACGGGTGTTCTGCTGCTGTTTTCCTTCACATTCATTATGAATGCTTTCTTGTACCCATGTTCGTTCTGTAGATATATATATATATATATATATATATATATATATATATATATATATATATATATATATATATATATATATATATATATATGGTTGCCTCCTTTTCAAATGCCCAAAGTGGGACATTTTTGGTACAAACATCAGATTTTGCAGGCCAAAACATACCCACATCCAGTACAAAGGCCAGAACCTCACTTTTATGCCTAAATGACAGCTTATTCTTGTAGAATTTTTAGTTGCTTATTCTGTTTTTTATAACATTTAGGTGTTTCAGATACAGAATAACTGTTTTATGCAATTATTACATAAATATAGGAAATAATTTTGTCATTAAATCTCAGGACATCTGCCATTTTACAATATTTTTACAGGACACAACTGCCCAAAGAGGGACTGCCCCTCGCAAAGTGGGACAGGTGGTAACCCTATATATATATATATATATATATATATATATATATATATATATATATATATCTGTGTACGTACGCATGCATACACATCTATATGATTTAATTACTTTAATCATACTGTTGAATGACTGTGCTGTCTGCTATGTTTGTGATAACATCAAAGTTAGGTATAACTGCCGTATCTTAGTGGTAAATCACATTGATTGTGATGTGTAGGGTCCTGGTGTTGGGCCTGGCCAACACGGTTTATTGTGTTGCTGGGCAGAACAAGGGGCGTTGGACAAAGGGTAAGTACAACACTTTTCAGTTGCGGTTTTCCGTTTAACCGCTGATTCATGTCACGCAAAAACCTTCTGCATTCTTACTGTGATACGTCTCCCCAGTTCACTTTTCAATTGTATTATATCGTTATACAGCATAAAATTAGCAAGATTTGCTCATATATGGATTATGCATCATAAATGGTGTGTGCTGCAGTCAAACCGGCAACGTCTGCTCTATAGTCGGATGCTCTAAACACTACACTATTGGTGTTCTGCTTCATTTATATGTATACCCATGGTTCATAGTTACCCGAACACATGCCTCAACACTTCACTAACACACCAGGCATCCATTTTCCTGTTAGGAAAACCGCACTACTACACATGTGCCATTCCCTACTGCTCTAGACATGTCCTGTATGTTGGCTCACTCCAGGTATATTCAGATGTCCAAAGCTTATAGTCCTGGGACATACGTTCATATAATGGTCAGGGTGTTCAATTATTCTTATGGTTTTTGGATCTTTTGACTGTTGACTGTGACTACCCTGTACCTGTTTGAAAGTCAGATTTAACACGGGGACATAGTTAGTTCCACTTTTAACATCCTACCTGTGGTTGGAGATGCAGGAGATTTGTTCACCTCTGGGCAAGTTGATATGACAGCACTAAATATTACAGGGGTTCCGCTGCTGTTTCCCTTCACATTCGTTATGACTGCTATATTGTGACCATGTTCATTCTATATATATATATATATATATATATATATATATATATATATATATATATATATATATCTGTCTGTACATACACATGCATATACACCTACATGCCTATTTACATTTTCCATACTGTTGAATGACCGCCACTTACCGTCACGCATACATGCTTGCATATCCGCTTACCTCTGCTTTAAAGCACCTTAATCACCCTATATCCGACTGCCATTATTGTAGCCATCATATAAAATTAGGCCTTGCATGGCTTGGACCCGGGAACAGGAACACCATAGTCACTGGTTTTACCATTAAGCCATCCGTGATACATTCTCTATGGAAGGTAATTAGGATATATGACTTTAGTACAGCCATTCCACAGTACTGGCAACAAATGTGACAGTCGGGTTGTGTACATATGTATAGTACATGTTACTATTCATATGTTTCTGAGATGCATATGTATACATTTGCAAGTATACATATTTATGAATTAGACACATACTTGACAACTACTTATATGCATGTATGTGTGTTGTGTAGCTATGCGAATATAAGTATGTCTGTTTATAGATATATGACTACATATCTGGAGTTATACATGGCCATGTATATGAACGACTGCATATGGGAGGTACCTGTACCGTTTGTATACAGGGGTTGTGTGCATCATTACGACGAGGAACCTGGATGGGGTATACAATTTGTGGACATGTACTATTTGGAAGATGGCTCTGGGGATGCTTCATGTGAACATGTGAAAGGTATATATTCCCGATAATGCACGTGGGGAGACGTGCATCACGGTCAGGTGTTTAATCCCGGGTCATAGGTTCTGCAAGACCGGCTGGAGGCTGAGCAGAGTTGTGGATAACTACTGCTCATATAACTTGTGTCCAGATATCTACGGGACTGGACATCATGTCGTGCTACCAAGTCTAATCTTTAGAACAGATACTTATCCCATAAGCGATAACCAAAACTTTTGGGGACCAATGACTTTCATTCTTTTGGCTTTACGAAAATGGGTGAGACTGCCTACTAGATATGAGTAGGGGTCACTATGTGCAGATATGGCTGCGCCAAGCTAGCAGCCCGGGTATGGATGGTTTTGATGGACGTTCAGGAAGGGGGGGTAGTGTGCTGTGGAGGGGATGATGAGTATTCAATTATGTATCCAGGTGTGATGGGGTTGGATGGCTCAGTTCAGACACGACCATTATGTGGGTGTGAGCCGGTAACGTTTCTGTACATGTGTATCGCACATTTTAATGTTCGTATTTTTGTGGGATTGTGTTCTGCAGTATGGCCTGTCAGGTTGTATTGCACATGTGAATGTTTGCTCTTTGGTTTCCTTTCTGATTCACCCACTGCTCCCTCGTACACCTCCAGTTCACCTATTGTGCATCCGACCCAGTCTCCCCTTGGTGAATTATTACATTACCCGTCACTCCCCTCCCCCATATTCCACACACACCATCCATCCTTTCTCTGGTTGATGGCCCATGGCACAGACAACAGAACATATTGTGTACACTACATATCTCTGGTACCAATATGGTTGCGAGGACGACCCTAGCATTTTTGATCTTCCACATGCTGTACTTCACGCACATACATACATGCAAATACTTATCTTTCATGACATGATAGATAGACCCAGGTAATACCCGTTCATCTTTGGGCCGTCCAGACAAGGACAACTTGGGCCGCGAATGGACAGATATTGAGCGAATGCTCTGACCATTGGTATGGTTGCCACCTTTTCAAAAGACCAAAGTGGGGCATTTTCGGGACACACCAGATTTTATAGGCCGACACATACCCATGGTATGTACAAAGGATAGTACTTTAGTTTTATGCCTAAATGAAAGCTTATTGGTGTAGCAGTTTAGTTGCTTATTCTGTTTCTTGTAACATTTAGGTATTTTACATACAGAAATAACTATTTTATGGAACTATTACATAAAATGTGGGACATAATTATGTTCTACAATCGCAGGACATTTAACATTTTTAATATTTTTGGTAAGGACACAACTGCCCAGAGAGGGACTGTCCCACACAAAGTGGGACAGGTGGTAAACCTAACCATTGGGCTAGGCTTAGCAAAGGGCAGCAGCACACTAACACGCTACATTTCGCTTCCACTTGGTATCGCAATCAACACTACAATGGAATATGGGCACTGGGTTTTAAATGTCATTTGTTCGACGGACGGGGACTCAATATTCAGCTACGTACCTTTATGTTTACTTTTTATTTTGGTGTTCGCAAAACTGTCTTGTATGCTTTGCATACATTTCAGTATTCAAGGACACTGACAGGAGTGATTATTATTAGAGGCAGGCTGTACTAGTCAGCATTTTAGGTTGCTCGTCTGCAGCCGACATGTTCACGCCTCCGTGCAGCGCTTAGTCATGCCCCCTGCACTTGCGCACATTTCCTATGCACGTGGATGCTGCGGCAGCCTGCCTTCATTAATATGCATGTGGTGCTGCTGCGCCATCTCTACACCACACGGTCAGCGCAAGGCTAATGCTGTCCTTGCGCCGAGCTTCATGAATCCCGGGGATTGTGTGTATAATGCAGCAATGGCAAACTTCTAAAAGATTAAAATAAACTTACCTTCTCTGCTGCCTTAAGCAGGTAGAGCAGAGTTCTGTACTTTTACGTAAGTTCATTAAGAAATCTAACAAGACAGTTACCATGTAGTTTCTATATAAAATCACATCTCTGTTCTTTGTACGGTATACTGTAATAAGTAAAATGTACTGCTAGTTTGACTGTTCTACCATTTTCTTTGATGGCCAGTGCATAAGGAAGAAGACATCATATCTGCAGTTCAGAAGTAACATTACAAATCAGCAGCTATTGGTTACAGAGCTAATAATAAAACAATATTTGTAGAGGTTTTTGGAAATATTAGCCAGTGCTATCTAGTAGCACTGATAGGTTGACCTTTGCATGGATTTCCTTTAATGCATATAGTCATACATACCATCCCTACAACTCCAGTGAACCAAATACAATTCCACACATGATATACTTCTGATTCTCTTCAGCAAACTCTAGTAAATTTGAGCCTATATTTAAGTACTCTACATCACTAACAGCTAGTATAAATATCACATGCAGTAAGAGCTGTCTCTAATTAACCTTCACTTAAAAAAGAAAAAATATTCACTTTCCCAAGCTAGCATTATATTCTTATAGCAGATATTGAGAAACACAACTTATTGTAAACACTCACTCTCTGCAAAAATAAACAATACAAGACCAAACAGTTAGTAATGTAGAATCAACTTGCACTGATAAAGGTTCCATCAGAGTCTTTGTCATCAAGTACAAAACATGTCCCCTAAAATAACTAACCATAGCACTTTAAACTGTACTCCGCATCGCAGCTGCTGCTGCTGCTTCTGCTTGCTATGACATTAGTAAGCATCTTTATCACATAGAGTAAAAATGTCTGTCAAAGCAAGGTGCATTACATCTGACAAAGTAATAAAGTTAGCAGGAATGATACCACACGCCATGATATTTTACTACTGTGGCTCCATCTCCTTTCCATTAATACTCCAAAATATTTTACTACACTGGCTCCATCTCCTCTCCATCATAATAAACAACTGATAATAATAATCCAACATATAAGGGCTGCGATGGTGCAATGGGTAGCATTGTCGCCTCACAGCAAGAGGTTCTCCTGTTCGATTCTCAGCTGGAGCACCTTCTGTGTGGAGTCTGCATGTCCTCCCCACGGTTGAGTGATGTATAAAGACATGCAGGTAGGTGTGTGTGTGAATGGATGTGCCTTCCCTGAAGGTTGGGAATCAGACTGGCAACTCGGCACCATAAAAATCCACTGCCAATCATTAGCAGACCAAAGTTCTGCTGTGGCAACCCTGAAGTGGGAAAAGCTGAAAGACAATTATTACTGATAATCCAACACTACAATACCTACAGTCAAAAGATCATTAGCTTTCCTTCAAAGAAGACATTCATATACAAATAAAAGCAGCCATACTTCTTAGTTCAAGAAATCTGGACACAGCTTAAAGTAATAGGGGGACAAATTTACAAAAATATGTACAGATTTTAGAAAATGCTCTTATAAAGTAGAAAGTTGCTAGAATTAACAAGTTTTGTGTTAGCATGTATTATCTGAAGGGTAGAAAGTCAGAAACTCAAATATGTGTCATTGCTTAGTGATTTAAATCCTCAGTGGTTTGCCACAAAAAATACATATTTTTTGATGAACAGAACAGAAATATGAAGCAAATATCTGGACATTATGCGAAAATCTGGAGAGAGCAAAGGTATGAAAGAAGTGCTCTCACAAGTTATGGGGCTACAATCTAATTAGGATTATGGGAGATGTTCATTGATGTCCTGGACAGTTCTCCATGTATCACAGACAAAGTCCTTTGTTAAACAAATGGCATTAATAGAGTGCCCACTTTGGTCAGAGTCAAGTAGAATTATAATCACCAGTCTTAATATTTGGAACATTTCCATAATCAGAACAGCTTCAAGGTTTGTAGATCTTTATACCCCTGGAGTCCTAATTATTAGTGAGACATGGTCCAAAATCAACATAACACGTATACAATTAACCCAAAATTCTAAAATATGTTTTTCAGTGGCAGACATCCTCAGCTAGTACAGTGGACAACTTCCGCCCTGCTCCCTCCTACCTCCAATTCCCCAGCAACTGTCAATATCTTTAAATTTATTCACTTTTAACTCCTCCTACAATTGAAAACATTTTATCCATCCCTTAAAGACGTACATTAAAACTTCCTCTTCTATATCCACACTGGTAATTCCTACTGTAGCCTAATCCCCATAGTTAAAGCTATATATTTTTTCAGATATAGCTTCCTAGGTTCATACGTAAGTACTAGGCTAGCTGTCCTTGCAGGCCATTTTAAGCCTAACCAATTTGGCCTTACCCATCCCATAGGGATAATTTTATATTACCCCTAATGATAATAATCAGAACCATACCTTAGATAATTTAAGGGGACCCATACATAGGACAAAGCACTTAGAAGCAGCCTCTGTACATTAGTAGAACATGGGGCAGGTTTGTGATACTTTTCTTTTTCCAATCTATAGAGCCAATTTATGCTTGAATACGGACAGGGATAAATCTTTATTTTAAGTGGATGAGGAGTCTGTTTCAGAGCAGCAGTATCCTCTGTGAGATATAACTGTCCCTCCAAACTGTTTTGTTGATGTTGCAGAAGAGGTTTGGACTCTTGTGCTCTATTTATAAAACGGTTTGACTTGCTGATGTGCAGTACATTCATCAGTATTGGGATGAAGGATGCCTTGTAAGACAGACACAGATATTCTTAGCAGTCTGTAGGATACTGAATACAGGGATAGGGCTTTCAGTTGGTCCATGTAGCATATGTTCTTTATGCCTTATATCCTTTTAATAACATATCTTTATTTGCATTCCAGTTGTTACATGTTTCTGGACAGATACATACCAAAGGGAGGCATTATATTCTATGAGAACTGAGTAAGGGGGTGGGGGGCAATGGTACTCCTAGATCTAGACACAATCACTTTGTTTAAAGGCTGTGCAGTATAAAAGGATTTTCTTACAACAATGGACACATGTTGGTCAAAAGTTAGGTCACTGTCCATAAAAGTTCCAAAATCCTAAACAATTGGGTCAAATCTCAGTTGTGTATTATTAATGTGGTAGTTCCCTGGGATAGATGACTTTATAAAGGATACAATAATGCATTCTTCAGCATTTACCTTCAGTCCATGATTTTGGCACCAGCTATTTATTTCGGACAAACATTTGTGCAGGATGGCTAAGTTATTTGTGGATTCAATGACCACTCCAAGCTTGCACTATTCTGCAAACTTAGACAGTCAGAGCCCTTTTGTACTGACTTTTTTACTTCCAAAAAGTAAATGCCAAACAGGAGAGGCTCCAGCAAAAAACCTTGGGAGACTCCTCTGGTAACTGGTCTCTTTTCTGGAGGTAATTTCCCCTATTTTAATTTCCTGAAGTGAGCCAGCTGGCAATCCATTTGGTGACATAAGTGATTATTTGCAGTTTATTTAGTTTCTTGACTATTCCTGAGTAATTAATTGTGTCAAAAACTTTGACTAGGTTGAAGTATGTGGTGTGTACCATTTTTGCCTTCATCCATTGCTTTGGTGACCTTTTCAAAAACTCCACCAGGTTGAGAATAACCTGCCCTTGATGAATCCAAACTGAGATACTGACGTATTCTCAACCCACATTTTATTCACAAACACACACACACACACACACACACACACACACACACACACACACACACACACACACACACACACATATGCACCTACTTAACAACCCCTTTATTGATCCATTCATACACAGACACATACATGCAGAAACACACACAGATATATGTTTGCTGTTATAAGTATATCTACATAATAAGAAACACACACACACATACATAACTCTATATCTGTATTAATATCTGTATCTGTCTATCTATATGGGAACCATCTAAATAATTGAATGTTCATAATATTGATTTTTTTTCTGCTGGCAGAGATGATCATAACTCATTTGATCACTTCTTCTCGTGTTAAGTTTGATGGGGAATTTGCCCTTTCCCCACTGTTGGAATTGGTATATATAATTAGCTGGGGATTTTGGGGAACAGGGCCACAAAAAACATGAATGTGGTTGGATCTTTATTTTGTTTTGTGTTTCAATTACTTACTGTATGTCATATATATATATATATATATATATATATATATATATATATATATATATATATATTTATGGGTCTACTTCATATGGTCAACAGTTCATATGGTCGACATTCATATGGTCCCAACTCATTTGGTCGACAACCAGTACTCATAGGTTCATAGATTCATAGGTTCATACTAGGCTATCTGCCCTAGGGCATTTATAAGCCTAGACAGGGTGTGTTTGGCTTTCGCCACCCATTTTAAATTAATTTTTCTATGCCCTTTTTCGAGGTTAGTATACTGTGCCTCTGTCTAACAGTGACACAGAAGTGATACCCGGGGTAAACCTATTATCTCCCATCCACTCATCAAGATTCCTCTTGAAGAGAGTCAATGAGGGACTCTGCCTAACCTGGACTGGGATTTTATTCCAGAGTGAAGGGAGCCTTTGGGTTATGAATCTGTCCCTCCAGCACGTCCTATTTATTTTAGTGTTGAGGTTCAAGTCTCTCAAGCACGTAGCTCGATGGGATTTGGATTTTCTGAGGTGCAGCATGTCCATTAATTCCGGGTTGGACATGGCTTTATACGTCAGGCACAGGTCGCCTCTGAGCAGGCGGTATGCCACTGAGTAGAGCTGGACTTTCTTTAACCGGGCAGCATATGGCATCTGTTTGAGCCCTTTGATCCTCTTGGTGAGGTACTTTTGGGGTCTTTCCAGTTGCTGCAGGTGTCTGGTAAGGTACATCCCAAAAGGGGCATTGTACTCAATTATGCGCCTGATGAGGGATGAGTAAAGAGGCACGATGACCTCCCCTGATCTAGATGTGAATCCCTTCATGATTAGGTGGGCTGCACAAAATGTTTTTCTAACCACTTTGGCCACGTGGTTGTCAAATGAGAGATTGCTATCAACTTGGGTCCCCAGGTCCCTAATTACTTCTTCTGTACTTAATGGATTACCACCTATGTGGTAATTTGTGGGCACTTTGTTTTTGCCAAAGGGGATGACTATACACTTTTTGCCGTTTAGCTTGAGGCCATGGCTCTGGCACCAGTTGTCGGTTTCTATGAGGCCCTTTTGGAGGATGCTTTTGTTGGCTGGAGAGTCGATTATGGCGCCCAGTTTGCAGTCATCTGCAGTCAAGGCACTTAACAGGGATTTGCCCCCTCCTCAAAGCTGTGCGACCCTGGAGTTGATATATATAGATAGGATGGTGTGGGGGGGGCACAGCCTTTGATAACTGACCTCAAACACTATATTATCTCCGCCATATTACCCACACACCTTAAACACATACTTGCCTGACCATTCTGTATTTATCTGTCACCCCTTCCTTATATAATGCTTCTTTATCCCTTACTACCCGTTGAGTCTCATTTTGTAAATTCCTGTTCAGCATCAACTCTTCTTCCTATCCAGGCTCACTCCTCTGTCCCATCATCCCTCTTACCGACATATGCCATTATTATTCACTAGCACATAACTAATCCTCATACCTTTCCATTGCAGATTCCAACCTAACCTAGATACTTTTTGCCTTTAGCATTCCTAGGTACTCCTTTCCATCTCCATTTATCTTCCCTTCATTTCACCAAATGCTCAGTCCTTACTCATCACTGAATTCAAACATCCACAACACATTCGTCCTACTCATCAAACACCAAATCAAACCTCCCAAATACTTAGATATTCCCCATCTTACTAGTACTACACCTTCAAAGTAACATAGAGCACAACCCTGACCCACAACCTCTCTCCTGTTCTCAATGGCCAAAGGCACTGCAAAGTAAATGGATCAAATAAATACTATAATACCTGCTCACAACCCAGAATTCCTAGCAGTTACTAAAACTTAGCTGAAACCAGACAACTCTTCTTTCTACCACCTTCCAGGATATAGATATTTTCCTGACTGCAAATCAGGTAATGCTAAAGGAGGTGGTTCTCTACTGCTATAGATATCTCACTTAAAATTGAAAATTTTACAACATGTCTCACTCACGTCAAAGTATCAAACAAATTGACTTCAAACAGAAATCACCTTACAGAGTACTATACATATCCAGTTAGCTGTTGCATACCCTCCTGCCTTACTCAGTATTATACATATTCAGTTAGCTGTTACGTACCCCCCCCACCTTATGGAGTACTGTACATATTCATTTAGCTGTTATGTACCCCTCTGCATTACCAAGTATTACACATATCCACTTAGCTGTTACATTCACTCCCTGCCTTACCGAGTACTATACATATCCAGTTAGCTGTTACCTACTCCCCATTCCTCTCTTTAGAGATTTGGTGATGTAATTCAGTAATTTTTTTCCCCACACAAGCAATAAGAAAAATATAATCATTCTAGGTGACTTTTATATCAACATGTTAAAATCCCTCAATTTTGAGGTCTCAGGCTACCTCACAGCAATTGACACAACTAGTCAAGCCACCTACCAGACCCAGCCTTTTGACCAAAAATATACTCCATCATTGATTTTATCATCTCTAATAGCTGAAACACAATCTCAACCATCACAATTTACTAACCCTCACTTATCAATAATTGACCCATCAATTTCTTCATTTTATGCCCAGATCCTAAACCCAAAACAAAATTAATCTCTTTCAGATCTAAATCCGCTGTCAGCATCATAAAACTATCTTTGACTCTCTCTTCCATCATTTGGACTCTTATTCTAGACACCAGAGATCCTAATGAAGCAGCTGAACTCCTTATACACACTCTCTCCAGTCTAGAAGATGGACATTTCCCTGTCTACTGTCTAGAAAATGGACATGTCCCTCTCTCCAGTCTACAAGACAGACATTTTCTCTTAATCTCTAGACTTTCTAACTCAAACCCAAAAAGTCACTAAACCATGAGTTAAAACCCCTCCTCAAACTCCAGGATAAGTCCTGGCACACCTTGAAATCTAATCGCAGTACAAAAAATAGGGAACAGAGTACAAATCTAAAGGACCTGGCCAACAGAAGACGTAAAAGTCTTTCCATGATACATCTCCAAAAGATCTCATAAATACAGACCTAGGAGATATTTGAAAGAAGTAAATAACCTCACTGGATGTCACCTACCCCATATTTCTCTATGCATTTCCTTCAGCTGGTCTATAGATGATTTCTACAGACACTTAAGTAAGCACAGTGAATGTGCTACAAACACTCCTACAAATGTTCCTTGTTCCCACCCACAGTATTGTCCTTTTTTTTGTTTCTGGCAGTTCTCATCTGAGAACTTTATTCTTGTACTGGAAAAAATACAACTGAAAGGTCCTCCTGGTATAGATAACCTACACCCTGTGACGTCTTTGTTGCAGCCATAAAACACATCTTTAATGATTATCTTACTGCCAAACCCATGTCTAATATATGGAAGTCTTCCATAGTAAGACTACTTCCCAAACATAATCTCTTACATAAAGCTGAATATTTAGGCTCCTTTTGGATGATATTATCTCTCTAGAAGAGACATGTTTCTGTAAAAAATATGCAGAGTGATGCTAGCCACTTCTTAAAAAAATATGTGTGTATATATTTATATATATATATATATATATATATATATATATATATATATATATATATATATATATATATATATATATTTATATATATATATATATATATATATATATATATATATATTTATGTATGTGTGTGTGTGTGTGTGTGTGTGTGCAACATCACTGATATATTCTAGTCAGTTCTCTCGGTGTATATCACACACAGATGTCTCAGCTAGTCTACACACTAAACATTAACAAATCTACTAGGAGAGACAGAATTCATTCAATGCGCTGCACCAAGGATCCACCACTGTGCCCTTCTACTTAGCCTAGACTGACCATGTTTCAATAACAAACAAACTACTTGTTAGTATTTGCATATACCTTTTTAAACACATCATCACAATGGCATTTAAACCAAAGTGAAATCACCACTGTTGCCATTTGTCATACACCTGCCCATGCCAGCAAAATCCTCCCAATCTATCAAGTGGTGTACACAGCGCATCCTGGGAATATGTTCAGCCGTCAAATGAAAATTCACTGAAATTGCTAAACATCGAGACCTAAGCATCAAAATGTCACTTGCTGAACATTTACTTCAGTGAACAAGTGAGACGGGGAAAGTAACTAGCTGTCCAGCACTTCCCTGTCTTACACAAATAAGTATGTCAAACCCACCCAGGTAGGGGCTTCAGCCACCACAGCCCCCCAACTACGTATACCATCTCTGGGACCGCACTACAGTGAGGAAAAGGGCAGGCAGGAAAGTGTTGCTCAACTACTTACTTTCCCTGTCTCACTCAGTCACTGGAATGAATAATTGAGGCTTGCGGTTCGATGTTTAGCAGTTCGAGTGAATTTTCATTCGATGGCTTAACATAGAACTGTGCCTCCTTTGCTTACACAGCAAGTAGATCCTTACCTGACTATTCATCTACCTTTAATCAAATATCATGAGTCTGTGATACAGGAAAGCACGAGGAAAGGAGAGTTGAGCTAGTAAGATGGTCGTCCATTTTTAACAAAGCAGATATACTGATAAATCATGGGTGACCATGGTTCCAAATGGACTTTATGCTAACAATTTTGATCTGGAATTTAGCCTGAAGACTCAGTCATTGGAGATTTTATATGCTCCCATAGTCTGTTTCAGTTTTGGGCATGCAACTCACCTGTCCATGATCTTTGGGGACATCCATGATATTGTTTCAGGTTTGTCCTGTCCATCTACTCCCTTTTAAACTGCAGATTTTGCAGAAAGGGTGACAACACGTCCTTGGATAATGTTCAAGTAATTGTCTCTGTGATCTTCCTTTGCTTCAACAATATGGAAATGCTAGGATTTGGCTCCAGTGGGTTGCAAGCTATGTGTTTGGGCAGCAGACTTTCAGGATAGTAGGTGGCAAAATGTGTGTTGCCTAAGGCCACTGACTTTGCAGCCCTGACCCAGTTGGAATCTGAGTTGACCCTGACTGTCTTGTTGTTGCCTATATGCATAGCTTCATACACACACACACACACACACACACACACACACACACACACACACACATATATATATATATATATATATATATATATATATATATATATATATATATATATATATATGTATAGGTGTACATTCATATGATTGGCCAGTGGATGGCTGACCGGGAAATGTTCGAAAGCAGTGCAGCACATTCTCCTATTTCCGAATGCAATTTATGTGAAACACAAAATATCCACCCCTTTTTGATCCATGATAGCACTTGTTTAGGTGGTAGAGTAGTTGGAAATGTTGCAATGTCAGCACTGAGAAATTCGACATTACAACTCGGTGTTACACCGTTTCGAGGTAAGTTAGGTTGCTCAAATGAATGTATTCTATATATATATATATATATATATATATATATATATATATATATATATATACGGTTCTACCTCACTTTAACGACACGCCGGAACATCGACAAAATCGAGAGCCCAGAGATCGCATACCAGAAGAGAGACCCGACAGCGGGACCTAGAAGATCGACAAGCAGAAGACTGGGAAAAGGCTGTAAGTATGCGGTAGTGACGTGAGCGTTAGGTCGCAGTAAGGTAAGTGTGGATAGGGGTGGGTTAAGTGAGTTAGGAGTGATTGTGTTTGGGTTAGGGGATAAGTGAGTTAGGTTAGGGTTTGGGTTAGGATTGTAGGTAGTTGTGTATGTGAGGTTTAGTGTGGGTTTGTATGGATTTTGGTGTGCTTGTGTTGTGTATGTGGTTTCTGGACGGGAATGTGTTTTGGTTGTTGATTGTGGTGTGTGAAGTGTATGAGGGTTATTTCGTTGTCGGGCATGTGGGATTTCGTGTTTTTGTACTGTCGGTTATGTGGTGTCGGTGATTGCGTTGTCGGTGTTGTGGTGTTTCGTTTATGTGAGGTAGAACCATATATATACACACACACACACACACACACACACACACACACACACACACACACACACACACAAACACACACGCGTGTGCATATATATTTTTATTTATAGTCACCCTACCTAATCACCTCTGAAGGAAGGAAAAAGGCCAACCTGGAAGCAATTTGCTGTGCTGTAGCCGTAATGACACCACAGAATTCTGTGTGCTTCTCCATTACTTAGAATAATGGAACATCTTGGATTTTGCTAAGCACCAGAGTGACAGATGAAGGGAAATCCTTGGGATATAATCCCCCCCCCACCTCCGTAGCCATTCCCAGTGTGGTGGCATCAGTGTTGACTCAAGAGGACAATTTTGTTCCTTCAAATTGCAGTTAGACTAGTATTGCTTAGACTGCTTTGTCATAACTAAAAATTAGTAGATAACATTTTGTGTTCAGATATAAATGTGTTGTATAGTTATAAATCACTTGATGAAACTGGAGATATGTAAAGAATCTGCTATAAGAATTGCCATATTGTATTGTCTATAACTATTCTATCATCTCAATGTTTTCAGACTTAATATTTGTTCTGTGCTTGTGCTTTTGCCTCAAAGCATTTGCTGAAAATGGGCCGCAAACCAAGATGGACAATGCTGTAATCGAAATAAATATCAATACAGATATATCTAAATAAGTAAGTAGTAGAAAAATAAATAGTTGCTTAAATAAGGGGTCATAGCAGAACCTGGCAATATTCAAAAAGTTGTAATTAAAATTTCATGTAAATACACTTGCTAATTCCATGACTGCAGTTGTGTGTGTGTGTGTGTGTGTGTGTGTGTGTGTGTGTGTGTGTGTGTGTGTGTGTGTGCACTCGTGCGGGCGTACACATGTATGTGTCTTCACATGCATCTGTCTGTTTGTGTGAACAATAAACAATACACAAATACCTTTATAAACTATAAAACACCATAACAAAATGAATAGACTGTGTTAATTAGGTGGCTTTCTTAAGCCTTTATAAACATCTGGCACAACAAAGATGAAAGCACAAATCTCCATTTCAAGTATTGAAAAACATCGCAATGCATTCTACAGGACAAAAGTTTTATAGCCTATTATCATGCAAGGAGTCACAATCTCAAGTTGAAACTGGTATATATTTTGGCTTTAGGCTTAATGAGAGTTTCTCACTGAAGCATAAACTATAGATAAGGCCTCTAAGTCATTAATTACGTGCAATTTTTTAAATGAAATAATTTTACTTAAGTCCCAGTATTTCATGTTTTTATGGTTTCTGTTTCTTTGAAATTTATGTTTTTTTATGCATCTATTCTCTTTGCAGATGCCATTCCTGATTATTAATTTCACGACTTGTTAAAGGCAGATTAACTAACAGTTTTATTTCACTATTGATTAATTGTATCTCGTTATTTGTTATTCTTGTCTATGTTCTGTAGCCGGCAGAATAATGTGTGAGAGAAAGCTAAATGAATATTAAAACGATTTATATTCTTTATCTGCAGTATATGCCTGTCCAGATTTTATGCTTTGATGGAATGTTCTTCAGCAGCAAGAGAAATACAAAGATAATAATAATTAAGAAACATTATAAAACAGTCTGCTAATAATCAGTCAGTTTAAAAAAAAATGATGATAAGCTGATATTCTATAACATCAATCAGACACAGATCTGCTGTTAATTTCTAATGGCAATCACAAAAAAGACATTGTGCTAGACTCAAAAGTGGTTTATAAGGAGATCATGTGATCTGCATTCTATAAGCAGCCTGGGCACTAGTGGTGCAAAAGGGATGATAGACCTTCCTAATCTTAGGACTGTAGCTGATTTCATAGTTCTGGGTACTCAGAGCTTTGGACAGACATCAGTCTAGAGTCAGAAGGAAAGCTTCAATGTATCATTACCCTAGTGTCAAATGTAGGGGAGCCCCTATAGCCATGCAATATATGGGCCACCCAAACCTCTGTAATAAACTTTTCTTGCATGTTGAGCAGCACAAGTCAATGTCTTCCTTTAAATATAAACTAGATAACTGGATCTCACTTATTCTTGTTTTAATAACATCCTCATACTGTAGCCTTTTAAACCCCTCTATTCCTTATATTCCTTCATTGAAATTATTTCTTTCCTACCTACCCTCTGACAGCTTTCAGAGTTCACCAGCACTAAATATCCTGCAGTCCTGCAACTTCTTGCTTCCTTATGGATCCCTACTTCCCCACTACCTGCCATCAACAAAACATAGATCCCTTTACTTAATCATGCTGCTCCTCAGCATATCCTCTAGTCTTCATCTCCTACTGGGACATCTCTCATCCCACCATGACTCTGTAATTGCTCTCAGCATCTCTACAACTCTGTCCCAGCTACCTATTCTTACTTCCTCACTATACTCTTCACACTTTGCACCAAACCTATTTGACAATGCCCCTCACCTTCACTCCAAATATAAACTGAGTAACTCCATTTCAACTCAAACCAAAAAAAATAAAATAAGTGCAAAAATACTCTCCAAATAACAAGTATCAATAATTCCCCAATATATTAAAAGCCAAATGGTAGGAGACATTCACCCTAATCCTGGCCCCACCTATCACAATGAACATTAAGACAATTCTCTTCTACAAACTATTCTAACCCCACAACAGTCAACCCCAGCCCATGTAAAGTAACTTATGCTGTTATAAATGTTAGCAGTTTAAGAAATAAAACTGCTGAATTACATGGCTGAATTAGCCAATATCACCCTATTATTCTCACTGTAACTGAAACTTGGCTTAAACCCAGCAATAACAACTTTGAAATTATACCTCTAGGCAATAGTACCATCTGTAATGGCTGTATAAAGAGGAAAGGTAGTGGTATTGCTTTACTATTTCCAAACAACTACCACATTCTACCTCACAACAGACCAATATCAAAATTCAGTTCAACATAGCTTCCTTTTACTTTCCTGAAAATAAGCAATTATAATCAAAGATGTATTACTGTCATTTGCATCCCTCCTGGTGACAATACAGCTATACTGTAAGATATCCTGCATTGGATATCCATAAAATTACACAAGAAAAAATACAACTATGTGATGTGAACATCAGTTGGTTGGACATAAAATCTAACTCCCCCACATCTAACATAATGTTATATGGTTTCACACAACTAATTAGCAAGATATCAAATTCTCTTTAGACTGGATCCTAGTATCAGACCCTTGCAAATACATCACAGGTACAGCATCTGACTGTCTCAATGATCCTCTCCCAAGTTATGCAAGAAGACACTGGAAACATAAGCTACAAAGCATTATTGAAAATGATGAAGTTTGTATCATGTGAGATCACCCATTTCCAACAGTTCAAAAAATAAATAGGAGAAAACCAAATATAGTAGTCTGTGAAAACAAAACAAAAGTAGCATTGAAAATTGAAATTGATATACCTAGTGACTACAGTGTTTTATGTATAGAAAGACACAGAGTAATAAAATACCAGGATTTGCAGGCAGAAATGAGGGCAATGTGGAAGAAGGATACCTAGACAGTTCCAATAGAAGTATGGGCAACGGGTCTTATAAAGAAGAATTTACAAACTTACTTAGATATGTTAATAATACATGTAATTCCATACGAACTGCAGAAGGAGTCATTACTGGGCGCATTGCAGGTGTTGCAAAGAGCACTTCTGGCTAACATCAAAGATTGAAACAACACTAATTTCATGAACTTTCATCATACTTTGACTTAGGAAAGGTGTCCATTCCCATCACTGTATTAGAAACCCAAAAGACTTGGAGAAATTAAAAAAAAGAAGACAGGGGTCTGAATGGAGAGATGATAAATCAGCAAACAAAGGACAGTAATATAGCTGGAACTGAATTCTTCCTTAAGTCTTGCTAGTACCTTCATAAGGTGGACCCTGTTTTTCACAAAATCTCACCAAGACGATGCTGATATATAAACTATGTTTTATAAAGAACATATCATGGATAGAAGTAGGTTAAAAATAAAAAATATAATTGGGTGCACAAGACCCAGAATAAAAAAAATGCCCAATCCTGGTAGGCACACTGGTACCAGGACTGGAAGAAATGACAGTGTAGAATCCTCAAGACAGGGGAACATTCCTACAATGGGGATAAGCCAGGCTCAGGGGGAGGATGGCTCCCTGTTGTAGAAGGAAGTAGTAGTCCACAAAAATCAGAAAAAGTGGTAGGCTAAAAAAACTGCCATAAAGATGACAGAGTGGACTACTGAGGATAAGAAAGAGATTGTGTATTGTTACTATTATGCGAGAAGCACAGAATTTCCAGACACAGGATATACAAGAAGATTAAGAGAGAAACTGGAGAAAAAAAATACTTGCAAAAGAAAAACTGCCAGGAACTTCAAATACAAATTTGTTTTCATTATTACAACAGATTTATGAAAAACATTATATAGCCCTAGAAATCTTGAGCTACTTGGAAAAAACAAGTGACTGAGGAAGTGGGAAGATATAAATAACAAAATGTAAGATTTTTGAAAGGTATAAAAAAGAAATATGAACATGTGAAAAAAAGGGAGATGTGATGAACAATATCTATGCAAAGCTGAAAGCCAAATTAATCAATACAAAAAGGCAGCTCCAAAGATATTTGAAAGAAATATCAGCAAAGCATATGGGTATGGAAAATGTTACAATACAAAAATAAAAAACAAAGAGAAAAAGTAGAAAAGAGGACTATTAATGTAAAAGTTAAAGAAATAGAAACTGAAGTTATGAATTACCTGTGAAGTGAAGGATTTAGTGTATAAAATCTAACCCTGACAACATCACAGAAGGATAGAGTAATGGTTCCCTAAATTAAGGAGAAATCAGTGGAGCAGGAAACATCTGATCAGTTGCTATATGAAAATACTTCCAAACCTTCCATAGGAAGCTACTACAAAAGTTCAGCTGGAGTTGCACAACAAGGGAAGGAACAGGAAGATTTGACAACTCTAATGTGGTAAATGTTATGGAGTAATAGGTCAGTGAGTTCTCATATGAAAGAACATCAGATGGCACATGATGAAACTGAACAGAATGTGTGGTGTATTCAATGGACTGTGTTGTCTTGCCTTAGCTAGTGCTCTTTGGGGGCGGGGGAAAGTGCATGACGCAAGGGCGTGAGACAGGAAGTTGTTGTGTACTGTATGTATGTTGGCCGGTCAATAAAGTTTGGAGTTGGTACCAACTGCACGCAGTTGTCCCGCGTCTTCTTTCTTTGGTAAAAGAATACGACATGGTGTCAGAAGTGCTGTGTGGCAGTGCCTGGGCGTGCTGACCTTTTGCTGAAGACCATACGAGTGGCCAAGTGACGTGGAGAGCGGACATGTCGGACGACGAGAATGGTCGGCAGCCACGTGCTAGAATCAACATGGCAGCAAGTGCTCCCAATGCTACATTCAGTATTCAGCCGCCAGAGCCCTTTGACTTCTCCAAACCCCACGAATGGACACGATGGATTCGCGGTTTGAACGGTTCCGGCAGGCCAGTAATCTATCTTCCAACCCAGAGGGGAACCAGGTGAACACCCTGATATACTGTATGGGCGATGTCTTGAGAGGCCTTAAGCTAACCGAGGCAGAGCATCAGGAGTATGCCAAAGTGAAGGAGGGTTTTGAAAGATTTTTATTGTCAAAAGAACATTGTTTATGAAACGATTTAACATGCGAAAACAAGAACTGAACGAGACTGTTGATGGTGTTGTTACTGCCCTGCATGCTTTAGCCGAACATTGCAGTTATGGGACGCACGAGCTTATAAGGGATAGAATTGTTGTGGGCTTAGCGGACACCAGATTGTCAGCGGATGCAGATGGAGAAAGAGTTGGACTTAGAGAGCTGTAAATATGGCCAGACAGTCGGAGGAGGTCAAGAAGCAGCAAACGGCCTTGCGGTGTGACAGTACCGCCCTGCAGTATAACGTCAATGCTGTGCAGACACCACTGGACACCAGGCCAGAGGCCTCGAAAAGTTGGGGTAAGCCTTTGGCACCGATTTTTCAGCGCCAGATGCAAAAGGGTAAAGACGCCCGAACTCGCAGTGTTACAGGTGTGGGGCCATTTCACCATAGACTCCTATGCCCGGCGATTGCTGCAAGATGTCGCGTGGGAAGAAGGGCCACTACCAGCGGTCTGCCGACAGTTCAAGGCGGTGCAGAGTATTGAGGAAGACGAGGCGGGTGAGCGTGAAGAACAGGGTTCTTCCTTGGTTCTGTCTCCTCCGGGAACCATTCCTGGATTGTGGAGGTGAAAATACAGGGCACACCTATGACTTTCAAGCTTGACACGGGGCGGATGTTACTGTTATCTCCAAGTCAGACCTGCACAACGTGTTCAGTGGAAAGAATGCTCCTGTACTCCAGCAGCCGGAGAAACCCTTGTTGGGTCCGGGAGGGATGCCACTGGAGGTTACAGGATCCTTGGAGCTTCAGCTTGGCTATGGACAAAGACAGACCTGTGAGAAAGTGTACGTTGTAAAAGGACTCATGCCGCTTTTAGGCCTTCCTGCTATTTTGGGGCTGGGCCTCCTGAAACGTGTTGATGCTATCACCATGGAGTCTTTGAAGACCTCATACCCGGACTTATGCTCTGGGTTGGGGGTAGTGCAGCGAAAGTACCACATAAAGCTTCAGCCAAAGGCGGTGCCATACTCTCTGAAGACTCCCAGGAGGATACCACTGCCATTGATGGGGAAAGTGAAAGAGGAGTTAATGAGGATGGAGGCGCTGGGTGTCGTTACCAGAATGGAAGAACCTACTGATTGGTGTGCAGGCATGGTGGTAGTCCCAAAGAAAGACAGTAACAGACTGAGACTATGTGTAGACTACACTAAGCTAAATGAATACGATGCAGGGAAAGGTTGCTGCCCTCGGTTGAGCAGAGTCTTGGGATGCTCGCTGAAGGTGTTTAGCAAACTGGATGCAAATATGGGATTTTGGCAAATTCCTTTGTCAGAGGAGTACCACATTTATAACCCCTTTACGGGCGTTTCAATCGCCTTCCTTTTGGCATTAATTCTGCACCCGAACACTTTCAACGCATGATGGCAGAGGTCATTGAAGGCTTAGAGGGTGTGATTTGTCACATGGACGATGTGTTGGTCTGGGGGCGTTGCCAGGAGGAGCACGATGCCCGGCTTCACGCAGTATTAAAGAGACTGGAAGAAGCAGGTATTACGTTGAATGTAGGCAAATGTGACCTGTCGAGGGGCACAGTGACTTTCTTGGGCCATGTCATTACGAATGCTGGTATAAGCCCGGACCCAAGGAGGACCGCGTCCATCACGGAGATGGCGGCACCGGCTACAGTAGGAGAACTTAGGAGTTTCCTGGGCATGGTGAATCAGGTGGGGAAGTTCATCCCTCATTTGGCTGAGAGGGACAGAGCTTTGAGAGACTTATTATCAAAAAGGAACAGCTGGTACTGGGGTGGGGACCAGGAAAAGGCATTTAAGGACTTAAAAGAGGCAATCACCTCACCTCCAGTTTTGGCTGTGTATGACCCGGAGAGGGATACGAAGGTTTCAGGATGCTTCTTCCTTTGGGTTAGGGAGTGTGTTGCAGCAACAATGGGAGGACGGCTGGAGACCCGTAGCATATGCATCAAGGTCACTCTCACCCACAGAGCAACGATACGCACAGGTTGAGAAAGAGGCCCTAGCGTCTACCTGGGCATGTGAACGCCGAGATTACCTATTAGGCAAATCGTTCTGTCTAGAGACTGATCATAAACCCCTGGTTTCATTGCTGGGAGGTCAAGCGCTGGATCTTCTACCGCCCAGAATCCAACGCTTTAGGATGAGATTGATGCAGTTCTCATACACGGTGCAGTACGCTCCAGGGAAATCACTGTGGGTGGCAGATGCCTCTCCACTTAAAACCAAGCTAACACCGGAGGAAACGGAGTTAATGGAGGACACGGATATTTACGTGAACAGTATTGTGGAAAACATGCAGGTGAAGCCATCTTTCCTCCAAACACTACGGGAGCAGTTGAAAGCGGACAGTGTGTGTTGGTCATGGACTTGTGCAGCCAGGGGCTGTATGCTAACCAGGAACCCTTACTGAAGAGCTACTGGCCAGATCGGTCCACACTAACAGTGAAAGATGGGTTGCTTTTAAAAGATTCGCCTTTGTTATCCCCTCTGCCATGCGTAATGAGGTGCTGTTGAAATTACATGAGGGACATCAAGGCATCGTGAAGTGCAAAGCTAGAGCCTGTCAGACCGTCTGGTGGCCGGGACTTAGCCAGCAGATAAATGAGATGGTTTTAAGATGCAGGACGTGCATCTCAGAGAGAAGGAATCCTCCTGAGCCCCTCATCCCAACAGAATGTCCGGACCGACCATGGCAAATTTATTTGAATTAAAAGGTCACACTTACCTCCTTGCTGTGGACTACTTATCCAGGTTTCTGGAGATCGCATTGTTGAAACATAGCACATCCAACGAGGTCATCACCCACCTAAAATCTTTCTTGCCATGGTATCCCAGAGGTACTG
Source organism: Protopterus annectens (assembly GCF_019279795.1). Taxonomy (NCBI): domain Eukaryota; kingdom Metazoa; phylum Chordata; order Ceratodontiformes; family Protopteridae; genus Protopterus; species Protopterus annectens. The sequence continues at coordinate 1,425,395,785 of NC_056728.1, forward strand.
GTGTCTGATAATGGACCTCAGTTTTCAGGGCAGTCTTTTGCGGCCTTTGCAACCGCTTATGGCTTCGAGCATGTCACTAGCAGCCCCAGGTTCCCGCAGAGTAATGGGGAGGCAGAACGTGCGGTGCAGACGGTGAAGAACCTGTTAAAAAAAAGTGCTGACCATGGCTCTTTTGGCGTACAGGACAACGCCACTGCAGAATGGTTATAGCCCGGAACTTCTTATGGGACGACGGTTGCGGACCTCTCTTCCGATTCATCAGTTGGACCCTGTGCAGCGGACTGGAGAAGGCTCATGGGGAAAGAGGGGGAGAAGAGGGTGTATAATGGCGAAAACTACAATAGACGCCATCGGGCGAGGCCGCTGGGGGATGTGTTGCCCGGTGACCAGGTGTGGGTGACAGATATGAAGACCCCAGGTACTGTAGAGCAAAAACATCACTCGCCGAGGTCCTTCAAGGTGGATGTGCCCCAAGGGACTGTGCGTGAAACCGGTGCATCTGATCCCCTATCTGAGCCTGACTGTGAATCAAACCCTGAGTGTCCAGAAAGTGTGCTAAGTCAGACCAATGAGGCCTTGCCATTTTGCAATGGTCCTCCCGAAGCCCGGGCACACAGTGATGTTGTGAGGACCAGATCAGGAAGAGTTATTAACAAGCCGGACCGTTTGGATCTGTGAAGATCAGTGTATAAATAACAATGTCATTTGGGGTTTATAGTAATCTGAATGTGGCTAAGTGAGCATTTGGTGTCAATGTACCAAGTTAGTGAAGTGGGAGAAATTGGAGAGACCTGGGTTTGTGTTAAGTGAAAGGGGGCCTTTTTGGAAAGGGAGATGTGGTGTATTCAATGGACTGTGTTGTCTTGCCTTAGCTAGTGCTCTTTGGGGCGGGAAAGTGCATGACGCAAGGGCGTGAGACAGGAAGTTGTTGTGTACTGTATGTATGTTGGCCGGTCAATAAAGTTTGGAGTTGGTACCAACTGCACGCAGTTGTCCCGCGTCTTCTTTCTTTGGTAAAAGAATACGACAGAATGTAGCACAGAAAGATGCTTTGGAACTTTCTGTAGAATGCCTGCAAGAAATGGAGAAGAAAGAATGTGGCCTCAGTTTAGAAGACAATGATCTAAGAGAAGAGTTGTTTGATTTAATAGAGATGGAAAGAATATTAAGATTAGTGATAGAAATAGATTACAGAAAGTCATTAAAATTCAAAATTTAGAAGTTTGATAAAACAAATGAACACAGTGATTAGGATAATTCATAGAAATTCATGTGATATAACAGAAGTAAATAGGATATATTACTGGGCAGCTAAATTAATAATAGATAAGTCTTACCACAAAAACACAAAGCAGCAAGGAAAACAGGAATGGGAGAAATCAAATGCCACCATGGAAGCATCAAAAAAAGAAAATTATAAAGCACTTAAGACAAAAAGTGTCACTGTTAGAAGAGTAGAGAATTGGGAGCAGATCAACAAAAATACTCAGAAAAGATAGATGTGATAAAAGTGACGTGCAGTATCAGAACAGAGCAGGATCTGTCGTGCACTATTGCAAATAATAAACGTAACATCTCAGCACAGGCAGAAAAACCTAGAAGATATACAGACAAATATAAAGGAAAAGTAAAAAATAAGCAATGTATTGATGACTCAAAAAAGTTTTATACAGAACTGGGAAACAAGGCAAAAGGAAGTGAAACACCACCAGAAAAAGAAGAAATATATACATTTTGGAGAAATATTTATGAAGATCATGTGAAACATAACAAAGAAGCTGAATGGATAGAAGAAGTAAAAGAGAGAATAAAAAGTTCAAAAGCACAGGATATGAAATGGGATGAAGGAATGGCCAGAGAGATTGAAACTTTTTTTTTTTTTTTGCAGATGTTTTAAAACTTTATAGTTCATCAGAGAAGGAACTGAAAACACAACTGCAAGTGGTGAAAACAATTTTAGATGATATGAGAATGTCATTTGGTCTTGATAAATGTGCAAAAGCAACCCTTAAAGCAGCAAGATGCAGGTAAGGTGCAGCACAAGAAAACTTCAGCCTGAGACAGGCATGTGATATAAAAGAACTGGAACAACAGGAAGTGTATTGATATTTGGGAAATGATGAAGGATCAACAATAAAACATGAACACTGTATCCCACCCCATCCTCCTCTCCAAACTGTCCCAAATCAATCTATCCACAGCGAGTATCTCCTGGTTTAACAGCTATCTCACTGATAGGCAGCAATCTGTTAAATGGCTGCCAGCTCTCTCTCCCTTTCTCCCTATCAAAATGGGTGTCCCTCAAGGCTCTATTCTAGGTCCCCTTCTTTTTAATATCTTCACCAACCAACTAAACCAATCCTATCGCCAGTCCTCCCTCACACAGTATGCAGATGACTTCACTATCATCTCCATCGCTGATAACCCTACAGACTTACTAACACTCACACAGCAATCCTTCAACCTTACTGAATTTTTGCTTACTAGCAATCAACTCATACTCACCCCTAAAAAGACGAAATTCCTCCCCTTCCTCCCAAAATCCCTCAACAACCTCAAGTCATCATTTAACATATCTTCAATTAATAACACTACCATCACCCTCCTGTAATACACACAAAGCTCCTTGGTGTAACCATTGATGACCAGCTCAAGTTTGACCTGCATGTGCATCACTGTATTATGAAAACCCACCAAAAACACAGCCTACTACATAGAAACAAAAATGTTCCTCACCCCTGACTCTAGAATCTCACTTACCCATGCTTACCTTCTCCCCAACCTCTTTTATGGCTTACAAATACTAACTAGTTTACAGTCTTCACTTCTCTCTAAATTAGAAACTACCTACAATAAGATTCACTGCTAATCTACCTTATAAATCTCACTACTGCCATGCCCTGAGGACACCCAACCACCTAGAGCTTCCCAACCAACTCTTATTTACCCAACTTCTTATCATCCACTCTATCCTGAACAAGCCCACCTCCTAACCTAGTATATCTCCATTAATTTCCCTCTAGACCCCCTTGATCCATCAGAAGCTCTGACCAATGCCTATTACAGATACACAAACCTAGAAAAGGAATTGGACTGAATCTTTATAGCTATTCTCCCACCACCCAAAGGAATAAACTTTCCTTGGCCCTTAGAAATATATCCAAAGTCCCTAAATTCAAGAAAATGATCAAACAGCATCTAAACAGCACCTGGTCCTGTCTGTGTGACCATCCCACCTGAACCTTGCCCCTACTCCATCACTAAATTCTCCCTAGTCACTCTCCTCTCCCCAACTCCCTCCCTGTATTTAAAATTATCGTCATGTAGCCCCAACACATCTTTTGCTGTCTCCTCCTTCCTTGTCCGTGCTGTTACCTTTCATCCTCACCTTCTGTATCTTTCTTCTTTTTTTTACTATAAGTGATTTTTCCTTATGATTTTGTATATTTACTTTTGTGATGGATATATTGCAATACTTTTGTAATGTACTTTGCTTTATCATGTTCATTTTTTGTATTGTTGTATTGTAGAGCTTTTCTCCCTGGGCCTCCCCTGAAAAAGGGCTTTTGCCAAGTTAGACTATCCTGGTCAACAAATGTCAAATAAATGTCAAATAAATAAGTAAATAAACAAATGTGAATAAAACCTAGTATGGAATGTTTTAGATGACTAAAATTAATACTGAAAACAGTGCTGACATCTAGGAACAAAGTCCAAGCTGTAAACACATTTGATCTTTCTGTCCTAACTTACAGTTTTGGAGTGATTGACTGGTCCCAAAAGGTGTTGCATCAGTTGACCAGGAAAATAACAAGGATATTTCATGCTTATTCAAATGATTTATAAAAAATAGTGTATACCAAGACTATATATTCCTAGTTCTGAAGGACGTATCTGCCTCCTCAAATTGATTACATGCATAGATCAGCAATCATAGAACTGCATATATATATCTACTGACCTCATAAGGGCAAAATGTAGTAAAAGTTTTAAAACATGAGGGGAATATGTCTAAGATGACTTCCCTGTTTAGTTTAACAGAAGAATATTGGTGTCAAGCAGGAATGGAAATCAAACCAGAAGTAGATAAAAATCAGGTACCAACTGAATGTGCCAAAAAAACAAAAGAAAGAATATAAATTGAAGGATCAGATGAGAAGGCAAGAAATGCGGAAGATGCATAAATATAGTTGCAAGTATAGAAAACTCTTGGAACAACCTCAAGTTGATCAGGATCAAACACAGGAATGGTTAAGGTAAGTTGAATATAAACCAAAAGACTAAAGGGTAATATTGGTGGCCCAAAATAGTGGACTACATACACATTGGTTTACAAAGTCCATTGAACATGTGGGAGAAACAGACAAATGTTGGTTTTGTAAAACAGAATTGGAAGCAGTCGGGCATCTTTTTCCTGGTTGCAATATATTAGAGATAGAACTGTATACTGAAAGGCATACTAATATGTCAAGACTGTTGCATTGGGGATTGTGCAAACATTATAATATTGAACAAGCTGAAAAACATCGCAAACATGAACTGATGAAATTTATTTCACATAGGATCACCCATTGTCAACAGTTCAAAAGGTAGATGCAAGAAACCAGATATAGTAGTCCATGAAAGAAGACAAAAGTAGCATTGATCATTGAAATTGCTACAGCCAGTCACTACAGTGTCTTATGTAGAGAGATACAAAGTCATAAAATGCCAAGATTTGCAGGCAACAACTAGGGCAATGTGGAAGAAGGATACCCAGACAGTTCCAATAGCAGTAGGAGCAATAGGGCTTATAACAAATAATTTACAATCATACTTAGATATGTTAATGATACATGTAACTCCATATGAATTGCAGAAGGAGTCAATACTGGACACACACTTATGGCTAACACCAAAGATTGAAACAGTACACGGACTTTAATCATACTTTGACTTACGAATTGGGTCCATTCCCATCATGGTATTAGAAACCCAAAAGACTTGGAGAAATTAATAAAGGGAGAAAACATCTTATACATACACTTAAACAGCATGATTATAAAACAAGAAACAACCTTTCCAAGATTAACCCAGAAATGTTCCTTACTACTCTTTCATCTAATAATTGGAACTTCCTAAAACTCTTTCTCCCCTTAGATGCTGTAAATAATTTTATTACAACTTTCTTGAATATCCTAAATAGACGTGTACCTCCTAGAAGGAAGAGACTGAAAACAACTAATGCAATTTGGTTATCCAAAAAGAGTAGAATGCTAAGGCAATATAGAGGAAAAAACACAGAAAGAATAACAAAATATAAAAATCATAATATCTTGAAAATTTCAGAATGCTTTGCAATCATAGTAAAAAGCAAATAAATGAAGACAAACAACTACACTGTAATAACTTTCAGAATAATAGTAATGACAACCCTGAAAAATTCTGAACAACCATTAAAGAACTCTTGCATCATGGCCAAAAATTCAAATGTAACCCCCCTCTCCCATTAACTCGCCATTCAAAACTGCAATAGAGTTCAACTTTTATTTCATAGATAGTGCAGCACCTCTAAACAAGGATTCACCAACATCTAATCCTCACTGCCCAACAGTCATATATTACCACATCCACTTTTACCTTCAATCTTGTGCCCACAGCCTATATGCAACTATTATTAAACTAACTCAAACCCTGCTCTACTTCAATTGATGACCTTCCAAGCAAGTACCTTAAATTAGCAGCCAATAGCATTGCCTATCCTATTTCAGTTCTTATAAATATGTCAATCTAGGAACCCCACATTCCTTCTCTTTGGAAGAAGTAACACATTATTCCTCTGACAAAGGAGGAATTCAACAGACATTACTGACTTTAGACCTATAGTAATCTTATGCCCCTCAGCCAAATACTTGAAAAATGTATTCAAAAACAATTGTTAAACTATCTCTTGCAGGAAGAACTCTTTATCCCCCACACAACATGACTTCCATTCTTCCCATAGTACTAACACCCGTACTTCAAAGATACTGTAGAAATTATTACAACCTAGTCTCCTATTATTTCTAGACTTATCTAAAGCCTTTGACACACTTTGTCACAGTGAACTTCAGCATCAAATGCCCTCATTGAGTGTGTCTCAGCCCACCCTTCTATGGATCAAAAGCTACCTGTCCAATAGGTATCGGTCACTAAAATGGCATCCAACCCTTTCTCCATACCTCCAGTCATCACCAGTGTACCACACAAGACTCTATCCTTGATCCCATCCTCTTTAACATTCTCACCAACACCATCCACATATTCACACAACACACCTGCCTAATACAGTATGCAGATGACTCCACAATAATTTGCACATCTGCCAACATGGCACACCTCAAAAATTACTAAGGAGCTTTAACAGCCACCCAAACCTAATCATGCTGACCCCCCCCCCCAAAAAAAAAATTAAAAAAACTACTACTTTTTTTTTTTTTTCAAATAAAACCCTGCGGTGGTGGTGCTGCAGTAGCATTGTTATCTCACAGTAAGACGCTGTCCAGTTCGATTCTCAGCTAGAGCGTCTTCTGCGTGGAAACATGCATGAATGGGCATACCTTCGTTGAAGGTTGTGCATCATGCCTGGCAAGCCAGTACATAAAAATCAACTGCCAATCATTAGCAGACTGGAGTTCCGCTGTGGCGACCCCTAACTGGGAAAAGCCGAAAGACACAAACAAACAAACTACTTTTTTTTCAAATCCCTCTCTCTTGAAAATAAAACACATTTAAAGCCTTATCTCTTGATGATACAACCACTGAAGTAAATTCTCATAGCAAATTTTTAAGAATGATAGGGGATGACAATGTTAAATTCAAGCTGCATATACAAGGTTGCATAAGAATATCTCATCAAAAACTAGGGATGCTTTAGAGACAAAAATGTTCTCACCAGTGCAACTAAAACTACACCTGCCACTACTTATCTCCTCCCCACATGTCTTTATAGTGCTCCCATCCTTACTAACCTCCAGGCATCACCAAATCAAAACTTGAATATTGCTATAACAAAGTTGCTAAATTTGCAATAAGTACCACTTTCAGAAACTAACACTGTATAGCACCAAAAAGCCAAAATTGGTTAGAACTACATAGTCAGCTAACATATACATAGGTTCTTACCATTTATAAAAGTATCCAGCATCCATCTCATTCTACTCAACTATGTTCCTAGTCAGTCATTACGATCCATTGACCAAAAACTCCTGTCTGTCCACAAACCTACTGCTGGGCATCGTCTATACTCATGACATATTGCTAGGGCCTGGAGCACCTTTCCCTGTATCCATCAGGTCCCATCCTCTAAAACCATTCCGAAAGACTTTCCAGCTAAAAAACTGGCTCTTGTTTTGCTAAACACCGGTTAAACGATATCCCTAAATATGAACTAGTACCTATTTATACCTTACTCCTGCTTGTTCTCCCTTTTTCACTGATTTACTTACATCTATCCATTTCTTTCCCCTGGTTTACTCTGTAAATATACCATAAGCCAGCTTTTCTCTCACTTCATATTGGAATTTCTGTTTGTATTATATTTAATTTCTTGATAAACCTGCTAATTTTTTAAATAGCAAAGCATTGTCATATAACTTGTATCTGTTCTTAAACAGTGTTTCATAGCATATCTAATTTTGTATAATTATTTTAACTGTAGATGTTTTTGCATTGTTTTTAAAGATTGTAAAATTATTATTTGTAAATTTGTTTGTAATACTTTGGAGACTTTCTCCCTGTGCCTCTGCTGAAAATCGGCTGCTAACCAGTCACAATTTCCCGATAATAAAATGTCAATAAATAAAATAAATAAAACTGAGAGGGTATCCGCAGCTTTTCTTTTTTTTTTTTTGCTCCTTTTGCTGGACTTTACAAGATGGCTTCTCTACCTTCCCCAATTAACCTATTCAGTCCAAACAAAAGGTAACCAGATATCCCTGAACTAGGCAAGAACCTTACTACTCATTTGTCCCTGCCCAGTTTGGCACTAGGAAGTGGTCCAGCTTGCTTGTCCTGGTGGGTGACCTACCCCCTCCCACTTGCAGCTACTTTTAACATGCCACTACTACCACCTAAGGGAACACATACTTACATTGTTATTTAGTATAAATGCACAGTGGTAGTATGAGCATAGCCAGATTGAAACCTGATCAAGTGCTTTAGTCATGCTACCAGGTGGCGAGCACTCTGCGTGTACCTTGTGCTGATTTCAAAGCACCTGATAGAATCTACAAAACTAAGTGCCATTTTTCACTTTATTCTGACTTATACTGCACTTGCATTTAATTAACTGTGCTGTTTTCTTAACTTGCATTACATCTCCACTGTATTTTTTCACAGTTTTACTGTTAAACTGTTTAACTGTGTGTGAACTGTTCTGCTGTTATATTTAAGTGTGTATCTGTTCTCCTGTGTTAAATCGACATAAAAAGATTTTGATATTTTTAGCATAGTCTGGTTACAGGTTTTGCTGTATCCAGATCTGTTTGTGTGATTCCTGTGTTTCCTGCTACACCATCTTGTGTTGGCTGGGGCTTACCTGCACTTAGTGGGAATAAGTGAACTGGTTGGAACTGGTCTGGTGTAGGGTGTTTAGCTAAGAGCTCAGGGACAAGGGTTGATTGCTCAATTCCAGTGTTTCTATTTTATTTTCATTTTGTGGTACTTGCTTGTTTTAGTCGAGCTCCAAGGTGGTATTTAAATCCCGTGTTTGTGCAGGTTTACTTTTGTTTCCATGTTGTGCACCACTGCTACACTGTTGTAACCCTTTGCGAAGTATCTCAGTTGCATTTTTTTCCCTTACCAGCACTCTTGTGTACGTGAGGCCCTCACTTGCAGCTACTGTATTGATTTTATCCAACCCTACTCACACTTATAGGTAGTCTCCTCAGATAGTACCCACTCTACTGTCCCTGATCTCTATTCCTTCCACAGATTCTTAAAACTATGGATGGACAATTTCCTGTGGTTTCTCCTGCTAGTCTAGTTAATATGGGCATCCTGAGACAGTGTAGCAACTGCTTCATGTACATGGACAACCCTCCACTACTACCACCTAGGAACACAATATGTGAGAGATGTAATTTCATGAAGAACCTAGAATCCTTGCTGTCTCAATCACTGGACAGTGCATCTGGCACTGAGAAGGTTATCTGCACAAACACTACAAACACCACACCTCTAGCACCATCCACACCTGTACAACACACTCCCACATATGCAGAGGTTCTCAACAAAAACATACCTAAACAAGAGACCTCCAAGGTAAAAACACACATGCACATCACAACCCACAACCCACAGCCCCAAGCACCACATATAGTACACACACCTGTATCTCACAGCTTCTAAGGCCCAGCCACAAAACCAATACACTAGTCATAGGAGACTGTTGTGAGACACACAGATGTGCCCCTCATCAGGCTGGACAAGGACAAAGTCACTGTAAATTGAATATCAGCTGCTAGAATCTGCCATATCACGCACGCACTCAAGTCTCTCAACAACAGTTACTGTTGCGACTCTGTCATACTTCATGTTGGTGTGAATAACTTGAGACATGCCTCTCTGGACTATGCAAAGAGAGATATTATTGAGCTTGCTGAATATGTGCCCTAGGCAGTTATGTCCCTAGCCTTATGCAGCATCCTACCATCACCCAGAATGATGCTTCAATACAAACAGAAAATGATTGACTTTAACAATTGGCATATTTTCTGGTGTCATTCCAAGGGGATCCAGCACCTGACAGCCTGGGAGGACATAACTGAAAGACCACGATGCTTTGCCAGAGGTGGCCTTCATCTGTCTCCCCTGGGCTTCTGGCTTATGGCAAAGGATCTTGCCTCCTCCATAGTGCCTTTTTAGGCAAAGTCATAATGACAAAATTACCAACATGAAAAATTCTTCTAAACAAAATTTAAAGGTCATGCTGCTAAATGCTATGAGTCTTCAAATGAAACTGCACTCATTACAAGCATTCCTCACCCTGGAAGATGATGACATTTGTGCAATCCCTGAAACCTGGTTTAAAGCTGTGGAGAAAACCTCAACCTTAACAGTACTATACTTTCAGACCCCAAATGGAGGGCTACAACATCAAAGGAGGTAGAGTTTCAATATTTATCAAAGACATACTAAATAAAATGACCACCAGTGTAACAAAAACAAAACTGTGACTTTTTGAAATTTACTTTAAGTGGTCACTGCAATAATGTAAATTATTTAGATGTGAGTCTGGAGTGGAAAACCTTAGATAGATGCTTTTCTAGTTATATGTTTAGAAAGGCTACTTATGTTAAGAATTCTTTACACTTCAGTAGTAATCATCCCATGTATATGAAGAGAAACGTGCCCAAGGGTGAGTTTATTAGAGCATCACGTATGACTACAGATTACAATTTATTTTTTAATGAAGTTACATTTATTAGTGATTTATTTCTGTGTAGCGGGTACCCACTGTCTTTACTTCAAGAAGTGAGTAGTAACATCATTGAGAGAAGAGAACCAGAGTTGCCCCCTATTATTAAAAAGGGGCTCTGAGTTAAGAATATTAGTGGTCATTCTACCCCCACTTCATTTTTAACTACACCTAAATGTATTATTAATATGACTATAGACAGTAATAAAATTAAATCAGTAGTCTTTAATAACTGGAAAATTATTTCCAGTATAATGAACTTTGTAACATTTTAGGTGATAAACCCATTTTTGTCTACAAAAAATGTAATACTATTAAGAGTATGCTTGAATAAATGAGAATTTAGTAGCCATGCCAGTTACTGATAAACCCAAGGGCATGTATAAATGTCTTCATTGTAACATCTGTAGATATATTTATGAAGGACCTTATATTAATTTACTTCATTTAAATCAGTATACCTAGGATATTCAATTGTAATTCTACCAGTCTAGTGTATATTGGATTATGTTCAGGTTGCACTGCATTCTATGTAAGGATGACTACTAGGAATCTGAGCAAACACATTAAAGAGCATTATTATGCTATTAAGACCAAGGATGACAAAAAAGCATTGTTCAGACATTCTATTCAATTTAGTTTATATAAAAAAATTTCCTTTACAGTTTTGGAATATATTGTAGTTGACCTAAGGGGAGGCAACTTAAAAAATAGAGTGGAAAGGAAAGAGTTATTATGGCAGATTAGACTAGGGGCTGATAATCCCCCAGGTTTAAATGAGTTCATTAATATTAAATGTTTTTAACAGATAGTAGTTAGTAGGTATATTTTCCTTGTTTTAACTGTTGTAGTTTTATATTTTTGTATGTTAATATCAAGTTACAAATGTGTATTTAAATGCTGATTTGTTACTCTATTGACTAATTAATTGATTCGGTATTCAATTTTGTTTTTGGGAGGGACATGTTTTTTGTATAAAAAGTCTGGCAAATGTATGTATTGTTATTTCTGAAGAAGTCCTTGAGATGAAAGCATTGAGTAAAGAAATTTTTTATGCTAAATCTGGTTGGTGTCTTCCTCTGTTGCTCCAGTGTTTTGGATTTATTTATCAAAGACATGCACACCTCCAGGCTGGTCAAACAGTATAATGCACAGGAGACTCTCCAGGTGCATTTACCTGTTGACAAAACACCTGTTCAAATCACAGCTAGCTGCAGACCCCCAACCATGACTGAAGATGCCCACTCCACCTATCTGGACTTACATGAATCTATCAAGAGTCAACCCTCTACCCTCATCCTGGGAGACTTTAACTACTCAACCATAGAGTGGAAGACCTATTCTAGCTCAAACATGAATGCTCAGAGATTCCTCAATGTCATCAATCCCATTGCATTGGATTAGCTGGTTGATATCCCCATGTGTAGTGAAAATATCCTGGACATGGCACTGACCAACATGAATAGCCACTGTAGCACCCCTACAGTATCATCCTCCTTGGTAAGTTCTGACCATAAGGTGATCACTTTCAAAGTCACCATCTCTCCTGACCCCCCCCACCCACTTGCCAGGGTCAAGCAAAAAACTTTTCCAAAGCTGACTACAACCTCCTGAGAGCAGATATAAGCAGTTTCACAGCCACTGTCCCTTCAGTTGGAACTAGCAGTAATGTCCCAGCCTATACCAAAAATACTATATGAGCACCTACATAGCTGCATGGACCCAGCAATAACTGACAGGACTGAATCGTCTTCCTCAAGGAAGAGTAAACCAGTCTGGTGGACAGCAGTAATAAAGAAACTCTATAATATAAGGAAAAAATTACTGTCCAGGACCAAAAAGGACCAGGTGTCAAGTTGGAAGCAATTACTCCTTTGTCTAACAAGTAAATAAGGTCACTGGTTAAATCCTCAAAGGCTAATTTGGTGTCCAAATTGGCCACATCTACTAAGGACAATCATAAGGCCTTCTTCACATATGTCCACAATCTCAAAGGTGATACTCAAATCTGCTCTGAACTGCTGGTCAAAAATACCACCTATGCAAATGCTGTAGATATAGCCAACCTGCTGGCAGAAATGTTCAGTGAAAACTTCACCCCCCCATCCCCCATCAGTAAACCGAGACATCCCCAGCACCTGCCCCCTCCCCTCATCACCAGGGACCAGGTCTTTAATGCCTTCTCAATGGCAAAAAATACAGTCTCTAAGGGATCCAACAGCATCCTTGGCTGCATACTATATGAACACAGGCATGAGCTCTCAGCACCAGTAGGAACCCTATTCAACCAAAGCCTGAACACTGGCTTCATCCCAGCCAAATGGAGGACAGCCACTGTTATCCTTTTGCACAAAGGTTGAGCGTTCACTGACAGAGGCAATTATAGGCCCATTAGCCTAACTAGCCTGATTTGCAAGGCCATGGAACACATTATCATGGACCTTGTAAACAAGGACTTTGGCAACCTCCAAATACTTGACCCCAGACAGTTTGGTTTTGTCAAAGGGAGATCATGTCTGTTAAATTTGATTGACTTCTTTGAAATGGTCACAAAGGCCATCGATGAAGGGAAGATGGTGCACTCAGCGTACTTTGACCTAGCCAAAGCCTTCAACACTATTCCCCAACCAGGCATAATAGATAAACTCTCCCAGGTAGGCATCAACCCATATGTTACCAAATGGGTAGCTTACTGATAGAACCTACTCAGTCAAAATAGGGGAAGTCATCTCTAGTAGTAGACCCATAATGAGCAGCATACCCCAAGGATTGGTCTTGGGGCCTCTACTGTTTGGCACATACTTTTCTGAGGTGCATGCCAAAACCACTGGTCTGTGGCTGACCAAATTTGCAGTTGACTGCAAGCTGGGTGCTGTCTTAAATTCCCCTAGTGATGTGAATATCTTCCAAGAGGGCCTTACCCAAACTAGTAATTGGTGCCAGAAACATGACCTCAAACTGAATGCAAAGAAATGTATCATTATCCCCTTTGGGGGAAAATGGTATCCCCACTAATTATTGTTTCAGTAACAACATAGTAAGCATGTAATCAGTCATGTGGGATTTGGGCACTCAAGTTGATAGCAGCCTGACTTTTGACCACAATGTTGCATCTGTTGTATGGAAAGCTTTTTACATGGCCCACCTCATAAGTAAGGGTATTTCATCCAGGAACAAGGAGGTCATAACATCCCTGGACTCCTCCCTTATGAGACCCACTATCAAGTAGAATGCCTTCTTCGGCATGTACCTTGTGAAGCACATGCAGCAGCTGGAGCGACAACAGATGTTCCTGACCAGGAAAATACAGGGTCTCAAGCACCTATTCTCTACAGATAGGCTAAAAGCCCTGTCCCTCTACTCAGTCTCATACAGACTGCTAAGAGGTAACCTGTGTCTGGCATACAAGGCTATCTCAGACCCAGCCTTGATGGAGTTGCTGCATATCCATGATTCAAACTCCACTCGTGTAACCCACACTCAAGTTATCAACCTGGTCAGTGACATTAATATAATTTGTTGGTGGGATAGATTTGTGTCCCAAAGGGAAACCTATCTGTGGAAGAGACTCCCTCTCCATGTCAAGCAGAATACCTCAGTAACCCTCTTTAAAAGGAACCTGGATGACTGGATGGGAAACAGAAAGTGCACCCCTGGGATCCCACCTTTGTCCCTGCTGGACAGGGGAAACACATGCTAATTTTGTGGGAACATGGGTAACATTTTTGGCTAGGCTTATAGGGGCATCTGGGCCAATAGCCTAGTATCATCCTGTAAACCTATGAACCTATAAGTGAACACATAGTGCTCCCACTGGGTGTCACACATTTGGCATGTTCTTCCATATCTGTTATATAAAACAGTGTACTTGCTTGCCTTAATGACAAAGTTCAAATGGTAAAATTAATATTCAAAAAGTGCTGTTTTAGATAAATAAAATTTAGGCTTGAACTATGTGATTTTAATGAACTGTTCATCATTGAGATATGCTCAACCAAAATCAGATACATTTGGCTACTGATGTTATATTATTTCAGATAAATATCATTAATGATCTATTAAGTTACAAGCATTCTTTAAAGAACTCCCATATCATACTGAAATCTATGAGATTAAATATCAAGAACAGCACTTAGTTTGGTCAGAAATAAAACTGATGTTAGTATCAATACAGTGGGCTTATAAAGTGGTTGGAGCTCTGAATCTTGGGTGTGGTGTTATATAACAAACTAGTTGTGCTGTACTCCACAATATTTAACTTCTTAAGAGAGCCTTGTGAATGTTGTTATTTTAGAGGCCATGGTTGACCTAAATTATTACCTTTTATCTAGCTAACATATATGTCTGAAATTACATGGTATTCCATTTGTTCAACGTTAGAACTCACATTATGATATGATTAAATATTGTTACATTTTGCTCCATGTGACTGTTTCTTTTCAGGATCATATTGTCTTCAAGTGTTTCTTTAAGAGTTTCTTTGCATTACCTGTGTGACAAAGAGAGATACTGCCAACACAACTGTCTGGAATTTTGTAAATAATTATATGTCATTTGTGAATATCAGATGTACTAGGGAGCTTTCTGTATTGTCTTTAGGGTGAACTAATTACTAGTCCTGAAAGCATGAAGGAATGCAATTGTTTTATGACTTCTAACATCTGCCAAAAATCTGTGGTCTATGTATTTTACAGGTAGATGCTAAATACTGCCAGCTTCCAGCAGTGCGGGTTTCACCTGGGAACTAGAGTCAGATGACAAGAAATTAAATAATTCTGTAAGCTATCACAGAAGTAATATTTTAGATATTAATTTGAGAAGTCTCTTAGTGAGACAGAGCATTCTGCATTCTGTCTTGGACGTGACAACAACTAGAAGATCCATTCACTACATCTGCCTTGCTCTATTAGTAAGTTCTTAGGTTATAGTAATGATTAGACAGTGTCAGGAATATAATAAAGTTTAGTTTAGATGTTTTTCTTTATTTATTTGAGACTGTCCTGCAATGTTGTTTTAAATATTTCTTGTGGTTTTGAACTCTAATGTCACTGTGAATATATATTTAGTATTGTCTTTGTTCTTTTATTATTTATTATTAAATGTATTT
Source organism: Protopterus annectens (assembly GCF_019279795.1). Lineage (NCBI taxonomy): Eukaryota > Metazoa > Chordata > Ceratodontiformes > Protopteridae > Protopterus > Protopterus annectens. The sequence goes on from NC_056728.1 coordinate 1,425,411,330, forward strand.
AAACCTTTCATTGTGGCTGAGCTGTGTAGAGATATTTATGTTTTGAGAGTACTTGCATGTTTATTTGGTAACACTGTGTGGGCCACTCCTAACAGCCTTGCTCTTGGTCAAACTACAATTTGTGTTAATATTAATATTACACAGTAAGATTGGACACTTTGTTAAAGGCCTTAAGCTAGCTGGCAGGAGTGACTGGTGGCAGTACAAACTACCTTGTAGTCTGAGCAGAAGGGGGCATCGCTAGTAAACCTATGCCAGCCTTTCCCAGGTGTGTGTGTGTGTGTGTGTGTGTGTGTGTGTGTGTGTGTGTGTGTGTGTATGTGTAAATCAAACTTCAAAGAGTGTGTGTGTCAGCTACTTGGGCAGGGACACAAAGCACTGGTTGGACAGAGACGGTGTTTGATGTCTTGGCTTGGTCACTCGGCTGAGATCTAAATTCTATAGTGGGAAGTCTTATTGGGGATCCGGAGAAAGGTAGAGGAACCAACCCCAGACTGACTGTAGTCTCTGTGTGCTCTTAAGGGAAATTGCACTTGATCCAGAGAGCTGCATCTGGAAATAGTGTGTGTGTGTACTTGTCATCCTCCCAGTGAATGTCCCCCACTGTTGCCAGGATTGAGGCTCCTCGATTACTGGTCCAGTGGTGGGTTGTCAAAGCCTGTACATACAACATTTGTTATGTGCTTTATGTTATTATATTTTGTATCTTTAAATATTTATTGATGTCACTGCTAAAAATGATTTTTGTAAAAGCACACTTATCTGGATCATAGATAAATAAATGCAGCCATATAACAAATGATTATTAATAAATGCATTCATATACCGTATGTGGAAAATTATCAACTGATTAGCCTGTTTAAGGAATGAATATTGTATTTATTGAGGGATCATTTCTTTTAACTGTCAGTTAACTTGATTCTCCAAAGACACTAGTGATTCAATTAGTATAATTTTATTCTCTGGACTTTTCCTACTATTGATATCATGCAAACAAGCTAGCATGCTAATTCCAAATGAAATGATCTCAAGCCTAATTGTGTTTCCATCAAAAAAACACATGGGATCAAATAACATTTGGAGCAGACTAATGCTGTTTCCTCCCTAAATTTGTAGGATAGAGGGGAGAAGAACACAAGTAAAGGAGTAGAGTCAGGGGCAGATTAATAAGTCTAATCCTCTGTTTCATGTTTCCATTGCTGGGAGGCCAATTTCTTAATACATCTAAATATATAATTTATTGCTCATAAGCATCACACTGCTTTTGATTTCCATTTGTAATTGCTTAAAATTTTCATACAGTTCTTCCATACACTGTGACTGTGCTTCACATTTCTGTCACATCATTGTTGCCTTTGATTATCATCTATTACTAACTAAAAAGCTTCTAAGGGATATTAGTTAAACGATATAAAGATTTGGAATTCTAGTAGTGTATAAGGTATTTGCAAGTAAATAATAAAGCATATCTAATGTACTGAGGTTCCTATGATGTTTGATTACTACTTAGATAAGTTGGTAGCATGACCATACATCTGATCTGCCATGTAGTAGCCCTATGACTTGTGATAGTGATGTTGCACTATGCCATGTAATCTCAATCACTCACCAGCCCTTAAACACATTTTGCCATGCATGTACATATGGTACAATGCACCATAATTGTCAGTCGTGCACATCAGCATCTCAATTTGAAATATATATATATATATATATATATATATATATATATATATATATATATATATATATATATATGATTCTATGACTCTGAAACATTTATTATGTGCTAGAACTCTTACTCCAGAGCAGTATGACCAGGCAATATAAGCTGCACCTTTGCATTTCACCAGTAGTAGTGGTGATAGTATAGCTTTCTAAATAGAAAGAAAAATCGTCTGTTATGGTCAATGTCTCATATCTCTAGTAGATCATACAGCCTGCCTCTTTTACTTTGGCTTTAGGTAAAATGCATTCACTGTTATTAACTGTCAGGACACATACTGCTAAACATTGCCCAAGTCTACTTTTCATTTTCAGCTTGTTACAGTGTCCATGCAAAAATAATAGCTTGAGGGGGGCTAGATGCCAAACAGCTAACAGCTCAGAATTTTAGCTCTGTCTATTTTTTATTATTCTGACAGGAAATATTATTTATTTTTTGAGGAAACCACTCAACTACTTAACAGAAGAAACATTATTACCTGTTATTTTGTTTTTTCTTCAAATTTAGTGTTGATACATCTTTTTTCTTTATTTCTTTTTTGTCAGACGTTTTCAACAAGTCATGCAGACATGAGTAACTGGAAGAACTCACATCAAGAAAGTGCAGTTAAGAAGGAATTACAGTCCATAATTACAAATATTCAAGAATGTTCAATCAAAATGGACAACTAGAAAATAAAATGGACAAGATAAAACTGGACAGCAGTAAACAAGTAGATCTGCTCAATGAGTTAATCAAAAACATGCTGAAAAAATTTCCTCTTTTGAAGTAGCAGTGAATGACATTTAGGGCAGATTGTCTGAGTGTGAAAGTCAGAATTATTTTTTCTGAAGCAGAATAACAAGCTTCTAGAAAAAGTGGAAGATTTAGAAAGTAGATCAAGGAGGGATAACATAAGAATCTACAGAATACCAGAAAAAGAAGAGGGCAGCAGCATGAAACAATTCTTAAATAAATGGTTACCTACAGCTTTAAACTTGCCTGAATCTCTTTCATTTGGAATTGAAAGAGCTCACTGGTCCTTGTCAAAACCAGCTTTAAGTGGCAGTTCCTCTACTCCCATATCTATAATAGTTAGATGTTTGTCCACTCAAGAGAAGGATTTGGCATTAAAATCTGCCTGGTCTAATCCCCCTCTCAAAATGAATGGTAAAACCATTTGTTTTGATAATGACTACACCTCTTCTGTTATTACAAAGAGGAAAGAATGTGTTCCCTTTATAAAATCCCTTAAAAAATGTAACATAAAAGCTCAAGTGTTATTCCCGGCCAGGATAAAAAAATTAGTTGCCTGATGGTGAGAAGATCTTTAATACTCTACAAGAAGCTATGGATTTTGTTCAAAAGAAAAACCTTTTATCCGAGACAGAGGATATGGACTGGGTTGCACAAAGCCTGAAGAGACATGGAACAAAAAATGGATGGACTGTGAAAGAAGGAGGTAATTAAAAATTGAAAGCTAAATGAACGTGACATTCTTAATATATATTTCTTTAACCTTAAACATTCCAATTCTAAACTTCACCTGTGGGAAAAATCAATATGGTAAACAGTGATATTTGATGTTTATTATTTTCTCTCTCCATTTCTCTTATTTTATTTTTATTAAAAATCCTTTAATAATCTACTGTTTGTTAATATGTTGGAAATGGACTCTCTTCATGTGTGTGAGTGGTGAGGTAGTACATTAGTGCCTACTTGATTTCTAATGGTGCATATGGTTATACATATGGTCCTTATGATTTAATTAAATATTTTGTAATCCTTGGAGATTGATACCCTTATAGTTATAGCCTGTTGGGGTGGTGTAGAGAAGTGCACACACACACACACACACACACACACACACACACACACACACACACACACACACACACACACACACACACACACACACATATATCTCTATATATATTTTTTTCTCTATCTTTCCTCTTTCTTTTCTCACTGACTTCTCTTGCTCTGTTCATGGTGGGGTGTTTGGATTGGATTTTACTTGCTGTGCTCATTACTGGTGAGAGGTTTCTTTGGGAATGATCTATCAGTAGTTTAATTACTGTTGGTTCATCTTATCACATGTGTTGTCGCCTTTCTGTGTGATTTTGGGTAGTTGAGGATGTTTTGTGGTGTTGATATTTGTTGCAGCTTCCAATTTTGGTGGTTCTGTAGGCTATGAAATGGCACCATTGCTTTTGTACATTTGTGTGGCTTTCAGGTTTTTGCGGAGTCAGCTTGAGCTCCCTTTTGGTTTCTCACATTGTATGACTCTTGTTTTCCCACCTGATAACATATTGGAGCTCTTTTGGGTGAATTCAGACTAACGAGCCAAGATAGAAGTGCTTCACATGAAACTGCCCTAACCAACAGCTGTTCACACTAAGTAAGTTCAGCTGGTGACCTTTAACCCCACTCAGAATGTTTAGAGTCCTGAGATGATAACCAAAGCAAAACCAGAAAGGTCACAGGGCTGTAATTATAGCTTTGTAATCATTTACTCTGCAATTGAAGAACTAAAAGAGAAACTTAATGAAAAAATAATCTAAGATGTCTACAACAACAAGAAACTCCAGACCACTAGCAAGGTACCTGATAGGGGAGGAACGAGAGGAAGGGGATGAAGGGGAAGAGAGGGGAGGGAAAGAAGAGAAGAAAAAGACTTATTAGCAATGTTTCTCTTCTGAACATTGCATGGATGTTATCTTAATGTTATTTACTGTTAATCACATTGCAGTACAGGGTCTCACTCTTGAGACTCAGTAGAGCAATTTCATATGTTACAAGGTATTAAGAATGTCCAGTGAAAATATAGATCAAGTCTGAAACTGATGTAACTCTCAAAATATATACAAAAGTAAATAACTACAGAAATATATAGATAGATGGAAATATGCATAGATAGTTTGCTAAATGGATAGATTGACAGACAGAAAGTTCCAAACTGGTACAGTGCAGCTTGAAAAGATTATTTAAAAATTTTAAAGATAACTTCCATTCAAAGCAACTGTTAACACTATATGATGTTCAACTGATATTCAGAGAGTTAATGCCTTTAAACGCATTGCAGCACAGGGAGTTGTGTGTTTTTTTTTTTTCTCCATACAAACTGATTTCCTGCAGAGTCATTGAGAAATACCATCAGTCAATAAAAATGTACATTACAGTTTCATGGATATAGTTAAGAAAAATGTATTGTTGAAACCTACTGCTTTATTAACATATTAATTGAATAATGACCTTTTTTAAAAGATGTTTTCTGATTTTGGGTATTTGCCCATCATTCATTACTATAGGTCTGGTTAGATTTCTCGAAAAAGCTGATGGGTATAACTGGAGACATAGAAAGCCTTAAACGCTTTACCTTTATTTTTTTAGCCACTGAATTGTACAGTAACTTTTTTTCATTCCCTATTTGATACTAGGCTTTTTTCTTTCCACATGTATTATTCATTTATTCATTTGAAGCTGCTGGGTGGGCATGTTCATGCATCTAGTTCTTTTGTTTGCCAGATACATTTGCTTTATTGTCCTACACATATTCCTATAGTCATATGCTCGCTTATTATGATATAACTATGATCCCATGATGTGCGCTCAAGGTCAAGGTTACTTTTTCTTTCTTTTCAAGTTTGATTAGTCAGTCATTTAGTCCACCATGTGAGGATGCTAGTATGTTATACTGTTATTGTTTGTGGTGTGCTGGACAATTGATCTACAAAACAAGCTCTGTCAGACTAGGAGTATATCAGATTAATGTTTGGGCTAGATATTAATTTGATACTTGTCTTTCATGGACAGTAATGACAAATAGAACAAGACCTTTGATTTAGCAGAACAAGTAGTGATAATCATAATAATAATGCAGGAGCCAGTAGTAATCATAATAATGTTTATCTCATTGTCCTCAAATATATGTAATCATATTGTGGGCACTGGAGTATAAGAAAGTCCCATTTCACAATCTCCCATATAAATCTGGCTATCCTTATGCTATGGTCCTCATAAGGATACTGATTAATAAGACTCATTCTATCTATGGCAATTAGTAAAAATAACTGGTGCAACTATATAGAAACAACAGGGATATGGAAACTACTAATTAACCATAATATAAACACAATAAACCGCGCTTGGAATGAATATATGTAAACTATAAAGTTAATGTTTAACTTTTGCATGTGCTGCTCACTTTATATTCCACCCCACTGTAGTTAAATGTGCATTGCATTTATCTAGGTTCTAACATGTTTAGTAAACATGTACATTTAAAGCTGATTCACATTGAGTTACTATATAATCACAAATGTTCTGTTGATGCTATTATTCTACATGTAAGGCAGCTGCTGAAAATAATGTATTTGGTGTGTAAGTCTTGGATTGTGGGTGGTTTGATTAATAATTTAACCAAACCTGGAACTTTAAGTTCCATGTATGTTTTTGTGTATAGCAATATGTTTCATAGGTTCATAGGTTCATACTATCTGCCCTAGGGCATTTATAAGCTTAGCCAGAGTGTGTTAGGCTTTTGCCACCCCTTGGAATGAGGATACTGTGCCCATTTAGGATTTAGTTTACTGCGCCTCTGTCTAGCAGTGACACAGAGATGACCCCCGGGTAAACCTACGATCTCCCATCCACTCGTCAAGATTTCTCTTGAAGAGAGTCAGTGAGGGGCTCTGCCTAACATGGACTGGGATTCTGTTCCAGAGTGAGGGGAGCCTCTGGGTTATGAATCTGTCCCGCCAGCACGTCCTATTTATTTCTGTGTTGAGGTTCAAATCACTCATTTGCGTGGCTCTGGTGGATTTGGATTTTCTGAGGTGGAGCATGAGCATTAATTCCGGATTGGACATGGTCTTGTATGTCAGGCATAGATCGCCTCTGAGTAGGCGGTATGTGACTGAATAGAGCTGGAGATTTTTTAGCCGGGCAGCATATGGCATATGTTTGAGACCCTTGATCCTCTTGGTGAAGTACTTTTGGGGTCTTTCTAACTGCTGCAGGTGTCGGGTAAGGTACATCCCAAATGGGGTATTGTACTCAATTATGAGCCTGATAAGGGAGGAGTAAAGGGGCACAATGACCTCTCTAGATCTAGATGTGAATCCTTTCATGATAAGGTGGGCAATGTAGAAGGTCTTTCTAACCACTTTGGCAATGTGAGTGTCAAATGAGAGGTTACTGTCAACTTGGGTCCCTAGGTCCCTGATTACTTCTTCCATACTTCATGGATTACCACCTATGTGGTAATTTGTGGGTACTTTGTTCTTCCCAAAGGGTATGACTATACATGTTTTGGCGTTTAGTTGAAGGCCATGGCTCTGGCACCAGTTATCCATTTCTATGAGACCTTTTTGACGGATGCTTGTGTCCGCTGGAGAATCAATTATGGCACCCAGTTTGCAGTCATCTGCGAACTTGGTCAGCCACAATCCTCCTATGTTAGCTTGTACCTCAGAAAAATAAATGCCGAACAAGAGAGGTCCCAGGACCGAGCCCTGTGGGACGCCAGTTGTGACTGGTTTAGAGTCTGACATGGCTCCAGCAATTCTGACCTTGTGGGTTCTGTCCTTGAGCCAGTTTGCAACCCATCTTATGACATAGGGGTTTACATTTAAGCTGGTGAGCTTGTCTATGTTGCCCGAGTGGGGTATTGTGTCGAAGGCTTTTGCAAGGTCAAGGTAGGCTGTGTGAACTTCCTTACCCTCATCAATGGCCTTAGTGTCTGTTTAAAAGAAATCAACCAGGTTCAAGAGGCAGGATCTGCCCTTGACAAAGCCGAATTGGGTAGGATCCAATGTCTGTAGGTCCCCAATGTCTTTGTTTATGAGTTCCATAATGATCTTCTCCATAGCTTTGCAGACCAGGCTTGTCAAGCTTATGGGGAGGTAATTTCCGGGGTCCGTAGAGGCACCTCCTTTGTGGAGTGGGACCACTGTTGCTGTGCGCCATTCTTTGGGTACATATCCTGTAGTAAGGCTAAGATTAAACAGCAGCCTTATGTGTGGGTTTAGTTCTTCTTGGAGTTCATGTATCACGCAACCTGGGACACCGTCTGGTCCCACTGATGCTGTGTTTTGAGCTTTGGAGAGGGCGGCTCTCACCTGGGCATCAGAGATGTCAGGGAGACAACACTCTGCTGGGATAGATATTTGTCCTTTTGGGGGAGAGGGGGGGATTTGCACTGAACCTGTCTGCCAGTATGTTGGCAATATTTGTGGGTTCAGTGTATTTTTTGTCATTTTGGAATAATTCTGAGCATATCTGGGAGTTTCCACCCAGGTTTCTAACATAAATAAAGAAGGCCTTGTGATTGTCTTTAGTGTCTTGTGCAATTTTTCTCTCAAAGTTGGCCTTGGATGATTTTATGAGTGATTGTAGTTTTTTGCTAGTACTGATCAGAGATGCCTTCCCTTTTAGGGATTTTGCTCTATCATGTAGTAGCTTCCTCCTTCTGTTGTATAGTTTATTAATGGCTGGGGTCCACCAGACAGGACGCCTGCCTTTGGGGGAATGGGTCTTGGTTTTATTTGGGATTGCATGATCCATGCATTCTTGAAGGTGTCCATAGAATGCGTTTATATAGGATTCAGCTGAGTGGGCTGTGGTTTCCACTGGCCCTGGAGCCTTGAAGGATACCACTTCAGTCTTAAGAAGTGTGAAATCAGCTTTTGAGAATTTCTTCACTGTGGTCTTCTGTGCTGGGGGTGGGGGTGAGATGTGGATTTCCACTGAGATTAATTTATGGTCTGATCTCACCAATGAGGGGTATACTTCCGGTGTGGAGCATTGTGTCCCCATGTTTGTGATGATCAAGTCTAATATGTTATCCCCTCTTATGGGAATGGTGACTAGTTGTTCCATAGCATTTGAGTTTATGAATTCTAGGAACCTTTGGGCTAGGGTGTTGGGGCTTGATTAATGCTCCCAGTCTATGTTTGGGTAGTTGAAGTCTCCTAATATGATGGTGTTTGGAGAGACATTCATATTCTCCAGTGTCTTTAGGAAGGCTGAGTGGGGTTCCTGAGTTTGAGAGGGTGGTCTGTAGCATGCTACAAACTGTAGAGCAGTTTTACCTATGGTTAGTTGCACATGGATGGTCTCCGATGCTTCGTGCATTGCCACTAACCTGGAGGTGTGGGTATCTTTGATGAATATGGATACTCCCCCACCTTTTGTGGTTCGGTCCAAGTTTTGGAGCCGAAACGTATGATATGATGTATAACCTGGTAGTGCTGGGGTGCTCTCGGGAGCCTTGAACCAGGTTTCTGTCACTGCACAGACATCGATGTTCTCCATACTGAGGAGGGCTTCAAGAGCATGCATCTTGAGGTTTAGACTTCTGGCGTTGAGCAGCATTACCCTTAGTTTTGTTCCACTTGTGTTATCTAGGGAGTTGGGTTTGTCTTTTGAGCCTTGCCTAAAAAAGTTACTATGGGGGTGGAAAGAGCCTTTGCCAATATCCGGAAGCACAGGGATGACAGGTGCAAGCCGTCCCTTGCGAACCAGTGTGGCTTGTCGAGCATGTCATCCCAAGCAGACAGACATTGGATCCCCCTAGAATGACACCAGTAATTAAGCCAATTGTTAAAACTGATAATTTTGTCTTCGTACTGTGGCATCATTCTTGGTGAGGGTAAGATGCTGCTCAAGGTCAGGGTCATACCAGCCTGAGCTACATAATCAGAGAGCTCCTCTATGTCTCTTTTCATGTAGTTCAGGGAGGTACGTCTCAGGTCGTTCACACCAGCATGGACAATGACTGAGTCATATTTGTACTTGCTTTGGAGTGACCTGAGTGCTTGTGTTATGTGGCGGATTCTAGCGCCCAACAGGCAGCTTACTGTAACCCTCTCCTTGTTCAGCCTGGTGAGCGGGACGTCAGTGTGTCTGACTATAGAGTCACCTATTACAAGTATATCAGGCATGTTGTTTGGCCTTAAGGGCTGTGACTGTTTGGCACAGTGATTTTGTGAATTATGTGTTGCATGTGTTATGTTTTGAGGTAGTGGTTGCTTGGATGTCTGCTTTGGAGGCCTCTGTTGTTTAGGCAGATTTTTATTTAGAGCCTCTGAGTATGTTTTTGTCTGTTTATGTGTTTGGTTTGCAGTTGTGGTAGGTCTATGTGAGACTGGGTTTGTGGCATGTGTGGTTACCTTCACTTCCTGACTGGCTTTGCCAGCACTGAGTCAAGAGAGCTCAGCCTCCAGTTTGGCTATATAGTTGCATCTCTCACATATATTTGTATTTGTTGGGAGGAGGAGAGGGTTGTTTGTGTACATGAGGCAGTTGTAACATTGCCTCAAGATTCTCAGATTCACCAGCTGAACTGGAGAGGATGCCAGCAACCTACCCTTCCACATGCTAGAATAGTGTAAAGGATTGCTGTGTAAGTGAGTCAGAAAGGACCTATAGGGGAATGGGTACTCAAGGGGATTTTAGGTAGATGTAGTGCTTTCTTTTTATGTTAAAAAGTGCTTTACTTATGTAAAATGCTTTTAGGAGCAAGTGCTGGGCTTTTTAGATAGAGAATATAATGTTTAGATTGAGAGTTAGAGCAGTTCTAAGGGAAAAACTGAAGAGCAGACTTTGCGGAGCCAGGAATAGTTTACACTTGATTAACCGGCGCTGCCCGATGCTGTGCTATGCAGAAGATAATAGACAAATTCTTCATTTCATCTGTGGTAGAATACTTAAGAAATTATTTCCAACTATTATATAAAAAAAACGCTTCACAGATTTTTTTTTAAACTTTCTTTATTCATCTGCTAACTTATAAGTGTTTGGCACTTAATGCTAATGGTTTAAACAATAATATAAAAAGAGCAAGTTTATTAAAATGCATAAAGCACAAATAACTTTCCTGCAGGAGACTCTTCTACTGAAAAAGGATCTAGATAAAAGATCCCTTAATGGCTATGCTATACTTGTGGACTCTTGTTACAAAAATAAAAGAAGAGGTACTCATATTATGGAAACATTCTCCAAATATGCCGAGAATTATAGATATATTTTCTGGAATGTCATGTTTGGTGGTATTAGAAAACAATAGAAAATTCTATACTTTAGTTAATTCCTACTGGATACCTGGATTGATGAATAAATACCTTGATATGATTACTTTGCATGCTAAGGGTAAAATAATTATGGCTGGGGATTTTAATTGTTTATTAACATACAGAGGCACGTCCAGATTTAATACATTTAAAATCACTCCACAATCTAAAAAACTAAATAATTTTATCTCTTCAATAAATGTTAGGGATATGTATGATTTAAAATTAGCAAATTCTCTTAATTGTACCCATTATTCCTTCAGATTTGGAACCCAAACAAATATAGATAAGGTCTTTGTTTCAAATAATTAATATTCCAAAATAAAGTTTTAATAATATCATGTCTACTAACTGATCATAGTGCTTTTTTCTTTAATCTCATTATGAGAAATGACAAGTTAATGTTTTGTCAAAAAATTCCAGCTTACAACACATTTCTTGAAATTAATAATAATGGTGAAGTAATCAATACCATACTTTGGGACGCATTGAAGGCTTAGCTGTATGGCAGAATCAAGAAGTGGTATCTTTTGAAAAGAAGGGAATGGGATAGGGAATTATCAGAGCTGAAAACTAAAATAGATCATTTAAAAGCAAAATTAAAACCAAATGGTACGTAATCACATACAGAACTGTTAAACCTAAATCAAAAATACTTACAAATATTAAATCACAAAGTTGCCATAAACTTAGGAAAACTAAAGTTATAGTCCTACTCTACAAATCCCAAGCATTTACATAAACTGGGCATTAGAACCAAACATATTAATAACTTAAATCATATTAATGAAATCAAATACAAGTCAACTCCATGAAAAAAACAACTGATTTCAAAGATATACTATAAGCCTTTAAAACATATTACAAATTGATAAATGATAAAATTCTATCATTAGAAAATGATAATACAATAGATAAATTCCTAAAAACATATCATTAATAAATTAACTAATCAACAAAATATAATTTTAGATAAACCAATAACATTAATAGATTTGAAAATCAAATTAAAAATCTGAAAAATAAAGCTTCACGTTTTGATGGGATAATCCCAGAAATTTATAAAACATTGCCAGATATGACACTTAGCATCTTGTTAAATACATTTTTCTATTGTTAAACATGAATTAAAGGTCCCCCTTCATGGAAATATACTGTCATTTCCACTATTCCAATATAAGACAAAGAATTGCAGCTATGTTCATCCAATCATCCCATCTCTTTGCTAAACATTGATTATAAAATTGCTATTTCTATTTTGGCAAATAAATTAAATAACATACTGCCCGGTCTACTAGATTATGATCAAACTGCTTTAATCCTACATAGGAAAGTAAATGACAATATTATACATTTATTGTCCTCTGATTGATATTGCAAATAAAACCAAAAATCAGCTTGCTGTTATTAGCTTAGATATTGATAAAGCCTTAGACTCTATTAGCCAGTCTTATCTGCAAAAAATTTTCACAGGATATAATTTTTCCCAAGAATTTGCCAATCTAATACTGAAATTATACAAGGATTCCCAAGCCTATGTTAAAATTGGATCATGAGTATCGACATCATTTAAAGTATTAAACTGCACTAAACAAGGTTGCCCATTGTCGCCCTTATTATTTGCATTATCAATAGAACCGTTCACTTATTATACAAAAAGTGATGCTAATATAAAAGGATTCTCTGTAAATAGTGAATACTGTCTGAAAATGTAGCTATTTGCAGATGATATCCTTATAACAAGTGGAGATATTGATTCTTCTTTACAATAGATCATAAAATCAATTAGTTTTTTGAAATATATTATGTCTAAAATGTATTTAGAACAAAACTGAAAGTCTACTAATCAATAAGAAAGTTAGTAGGCTTCTACAAGACTATAAAAATCTCAAATGGGAAAATAATACATTATGATATTTAGGAATTATGTTTTAATCCATCGGGAAGGAGATGGTGCTTCTAAATTATACTAATTTATTAACTATAATCACCAATCTAACAATTGGAATAAAATTTTGTTCTCTGTGGAGGATAGACTTATATTAATAAAAATGGTCATTTTACCAAAACATTTATTTTTTATACACTCACTAATTTTAAATCCTCCTAAAAAAATTTTAAGCAAATTAATGTCTTATTACTTAATTTCTTTTGGTTTACTCAAAGACCAAGGATAGCTTTTAATTGGCATGCTAGAGTCTGGGATAGTAATGGAATTGGATTTCCTGATATTGAATTGTATTGAAAATCTGTTATTATTAACATAATATTATATTGGCTTAACCCTACCTATATTTCAAGCTGGAAACAGCTACATGAAGTATGCATAACTTCTAGTAGTAGGGATGAAACACAAATAAATCCCTCACTAGGTCTCAGGAAAATATATTGGGCTTCAGGACTTTTGTATCTACAGTAAGAAATTTATTAATTTATTCTATAGTATAAATCAAATCTTTTGTGCTTTCAGTAGAAATGTAATAGAAAGTAATTATAGTCTTAAACAATTATTTTTTCTTATATTCTCCATCGCTTATACTCCAGATTGTATAGAGTCTTTTAATACCAACAAAATGTTAATCTTAAGGAAAATATTTAAAATGTTGGCATCAATTCATAGATAAAACAAAATCCAATCAATAAACTTTCTTTTAGCTAGACATAGCATTAAACAAGATAATTGGTTATCCATACAGTCTTTACAGCAGTTCATTGAATGTAAAGTGCGACTTCTAATAAATTTAGATTCAGACCCCTTACCGAATCTGCTGCAACTTTTTATGTGCTGTAACTCGATGAACATTGAACAAAAACTACATATTTCCTCTAGATGCAAGATCTAATGTGAAAAATTTTTATCTTTTGACTTAACCTTTTGGAGTTACTCTCCAAAGGTTAATAAACAGCCCCTATCTGCTGATAATAGGGAACAGTTACTAAAATCTGTAAATAACGCCACATATTCTTTGTATTGGAAGTTGTTCACATGGAAATTTCTTCACAGAAGTTTTTTTTTTTACTCCACATAAAGTTGCCATTATTAATAAATGTATGGAAATAAAATGTTGGCGATGTGGTGAAACTTTTGAAGTTAATTGTGTTGATATGTTCGAGTATAGAATCATTTTACAATTTTGGAATGATTTTAAATATTTTGTAAGGACATTATGGTCAGACAATTGTCAAATTACTGATTCCTTGATATTATTTAATTTGCCTATCCCAAGAGCAATCCCTAAACATCAGGTACCTCTTCTTTTGTCAATATTGGCTATCGCTATGAAAATAATAACATTAAATTGGAAGAATAAACAAGAACTTTTATTCACCGATTTATAAGATTAGCTAAATGTATCTGTAAAAAGGAAATGCAAACCAACTTCATTAGAACATTTAATATAACTCTTAAAAGATTAGCTTGGCAGAAATTGCAAATGTTATTAGACAAATAGTAAAACTGTGTGTGTATATATATATATATATATATATATATATATATATATATATATATATTTATATAGGCTGATTTTGTCATGGATGATTGCATATAGTTATGAGTAATTGATTGTTTTATTGTTTTTTTTGTGTTTGAATTTCCTTGATTCTTAATTTTTGGTTGTAAATACAAATACAAAGTTGTTTAAAAATAAATAAATAATAGCTACAACAGCTAAAAGAGCAAAGACCAGAAACTAGGATGCCCACAGAGATACCTTACTAAACAGACACAAGGCCTAAACAGTATGTCCTAGATGTAATGATCCAAAGTCCTTCCACTATACTCAGTACCCTGTAGACTGCTAGAAGGTAACCTATGTCTGGAATGCAAGGTGTCCTTGAAACCAATTACTGATGGAGCTACTGCATGTCAGCAAGTCATCAGGCATACTCAGTTGAGTGAGCCTTATCTCTTCTGTAACACTGACAAAATGGTTTGGAGGGATATGTATATCTCACAGAGGATACCAATGTTCTGGAACAGACCCCATCCATATAAAACAAAGCTTATACCTGTCCATATTCAAACACAACTTGGATTGATGGATAGGTAATAGAAAATTTACCCCAGGACAGCCAACTATGCTAAAAATGAACATAGGCAGGTCCTAAATACATTGCTCGATGCATTGGTCCCCTCAAAATATCTATGGAATGATTCCAGTTGTTCTCACTAGAGGCAATATAAAATTGCTGACCACAGGAGGAGAATGGTCAATCTAACAGAAGATGGGAAAAGTTAATTCAAGCATGAAAAGGGAAACTGGCTGCATTTAAAATGGCCTACAAGGGCATGTAGACAAGTGCTTACCTATGAATTTATAAGCATTAATAGATGGCATAATGCATTAAATCATTTCTGCCATATACAGTAACCCAAATCTAGAGGATTATGATCAGATTGTCCTTCATAACCTGCTTATTATGTGCTCGAAACATGCATTCCAAGAAATGCACCTCTCAAGAACACATAATATTAAGTTATGATCTGTACCATAATCATAATTCCTTGTATTGCACAGAATGCTAGAACTTTACAACTACTAGATTTCTGCACAATTGAATTACAACTCTATTTTCCTCATCGCTATCTACATAAATCTACTACACACATAGTTTATTATCCTACTGCCCACTCAGCTCATTGTCCTAATACCAATCTGCACTTCTCCACTACCAACCTGTGTGATATAGTACTACTTACACTGTGCACTACTCCACTACCCACTCTGAATACTGCACTACTAACCACCTTATTTATTATGTTACTACTCACTGTGTGGAGCTATGTAGCTAATCACCCTGTTAAAATTCCACATCTCTTTTTGAGGAGGCATTTGGAGATGTCCAAAGAGATTGAAGGTATCTTGCTTCAGAACAAACTGACTGATGTGCAGAGAGACAACCCTTTGATTCTCTATAATTTTTACCTAATTAGCTGTTGCAGAACCCAGCTACATTCCCTTTGCCGAAAAAATTTTGTATTAATCTAAACCACCTTTTATGGATTGTCATGGACCCAATGATGTGATGCAAGAGGCATTATGAAACTGCTATACATCCATAATGGAGTGTTTGAGGAGTAGAGATCTAGGATCAAGTGTGTGGATTTGTACTTTTTATGTGGCAGTGTGATACAATTTTGTTTGATTCAGGATGATGTTTTTTGTTATTGCAGGTGTATGAATACCAAAAATATAACAACTATTGCTGTACTGGTCATGCCCTCATGTTATTGGTTATCATTTATGTTCCCAGCTATTACTGATACAGTGGAGTACATATACAATTTGTAAGGTTATCCATTTATACTGGTGTTTTTGTAATTAATGTGGCAAGTGCAGATTCCTTGTCACATGCAGTGTGTGTGTGTGTGTGTGTGTGTGTGTGTGTGTGTGTGTGTGTGTGTGTGTGTGTGTGTGACTGTGTGTATGCATATGTGAGAGGTGATTGGAGTGTTTGACTAATACTATTATACAGTGTGCCACACTAGTTTCTTGTATCGTTGTTTGGGAATTTGTATGTACTTTGTAGAGTTTATTGGTAAGGCCCCTAGTATAGTACTGTGCAATGTGTGTCTCAGTGTCTAAGGCAGAGAAGTGTGTGTGTGTGTGTGTGTGTGTGTGTGTGTGTGTGTGTGTGTGTGTGTGTGTGTGTGTGTGTGTGTGTGAGTGCGTGTGTGTGCATGTGTGTGCATCTTGGTATATGTAAGGATGGATCAATGCCAGTTGTACCTGTGGCTGCAATATATGTGCATAGAACTGTGCTTTTTGTTTGGGGGGGGGGGTGCCACCATGCTCCTGTTTTTAAGACATACACTGAGGATGTAATATAAGCAGTAAGCTTTTCCAGAAATTGTTTGTGATTGCATTCCACAAGGTATTCAGCTGACTGCTTTGTCTGGGAGTTTACTATGAGACAACCATGCTAACTAGAAACTTTGTTGTGCATTTCATTAACTTTATAGAACACAAAGATCCATCTGCTTGTCAGCCAAACCATCTAATTAACAGCCTGTGTAAGCACCCATTACTTTCTGCACATGCTATCAGCATTTGTTTTCACACAATACCATGTGAATGATGAGTTTTGATTCATTTAATCCACTTGCTCACTCAAGCACATGCAACTTGACAAGATGAATCATTCCTCTAGTTCAGTTTGTCAGACTGCATGTAGGACCAATGATTCTTCATCATTCTGTAGATTATCTTACTATATATTCTTTGAAATATACTTCTACCCACTCTGTGTATCACTTTGTGCATTGTGCGCTATGCTCCTGTGTCGTCTATGAACCTGTCTACTACTTGGTCTTTGCGCTACACTGTTACCTCTCTGTATACTTTACTGCCTCATTGTCACACTGCATTACCATTCACTCTCTGTAAGTACACTTCTGACCCCGATATGCACATTTTACTTCCCAATATGTGCACTATACCAGTACCAGCTCTGTGCCACTCTACTCATCATACTGTATACTTTCACTGTTGCCCATCCAGTGTAGTATACATATTTTCACTAAGTGCATTATTGCACTATGGGCTCCCTGCACTCTTCTATGCTATACTATTACCCATTTTACATATCTTTCCTACTCTTCTAACATATCTTTTTGAAATATCTGATAAAGATGTCAGAACTCATTGACATCTGCAACCTTTGCCTACTTTCTTAAGATTTCTTGTAAGCAATGATTTCCAATATGCAACCATTCGCATTATTCACCATGATATATTTTTTGTTTTCCATAGACATAAAACACAACATCCCGCTTAATTAAAAAAATGCTATCTAATCAAGTCTTCTCAGTGTCTCTCCACCAATAGTAGAACACACTGTCAAACATTCCATCACCGACCACCAAAGGTATTAAGTCTACCACATGAGGCTGAAAAATCACAGGTTCCTCCTTTCTACCATCCCAAACTTCTTTTTAGCTTTAATCTCATTCAGTCAACTAAGTAAACCCCATCCACTCTCCAAACAGCCAAAAGTGCTACATCAACAGACTCATAGTTGTCTTTTACTACTCTTAACTATTAATATATAAACCAGTTCATGCATAGCACCAAAGTATGCTTAAAATTAAAATTACCCTTCTAAATGCAGGTGGACTCACAAATAATCTGGAGCAATTCTACTAACATATTATCTTCCATTCCTTAGAAATTGTCAAGGTAAACATATCCTAGTAGAAATGGAATCCCCAGTCCTGAACCACTTCTTCCTAGGCTGTGGTTGAGTATACAGTACTAGGCTCAGGCAAAGAAAAGATGGAAGAATGATATTCATTTTCAATAAAACGTAGAGTTTGACCTGTTAAGTGCAGGCCCTCAACTTTTTAGTCCTTGATTCTCACTGTAACATTAGGTAAACACCAGAAACTCTTACTAATAAACATTTAACACCCATCAGCTGACAAGAAAAAAATTCAAAATGCACATAATCATGAAGAAACAAAAGTAAAAATAAATGAACTACTTTTCTAGTCCTTGGAAATTGTCCATTTAATACTGCCATAATGAAGAGTAGCTGTTAACCCAACATGTGTAGAGGCTTCACTCATTGTTTACTTTCTCATAAAGCACTATTAATCCTTGCAGGTAATGTTCAGGCTTATGCATAGCTCTAGTGCCATTGCTTCCTACTGAGAGTGTTGCTACCATAGATAAAACTAAATGGCTCTCTGTCCAGCAAAGGGCAGATCTTGTGTTAGGGTCATTCCTTTTCATTCTTCTCAAAGGTGAATGTTTTAATTTATTTTTTATGAAAATACTCTCTCATGGGGGCACACATATCATTTGATTTATTTATTTATTATTTATCTGTCCTTTGGCAACCGGGAAAGTCCATATGAGCCAATGGCCCATTTTTATCAGAGGCCTGGGCAGAAAAGTTACACAACACAATCAAACACATTTAAACAATAGTTGATGAGTGATTATATACAATGGGGTGAAAAGCACCACAACAGGTAAAATAATTGGAATGATATGATAAGTACGTATATATAAATGGAAAAAGTTGAACAACAAATTAAATGTTTTACAATGAGATGGGAAGAAAAGGCTCCACAAACACATATAAAAGCATTTTACAATAGCTGATAAGTGATTACATACAAGTCGATAAAACCCTCACAACAGTTAAAACTTTTTACAATAAATTGGGATGTACCTTATATAAGGGTGGATAAGAGCACCCACAACAGACTGTAATCCATTTACAGAATATTGCTAGGCAAAATATTGATAGAATACAATCTGCACCGCAGATAGCAAGACACCTTGCTGAAGTCAATAGCCTATGTCAAGTTAAGTAAGATATAGTTATTCAAAATATCAACTATACTTCTATTAATATATGGAGGTGAGAAATTA